>NC_135234.1:307220418-307521251 GCF_051348905.1 Ranitomeya variabilis | reverse complement strand
TATTTTCACGGCTCTACGTTATAAACTTCTGTGAAGCACCTGGGGGTTTAAAGTGCTCACCACACATCTAGATAAGTTCCTTAAGGGGTCTAGTTTCCAAAATGGTGTCATATGTGGGGGGTCTCTACTGTTTAGGCACATCAGCGGCTCTCCAAACGTGACATGGCGTCTGATCTCAATTCCAGCCAATTCTACATTGAAAAAGTAAAACGACACTCCTTCTCTTCCAAGCTCTGCGGTGCACCCAAACAGTGGTTTACCCCCATATATGGGGTATCGACGTACTCAGGAGAAATTGCACAACAACTTTTGTGGTCTAATTTCTCCTGTTACCTTTGTGAAAATAAAAATTTGGGGGCAAAAAGATCATTTTTGTAGAAAAAATGAGATTTTTTATTTTCACGGCTCTACGTTATAAACTTCTGTGAAGCACTTGGGGGTTCAAAGTACTCACCACACATCTAGATAAGTTCCTTAAGGGGTCTAGTTTCCAAAATGGTATCACTTGTGGGGGGGTTTCCACTGTTTAGGCACATCAGGGACTCTCCAAACGCGACATGGCATCCGATCTCAATTCCAGCCAATTCTGCATTGAAAAAGTCAAACGGTGCTCCTTCACTTCCAAGCTCTGCGGTGCGCCCAAACAGTGGTTTACCTCCACATATGGGGTATCGACGTACTCAGGAGAAATTGCACAACAACTTTTGTGGTCTAATTTCTCCTGTTACCCTTGTGAAAATAAGAATTTGTGGGCGAAAAAATCATTTTTGTGAAAACAAATGCGATTTTTTATTTTCACGGCTCTACGTTATAAACTTCTGTGAAGCACTTGGGGGTTCAAAGTGCTCACCACACATCTAGATAAGTTCCTTGGGGGGTCTAGTTTCCAAAATGGTGTCACTTGTGGGGGGTTTCCACTGTTTAGGCACATTAGGGGCTCTCCAAACGCGACATGGCGTCCGATCTCAATTCCAGCCAATTCTGCATTGAAACAGTCAAACGGTGCTCCTTCACTTCCAAGCTCTGCGGAGCGCCCAAACAGTGGTTTACCTCCACATATGGGGTATCGCCGTACTCAGGAAAAATTGCGCAACAAAATTTGTGGTTAAATTTCTGTTTTTACACTTGTGAAAATTAAAAAAAATGGTTCTGAAGTAAAATGTTTGCAAAAAAAAGTAAAATGTTCATTTTTTTCTTCCACATTGTTTTAGTTCCTGTGAAGTACGTAAAGGGTTAATAAACTTCTTGAATGTGGTTTTGAGCAGCTTGAGGGGTGCAGTTTTTAGAATGGTGTCACACTTGGTTATTTTCTATCATATAGACCCCTCAAAATCACTTCAAAGGTGATGTGGTCCCTAAAAAAAACATGGTGTTGTAAAAATGAGAAATTGCTGGTCAACTTTTAACCCTTATAACTCCGTAACAAAAAAAAAAATTGTTTCCAAAATTGTGCTGATGTAAAGTAGACATGTGAGAAATGTTATTTATTAACTATTTTTTGTGACATATCTCTCTGATTTAAGGGCATAAAAATACAAAGTTTGAAAATTGCAAAATTTTAAAAATTTTCGCCATATTTCCATTTTTTTCATAAATAATCGCAAGTAATATCGAAGAAATGTTACCACTAACTTGAAGTACAACATGTCACGAAAAAACAATCTCAGAATCAGCGGGATCCGATAAAGCGTTCCAGAGTTATAACCTCATAAAGTGACACTGGTCAGAATTGTAAAAATTGGCTCGGTCATTAAGTACCAAATTGGCTCTGTCACTAAGGGGTTAAACAGCCTGCTCTAAGCATAGTTGTTAAGCACTATCTATGTGTTATAATTCTGTGTTTATCAATACGTTTGTTGTACTAAGTAGGTAATCATCAGTTTGTATTACTTCATGTTACCTGTGTATTGCAGACTATTTGTGTTTCATGCTCTATGCAGTTGTATATTCTGAAATGCTCCTGTTATTGCATCCTATAGTTTCACCCTTTCCTGTCACTTCTGCAATCAATAAAAGAAGGCTACAATTTTACAGCCTTTTTTCTTAAAGAAGACGGTGTTTAGCTACATGTCTCATTGCACACCCTGCTAACGTGTATGAGGACAGTATAGTGAAACCACTGCTGAGAACAAGCTCAGAAGATCTGATGATACAGAGCCCGCCATTATCCAAGCATACGGTTATTGCATACGGATATTGCAGCAACCTCCTAACAGTCGGACCGAATAATCGGACCATACGGAGATCGCCATTATCCACGCAGAGCCGACAAAGGGATATCACAGCCAGGGCCGGACTGGCCATAGGGCATTTCTGGCAAATGCCAGAAGGGCCGGTCCTTGTAATGGGCCGCTAGACCTATCGCCCCCTCCGCGTTGTCAGTGGGCGTTCCAGAGTTCCCTTCAGCAGCCAGCACGCCGGGCGGCATTTGCTTCCCTTGCACACTGATCGCGCCGTATTAGGAGGAAGTGGGCGGTCTGATGTCCTGATCACTAGCGCTGCAGGGAGGTAACATACAAACAGGATGAGGGGCCACGCTGTGCTGTGCTGCTCCGGCCATGCCTCCCGCTGCAGCCTGTGATCAGGACATCAGACTGCACACTTCTCCCAGTCTAGTGAGGTGACAGGGCATGAGGGGGAGCAAACATTTTTCTATGCACTCATGCACTGATTTATTTTTTATTTTTTTGCTGCGCCGGGTTCAGCCATTCAAAAAAGGGGCGTGCCTGCTGGAGAAGAACACTGGCCAATGAGCATCAGATTGATAGAAGAGCTGATTGGCCAGTGCTCCTGTCCTCCTGCACTGGGCGCCTCTGAGGGAGAGAGAGAGCCTGCAATCAAGCTGCAAGGTCAGGAATATCTCCCTGTGTGTGCTCCGAGGGAGATAGAGAAGCAGCTCAGTTCCCCACCCCACCGTCACATCTTCTCCTGCTCTCCACAGCCCCGACAGAGAAGGAGAGAGCAGGGGAGGTGCTGGGAAAGTGCTTGCTGTGAGCAGAAGGAGCTGCACATGTATATCAGCCTCTGCTGCAGCACAGAGTGTGTGTGTTATCTGTAGTGTGTGTGCGTTACATGTGTGGGGTAACTGTAGTGTGTATGTGTTACATGTGTCTGAGGTATCTGTAGTGTGTATGTGTTACATGTGTCTGAGGTATCTAGTGTATGTGTGTGTGAGGTAATTGTAGTGTGTGTTACATGTGTGTGAGGTATCTGTACTGTGTTACATGTGTGTGCGGTATCTGTAGTGTGTTACTTGTGTGTGCGGTATCTGTAGTGTATGTGTTACATGTGTGTGCGATATCTGTACTGTGTTACATGTGTGTGCGGTATCTGTAGTGTGTTACATGTGTGTGCGGTATCTGTAGTGTGTTACATGTGTGTGCGGTATCTGTAGTGTGTTACATGTGTGTGCGGTATCTGTAGTGTGTTACATGTGTGTGCGGTATCTGTAGTGTGTTACATGTGTGTGCGGTATCTGTACTGTGTTACATGTGTGTGCGGTATCTGTAGTGTGTTACATGTGTGTGAGGTATCTAGTGTATATGTGTTACATGTGCGTGAGGTATCTGTAGTGTATGTTTGTGAGGTAATTGTAGTGTATGTGTGGTGCGGTATCTGTAGTGTATGTGTTACATGTGTGTGTGTTATCTGTAGTGTGTATGTGTCACGTGTGTGTGTGTTACATGTGCGTGAGGTATCTGTAGTGTGTGTGTGCGTTACATGTGTGAGGTAACTAGTGTGTGTTACATGTGTGTGCGGTATCTGTAGTGTGTGTGTTACATGTGTGTGAGGTATCTGTAGTGTGTGTTACATGTGTGTGAGGTATCTGTAGTGTGTGTTACATGTGTGTGAGGTAACTAGTGTGTGTTACATGCGTGTGCGGTATCTAGTGTGTATGTGTTACGTGTGTGAGGTATCTGTAGTGTGTGTTACATGTGTGTGCGGTATCTAGTGTGTGTTACGTGTGTGCAGTATCTGTAGTGTGTGTTACTTGTGTGTGCGGTATCTGTAGTGTGTGTTACATGTGTGTGAGGTATCTGTAGTGTGTGTTACATGTGTGTGAGGTATCTGTAGTGTGTGTTACATGTGTGTGAGGTATCTGTAGTGTGTGTTACATGTGTGTGCGGTATCTGTAGTGTGTGTTACATGTGTGTGCGGTATCTAGTGTGTGTTACGTGTGTGCGGTATCTGTAGTGTGTGTTACTTGTGTGTGAGGTATCTGTAGTGTGTGTTACATGTGTGTGAGGTATCTGTAGTGTGTGTTACATGTGTGTGAGGTATCTGTAGTGTGTTAAATGTGTGTGAGGTATCTGTAGTGTGTGTTACATGTGTGTGAGGTATCTGTAGTGTGTTAAATGTGTGTGAGGTATCTGTAGTGTGTTACATGTGTGTGAGGTATCTGTAGTGTGTGTTACATGTGTGTGAGGTAACTGTAGTGTGTGTTACATGTGTGTGCGGTATCTAGTGTGTATGTGTTACGTGTGTGAGGTATCTGTAGTGTGTGTTACACGTGTGGGAGGTATCTGTAGTGTGTTACTTGTGTGTGAGGTATCTGTAGTGTATATGTGTTACATGTGTGTGAGGTAATTGTAGTGTGTGTTATGTGTGTGATCAGTGCTGTATTTTTTAGCATATTCTGCAGTGTGATAATAGTCTGCAGGCCATCTGTGTTGAATTCATGTCTATTCCCCCTATGGCCACTGCAGGTTACATATGTAAAGTGGTATAACACATTTGATTGGTTTAACAAATAAAGCAAAAAAGTCGGCACATCCTGTCAGTGCTTTACGATTTGATTCTACGACACCCGTATGTGGGCTGGTGAGTTTTTATTTGTGCCAGGGCTGCTTTTTGGTCCCAGTCCGGCCCTGATCACAGCGGTCTCCTAACTGTTGAATCATGTCTCAAGGACGAGCATCCTCTTTCAAGACGAGATCACGAGTTGGTTCCTCCAAGACATCATCCGTCAGTACTGCCGCCACTATTGCCCGCGCAAAAGCTGAAGTGGCAAAAGCAAGAAACACCTTTGCTGAGCAAGAGATAGAATTGAAACTACGACAAGCATCCCTGGATGCGGAAAAAGCACGGCAACAAGCAGGGCCGGACTGGGACTAAAATTCAGCCCTGGCATTTGAAGTCACACAGGCCCACTTGTCGCATGGTGACTGTATAATATCTTTGTACACTTGTAGGCTACAAGAAGTGAGGGGAGTGTAACACGACTATATAACATATAATTACAGCTGTATCCAGCATTACAGCTCAGTCCCCATAGAATGTAATACAGCACAGCCCCCATAGACTATAATACAGCACAGCCCCCATAGAATGTAATACAGCACAGCCCCCATAGAATGTAATACAGCACAGCCCCCATAGAATGTAATACAGCACAGCCCCCATAGAATGTAATGCAGCCAGCCCCATAGAATGTAATACAGAACAGCCCCATAGAATTTAATGCAGCACAGTCCCCATAGAATGTAATGCAGCACAGCCCCCATAGAATGTAATGCAGCCAGCCCCATAGAATGTAATGCAGCACAGCCCCCATAGAATGTAATGCAGCCAGCCCCATAGAATTAAATGCAGCACAGCCCCATAGAGTGTAATACAGCACAGCCCCATAGAATATAATGCAGCACAGCCCCATAGAATATAATGCAGCACAGCCCCATAGAATATAATGCAGCACAGCCCCATACAATATAATGCAGCACAGCCACCATACAATGTAATGCAGCCAGCCCCATAGAATATAATGCAGCACAGGCCCATAGAATGGAATGCAGCCAGCCCCATAGAATATAATGCAGCACAGGCCCATGGAATGGAATGCAGCCAGCCCCCATAGAATGTAATGCAGGCAGACACCATACAATATAATGCAGCACAGCCCCCATAGAATGTAATGCAGGCAGGCAGCCCCCATAGAAAGTAATGCAGGCAGGCAGCCCCCATAGAATGTAATGCAGGCAGGCAGCCCCCATAGAATGTAATGCAGGCAGGCAGCCCCCATAGAAAGTAATGCAGGCAGGCAGCCCCCATAGAAAGTAATGCAGGCAGGCAGCCCCCATAGAAAGTAATGTAGGCAGGCAGCCCCCATAGAATGTAATGCAGGCAGGCAGCCCCCATAGAAAGTAATGCAGGCAGGCAGCCCCCATAGAATGTAATGCAGGCAGGCAGCCCCCATAGAAAGTAATGCAGGCAGGCAGCCCCCATAGAAAGTAATGCAGGCAGGCAGCCCCCATAGAAAGTAATGCAGGCAGGCAGCCCCCATAGAATGTAATGCAGGCAGGCAGCCCCCATAGAAAGTAATGCAGGCAGGCAGCCCCCCCCCAATAGCTCCACAATCCAGTCATCACTCATTGATAAAAAAAACAAACACACTACTCACCTCTCTCCTCGTGTCCCGTGCTGCTCCTGGCTCCGGCCTCAGCAGTCGCAGTCTGCCCGCCCGGTCACACAGCAGGTGCACGATGATATGGCGTCATCGCGCACCCGCAGTGTCAGCGGCAGGCAGAGCGGGGAATGATGGGGGAGGGAGCGACAGCAGACGCGCTCTCCTCCATCATTGCATTCAACTGTACCGGCGTCTATGACGCCGGTATAGTTGAATGTGGGGCCGGGAGTGCGCCAACAGCGGGGGGAGTGTGCCGACAGCGGCACATTCAATCGGCCCACTACTGCCATCGGCCCTTCTGGCATTTGCCAGAACTGCCCTATGGCCAGTCCGGCCCTGGCAACAAGCATCCCTGGATGCAGAAAAAGCGCGCCTACAAGCATCCCTGGAGGCGGAAAAAGCACACCTACAAGCATCCCTGGATGCAGAAAAAGCACGCCAACAAGCATGCCTGGATGAAGAGAAAGCACGCCAACAAGCATGCCTGGATGAAGAGAAAGCAGGCCTTAAAGAAGACAGGGGGTTTAGCTACATGTCTCATTGCACACCCTGCTATCGTGTATGAAGACAGTATACCTACTATAGCCAACCCAGCAGATGAAGACCCAATCGTAAGTCTCCACATTTCCAAAAATTAGCGGCAGACACCACCAAAGTGGCATCAATTTCATCATAGTATAATAGAGACCGACACATGTTCGGGTAGGTGCACACTTTCAGTAACTGGCAGCTCTTTGGGCGCAGCACATGTCCGCTGCGTCCAAAGCGCTTCTGGCTATTGAATGAAAGTGAATTCACATGTGATCACTGAAACATGCGAATTCACCGCATCAATTACATTGTATGGTTGAAATTTATCTTGCGGAGGCTTGCGACTGTCTCCGCGGGTGAGCCGCGGGCATCTCTTCTTGCCATCCCAGTCACTATGCTGTAACATCTGGACGCTGCGCGTGTACGCTGCATCCAACCCACAGCGTTTACTGACCGTGTGCATCTATCCTTCCACTACAGCCAACCAAGTAGATGGAGACCCAACCAGGAGTGTTCACATTTCCAACAATCAGAGGCAGACAGCAACAAAGTGGCATCAATTTCACAAGAGTTGAAAAAGTGTAATAGGGACCAACATGTCTTCCACTACAGCCAACCCAGCAGATGGAGACCCAACCAGGACTGTTCACATTTCCACAAATTAGTGTTAACATCTACAGCAGCAGCAACAGTAGGCACAGAAGCCCCACTAAAGATATCACAGACTGCAATTACACGAGATCAATGCAGGATTCTAAAAACTACATCGCCTAGTCCTTGGAGATCCATAAATTGTTCATCTTGATGAAAGGTGGTCTACACTTACAGGGGACAGCTGGCTGCGCTTACCCATCAGGACACCACCAGCAGCACTGAAGAAACATTCTGAGAGAATGCTGGCTG
Organism: Ranitomeya variabilis; assembly: GCF_051348905.1. Lineage (NCBI taxonomy): Eukaryota > Metazoa > Chordata > Amphibia > Anura > Dendrobatidae > Ranitomeya > Ranitomeya variabilis. The sequence continues at coordinate 307,513,414 of NC_135234.1, read as the reverse complement.
TCAGGCATGATAAAACCTCCAAGGCGTGAGAGGCAAGCTCAGGCTACTCATTCATTTTTGAAGACCAAAAATATGAAAGGGTCCAAACCGTTCCTGATGGTATTGATATTGAATTCTTGATACTCCTGCACTGCACCATCCTCTCTAGTCATTCACCACGTGTCAGATCTGGACTCTGTTCTGCAAGTACATGAGCTAGTCTAAAAAATGTGTCAAAAGACTCACAGAAATTGCTTCTGCCACTTACACTACTGCTGCGGCTAATGTTTTGGCGTTGATAAATTGACATGCCGGAAGTTGGAAGTCCAGAGCTGCGATGTACACTGTGTGAATCACTGCTGTCTTGGGGAAAATCTCTCTTAAGGTTGTGTTAAAGCGTGTTTCGATACTCCATCATTTGTTTGTCCCTTTCCATGGGGGGAAGCATCTGGCAAAATTTTGTCTTATAACTAGGATCTAACAGAGCGGCAACTCAGTAGTCAGCACTAGGGTTGAGCGACTTTCATTTTTTTAAGATCGAGTCGGGTTTTGCGAAACCCGACTTTGTCCAGAGTCAAGTCGAGTGCAGTCGGCCGATTATCGCTAAAAGTCGGGGATCGACCGAAACACGAAACCCAATGCAAGTCAATGGGGAAGCATAGTCGACAGTGAGTGGAGGCCAGGGAAACACCTACGGTGCCCATTTTAATGCCAAAAACATCCATTCTTGTTTCTGAAGCTTGTCAATCTTAATTAACTTTATAATAATAGTGGGGCATTGAAAATTGGGGGTCATTTGGCAAAAGTTGTGGGGGGTAGGGCTGGTTCAAGGTTTTAGTGGGCCCAGGAAACGTGGACTACGTCACGGCGGTGGAGCAGTGAGAGGTAAGTATGTCAAGTTTGCAAGTGCTGTGATCCTAAGCAAGCAGGGGGGGCCCACTCGTTGGCATTGGCACTGGCACAGGGCCCCTCAAAGTACAGCGGTGTTTTTGCACGGCGGGGGCGCCTCCCACCAGCAGCGACACTTTTGCGTACTCTGAGGGGCCCTGTGCCAGTGACGTCGCCAACGAGTATGCCTCCCAACCTTATGAAGGAACCTGCACTTTCATCTGCACCTTCCTCTTTGTCCCTGTGTAAGGTGGTATAACATGCGGGAAGGGGAACCTTACTTTCAGCAGGGTCAGATTCTGGCTGTGTAGAGTGCAAGGGGAATGTAGTGGTCTAGGTCAATGTACCAGCAGACTCATCTAGCAGTGGCTGGGCAATGGGCAGGATGAGGAGGAAACACAGATATAGGGCCAAAGAATAAAGTAGGCTAAATGCAGTTCAAAATTGGTAACAGGACTAAACAGGCGGCATTGCTTTGTTCAGTGGAGTAGCAAACCCAGGAGCAGCAGACACTGTTTTAAGGGCCCAACCACACTAGTAGGCCAAATGCAGTTTAATATCTGCTACTATAGGCCAAAAGCCTAAAGACTGAAGCTCAGCTTTATACAGTGGAGGACAACACCAGGGAGCGGCAGACCCCTTTAGTAGGCCGTAACCACCGAGCTTTTTAAAAAACAGCACTTAATGAGAGCCAGAAGGTTGAAGCTCAGCTTTATACAGTTGAGGACAAACACCAGGGAGCGGCAGACACCGTTAGTAGGCCGCAACCAAAGTTGAAGGCCAAATGCTGTTTAATATCTGATACTATAGGCCGAAAGCCAGAAGGTTGAAGCTCAGCTTTATACAGTTGAGGACAAACACCAGGGAGCGGCAGACACCGTTAGTAGGCCGCAACCAAAGTTGAAGGCCAAATGCTGTTTAATATCTGATACTATAGGCCGAAAGCCAGAAGGTTGAAGCTCAGCTTTATACAGTTGAGGAGAACACCAGTGAGCGGCAAACAGAGGTATTAGGCCCCAAACACCAATTTTGTTTTTAAAAAAGCACTTAATGAGAGCCAGAAGGTTGAAGCTCAGATTTATTCAGTTGAGGAGAACACCAGTGAGCGGCAAACAGAGGTATTAGGCCCCAAACACCAATTTAAAAAAAAAAAAAAAAATGAGAGCCGGAAGGTTGAAGCTCAGATTTATTCAGTTGAGGAGAACACCAGTGAGCGGCAAACAGAGGTATTAGGCCCCAAACACCAATTTCTTTTTAAAAAAGCACTTAATGAGAGCCAGAAGGTTGAAGCTCAGATTTATTCAGTTGAGGAGAACACCAGTGAGCGGCAAACAGAGGTATTAGGCCCCAAACACCAATTTTTTTTTTTTAAAAAAGCACTTAATGAGAGCCAGAAGGTTAAAGCTCAGATTTATTCAGTTGAGGAGAACACCAGGGAGCGGTAGACACCGTTAGTAGGCCGTAACCACCAAGCTTTTTAAAAAACAGCACTTAATGAGAGCCAGAAGGTTGAAGCTCAGCTTTATACAGTTGAGGACAAACACCAGGGAGCAGCAGACACCGTTAGTAGGCCGCAACCAAAGTTGAAGGCCAAATGCTGTTTAATATCTGATACTATAGGCCGAAAGCCAGAAGGTTGAAGCTCAGCTTTATACAGTTGAGGACAAACACCAGGGAGCGGCAGACACCGATAGTAGGCCGCAACCAAAGTTGAAGGCCAAATGCTGTTTAATATCTGATACTATAGGCCGAAAGCCAGAAGGTTGAAGCTCAGCTTTATACAGTTGAGGACAAACACCAGGGAGCGGCAGACACCGTTAGTAGGCCGCAACCAAAGTTGAAGGCCAAATGCTGTTTAATATCTGATACTATAGGCCGAAAGCCAGAAGGTTGAAGCTCAGCTTTATACAGTTGAGGAGAACACCAGTGAGCGGCAAACAGAGGTATTAGGCCCCAAACACCAATTTTGTTTTTAAAAAAGCACTTAATGAGAGCCAGAAGGTTGAAGCTCAGATTTATTCAGTTGAGGAGAACACCAGTGAGCGGCAAACAGAGGTATTAGGCCCCAAACACCAATTTAAAAAAAAAAAAAAAAATTAGAGCCGGAAGGTTGAAGCTCAGATTTATTCAGTTGAGGAGAACACCAGTGAGCAGCAAACAGAGGTATTAGGCCCCAAACACCAATTTCTTTTTAAAAAAGCACTTAATGAGAGCCAGAAGGTTGAAGCTCAGATTTATTCAGTTGAGGAGAACACCAGTGAGCGGCAAACAGAGGTATTAGGCCCCAAACACCAATTTTTTTTTTTTTAAAAAGCACTTAATGAGAGCCAGAAGGTTAAAGCTCAGATTTATTCAGTTGAGGAGAACACCAGGGAGCGGTAGACACCGTTAGTAGGCCGTAACCACCAAGCTTTTTAAAAAACAGCACTTAATGAGAGCCAGAAGGTTGAAGCTCAGCTTTATACAGTTGAGGACAAACACCAGGGAGCGGCAGACACCGATAGTAGGCCGCAACCAAAGTTGAAGGCCAAATGCTGTTTAATATCTGATACTATAGGCCGAAAGCCAGAAGGTTGAAGCTCAGCTTTATACAGTTGAGGACAAACACCAGGGAGCGGCAGACACCGTTAGTAGGCCGCAACCAAAGTTGAAGGCCAAATGCTGTTTAATATCTGATACTATAGGCCGAAAGCCAGAAGGTTGAAGCTCCGCTTTATTTAGTTGAGGTCAACACCAGGGAGCGGCAGACACCGTTAGTAGGCCGCAACCAAAGTTGAAGGCCAAATGCTGTTTAATATCTGATACTATAGGCCGAAAGCCAGAAGGTTGAAGCTCAGCTTTATACAGTTGAGGAGAACACCAGTGAGCGGCAAACAGAGGTATTAGGCCCCAAACACCAATTTTTTTTTTAAAAAAAAGCACTTAATGAGAGCCAGAAGGTTGAAGCTCAGATTTATTCAGTTGAGGAGAACACCAGTGAGCGGCAAACAGAGGTATTAGGCCCCAAACACCAATTTTTTTTTTTTTAAAAAGCACTTAATGAGAGCCAGAAGGTTAAAGCTCAGATTTATTCAGTTGAGGAGAACACCAGGGAGCGGTAGACACCGTTAGTAGGCCGTAACCACCAAGCTTTTTAAAAAACAGCACTTAATGAGAGCCAGAAGGTTGAAGCTCAGCTTTATACAGTTGAGGACAAACACCAGGGAGCAGCAGACACCGTTAGTAGCCCGCAACCAAAGTTGAAGGCCAAATGCTGTTTAATATCTGATACTATAGGCCGAAAGCCAGAAGGTTGAAGCTCAGCTTTATACAGTTGAGGACAAACACCAGGGAGCGGCAGACACCGTTAGTAGGCCGCAACCAAAGTTGAAGGCCAAATGCTGTTTAATATCTGATACTATAGGCCAAAAGCCAGAAGGTTGAAACTCAGCTTTATACAGTTGAGGACAAACACCAGGGAGCGGCAGACACCGTTAGTAGGCCGCAACCAAAGTTGAAGGCCAAATGCTGTTTAATATCTGATACTATAGGCCGAAAGCCAGAAGGTTGAAGCTCAGCTTTATACAGTTGAGGAGAACACCAGTGAGCGGCAAACAGAGGTATTAGGCCCCAAACACCAATTTTGTTTTTAAAAAAGCACTTAATGAGAGCCAGAAGGTTGAAGCTCAGATTTATTCAGTTGAGGAGAACACCAGTGAGCGGCAAACAGAGGTATTAGGCCCCAAACACCAATTTAAAAAAAAAAATGAGAGCCGGAAGGTTGAAGCTCAGATTTATTCAGTTGAGGAGAACACCAGTGAGCGGCAAACAGAGGTATTAGGCCCCAAACACCAATTTCTTTTTAAAAAAGCACTTAATGAGAGCCAGAAGGTTGAAGCTCAGATTTATTCAGTTGAGGAGAACACCAGTGAGCGGCAAACAGAGGTATTAGGCCCCAAACACCAATTTTTTTTTTTTTAAAAAGCACTTAATGAGAGCCAGAAGGTTAAAGCTCAGATTTATTCAGTTGAGGAGAACACCAGGGAGCGGTAGACACCGTTAGTAGGCCGTAACCACCAAGCTTTTTAAAAAACAGCACTTAATGAGAGCCAGAAGGTTGAAGCTCAGCTTTATACAGTTGAGGACAAACACCAGGGAGCAGCAGACACCGTTAGTAGCCCGCAACCAAAGTTGAAGGCCAAATGCTGTTTAATATCTGATACTATAGGCCGAAAGCCAGAAGGTTGAAGCTCAGCTTTATACAGTTGAGGACAAACACCAGGGAGCGGCAGACACCGATAGTAGGCCGCAACCAAAGTTGAAGGCCAAATGCTGTTTAATATCTGATACTATAGGCCGAAAGCCAGAAGGTTGAAGCTCAGCTTTATACAGTTGAGGACAAACACCAGGGAGCGGCAGACACCGTTAGTAGGCCGCAACCAAAGTTGAAGGCCAAATGCTGTTTAATATCTGATACTATAGGCCGAAAGCCAGAAGGTTGAAGCTCAGCTTTATACAGTTGAGGAGAACACCAGTGAGCGGCAAACAGAGGTATTAGGCCCCAAACACCAATTTTGTTTTTAAAAAAGCACTTAATGAGAGCCAGAAGGTTGAAGCTCAGATTTATTCAGTTGAGGAGAACACCAGTGAGCGGCAAACAGAGGTATTAGGCCCCAAACACCAATTTAAAAAAAAAAAAAAAAAATTAGAGCCGGAAGGTTGAAGCTCAGATTTATTCAGTTGAGGAGAACACCAGTGAGCGGCAAACAGAGGTATTAGGCCCCAAACACCAATTTCTTTTTAAAAAAGCACTTAATGAGAGCCAGAAGGTTGAAGCTCAGATTTATTCAGTTGAGGAGAACACCAGTGAGCGGCAAACAGAGGTATTAGGCCCCAAACACCAATTTTTTTTTTTTAAAAAAGCACTTAATGAGAGCCAGAAGGTTGAAGCTCAGATTTATTCAGTTGAGGAGAACACCAGTGAGTGGCAAACAGAGGTATTAGGCCCCAAACACCAATTTTTTTTAAAAAAAGCACTTAATGAGAGCCAGAAGGTTGAAGCTGAGATTTAGACAGTAGAGGACAATTTGAATTAGGGACTGCAGACAGACTTAATAGGCTGTCCCCTGTGGACCATGCATCCACCACATTAACCCATTGCGCCGTAATTGACACGTAACCTTCCGTGGCCATGCCTACAGGTCCATGCGTCTGTTGTCAGGTGCACCTTTGTACTCACAGATTGCCAGAGTGCATGGACAATGCGGTCTTTTACATGCTGGTGGAGGGTTGGGATGGCTTTTCTCGCAAAAGAAGTGTCGACTGGTTAGCTTGTAGCGTGGTACAGCGTAGTCCATCATGGCTTTATTAATATTAAATAAAATGTATACCGTATATACTCGAGTATAAGCCGACCCGAGTATAAGCCGACCCCCCTAATTTTGCCACAAAAAACTGGGAAAACTTATTGACTCGAGTATAAGCCTAGGGTGGAAAATACAGCAGCTACCGGTGAATTTCAAAAATAAAAATAGATGCTCCATACCGTTGATTATTGCCCCAAAGGAGGTTCCATATAAAGCTGTGCCATATATAATGCTCTGCACCGTTCATTATGGCCCCATAGATGCTCCATATAAAGCAGTGCCATATATGCTCTGCACTGTTCATTATGGCCCCATAGATGCTCCATATAAAGCTGTGCCATATATGCTCTGCACTGTTCATTATGGCCCCATAGATGCTCCATATAAAGCAGTGCCATATATGCTCTGCACTGTTCATTATGGCCCCATAGATGCTCCATATAAAGCTGTGCCATATATGCTCTGCACTGTTCATTATGGCCCCATAGATGCTCTATATAAAGCAGTGCCATATATGCTCTGCACTGTTCATTATGGCCCCATAGATGCTCCATATAAAGCTGTGCCATATATGCTCTGCACTGTTCATTATGGCCCCATAGATGCCCCATATAAATCTGTGCCATATATGCTCTGCACTGTTCATTATGGCCCCATAGATGCTCCATATAAATCTGTGCCATATATGCTCTGCACTGTTCATTATGGCCCCATAGATGTTCCATATACAATGCTCTGCACCGTTCATTATGGCCCCATAGATGCTCCATATAAAGCAGTGCCATATATGCTCTGCACTGTTCATTATGGCCCCATAGATGCTCCATATAAATCTGTGCCATATATGCTCTGCACTGTTCATTATGGCCCCATAGATGCTCCATATAAAGCAGTGCCATATATGCTCTGCACTGTTCATTATGGCCCCATAGATGCCCCATATAAATCTGTGCCATATATGCTCTGCACTGTTCATTATGGCCCCATAGATGTGCCATATAAATCTGTGCCATATATAATGCTCTGCACCGTTGCCCCATAGATGTGCCATATAAATCTGTGCCATATATAGTGCTCTGCACCGTTGCCCCATAGATGTGCCATATAAATCTACGCCATATATAGTGCTCTGCACCGTTGCCCCATAGATGCTCCACATAAATCTGTGCCATATATAACGCTGCTGCTGCAATAAAAAAAAAAAAACACATACTCACCTCTCTTGCTTGCAGCTCCTCAGCGTCCCGTCCCGGCGTCTCTCCGCACTGACTGATCAGGCAGTAGTGATGTGTCGTTCACGAACGAGCCGACACAAAGAGCCGGCTCTCTGCTGTGAACGATGGGAGCCGGCACACCAGTGAGAGCCACTAAAATTCCTGAATGGCTCTCACTGGGCGTAAAATCCCGGACTTTGGCATGTGTAACTCCGCCCACCTGAGCAAAACCCCGCCCACTGTTCAATTTAATTGGCTCTAAGAAGTGGGCGGAGTTTCTGCAGTAGATGGGCGGAGTTTCGGACACCTGCTCAGATATTCAATACAGATCCATTTAGGATCCAAAAAGAGCCGGTTCGTGAGCCGAAAGAGTCGGCTCTTTTTGGTGAGCAGAGCCATGAGAGCCGGATCACCAAAAAGAGCCGGACTACCCATCACTATCAGGCAGAGGGCGGCGCGCACACTATATGCGTCATCGCGCCCTCTGACCTGAACAGTCAGAACAAGAGGACGCGAAGACAGAGCGGCGCCCGGCGTGTGGAACCTGGACAGGTGAATATAAAATACTCACCTAGTCCCGGCGCTCCTGGCGCTCCCCCTGCCTGTCACACTGTCTTTGGGTGCCGCAGCTCTTCCTCTGTCAGTGGTCACCGGCACCGCTGATTAGAGAAATGAATAGGCGGCTCCTCCCCTATGGGAGTGGAGTCCATAATCATTTCTCTAATGAGCGGTCCCACGTGACCGCTGAACAGGGGAGAGCTGCGGCACCCGAAGACAGTGTGACAGGCAGGGGGAGCGCCAGGAGCGCCGGGACTAGGTGAGTATGCCTCAGCGCCCTCTCCCCCTCACCCGCCGACCCCACCGCCGACCGTGACTCGAGTATAAGCCGAGAGGGGCACTTTCAGCCCAAAAATTTGGGCTGAAAATCTCGGCTTATACTCGAGTATATACTGTAAATAGGCTCTATGAACTTTTAAATAGGTTCCAGGGGTACACGGGCAGCATTGGTGTGGTCAGCGGAGGAGGATTGCAAGGAGGGACCGCAGACAGGCTTACTAGGCCTAAAATAACAAATATTAGTCTCAAGGCAGTTTTAAATCGGTTACATGGATACACAGGCAGCATTGTGGTCAGTGGAGGAGTATTGCAAGGATGGACAGCAGACAGGCTAACGAAGGCCTAAAATAACAAAAATTAGTCTCAAGGCAGTCTTAAATCGGTTACATGGATACACAGGCAGCATTGTGGTCAGTGGAGGAGTATTGCAAGGAGGGACAGCAGACAGGCTAACGAAGGCCTAAAATAACAAAAATTAGTCTCATGGCAGTTTTAAATCGGTTACATGGATACACAGGCAGCATTATGGTCAGCGGAGGAGGAGGATTGCAAGGAGGGACCGCAGACAGGCGTACTAGGCCTAAAATAACTAAAAATAGGCTCAAGGCAGTTTTAAATCGGTTACATGGATACACAGGCAGCATTGTGGTCAGTGGAGGAGTATTGCAAGGAGGGACAGCAGACAGGCTAACGAAGGCCTAAAATAACAAAAATTAGGCTCATGTCAGTTTTAAATCGGTTACATGGATACACAGGCAGCATTGTGGTCAGTGGAGGAGTATTGCAAGGAGGGACCGCAGACAGGCTAACGAAGGCCTAAAATAACAAAAATTTGTCTCAAGGCAGTTTTAAATCGGTTACAAGGATACACAGGCAGCATTGTGGTCAGTGGAGGAGTATTGCAAGGAGGGACAGCAGACAGGCTAACGAAGGCCTAAAATAACAAAAATTAGTCTCAAGGCAGTTTTAAATCGGTTACATGGATACACAGGCAGCATTGTGGTCAGTGGAGGAGTATTGCAAGGAGGGACAGCAGACAGGCTAACGAAGGCCTAAAATAGCAAAAATTAGTCTCAAGGCAGTTTTAAATCGGTTACATGGATACACAGGCAGCATTGTGGTCAGTGGAGGAGTATTGCAAGGAGGGACAGCAGACAGGCTAACAAAGGCCTAAAATAACAAAAATTAGTCTCAAGGCAGTTTTAAATCGGTTACATGGATACACAGGCAGCATTGTGGTCAGTGGAGGAGTATTGCAAGGAGGGACAGCAGACAGGCTAACAAAGGCCTAATATGACAAAAATTTGTCTCAAGGCAGTTTTAAATCGGTTACATGGATACACAGGCAGCATTGTGGTCAGTGGAGGAGTATTGCAAGGAGGGACAGCAGACAGGCTAATGAAGGCCTAAAATAACAAAAATTAGTCTCAAGGCAGTTTTAAATCGGTTACATGGATACACAGGCAGCATTGTGGTCAGTGGAGGAGTATTGCAAGGAGGGACAGCAGACAGGCTAACGAAGGCCTAAAATAACAAAAATTAGTCTCAAGGCAGTTTTAAATCGGTTACAAGGATACACAGGCAGCATTGTGGTCAGTGGAGGAGTATTGCAAGGAGGGATCGCAGACAGGCTAACGAAGGCCTAAAATAACACAAATTAGTCTCAAGGCAGTTTTAAATCGGTAACAAGGATACACAGGCAGCATTGTGGTCAGTGGAGGAGTATTGCAAGGAGGGACAGCAGACAGGCTAACGAAGGCCTAAAATAACAAAAATTAGGCTCATGTCAGTTTTAAATCGGTTACATGGATACACAGGCAGCATTGTGGTCAGTGGAGGAGTATTGCAAGGAGGGACCGCAGACAGGCTAACGAAGGCCTAAAATAACAAAAATTAGTCTCAAGGCAGTTTTAAATCGGTTACAAGGATACACAGGCAGCATTGTGGTCAGTGGAGGAGTATTGCAAGGAGGGACAGCAGACAGGCTAACGAAGGCCTAAAATAACAAAAATTAGTCTCAAGGCAGTTTTAAATTGGTTACATGGATACACAGGCAGCATTGTGGTCAGTGGAGGAGTATTGCAAGGAGGGACAGCAGACAGGCTAACGAAGGCCTAAAATAACAAAAATTAGTCTCAAGGCAGTTTTAAATCGGTTACATGGATACACAGGCAGCATTGTGGTCAGTGGAGGAGTATTGCAAGGAGGGACAGCAGACAGGCTAACGAAGGTCTAAAATAACAAAAATTAGTCTCAAGGCAGTTTTAAATCGGTTACAAGGATACACAGGCAGCATTGTGGTCAGTGGAGGAGTATTGCAAGGAGGGACCGCAGACAGGCTAACGAAGGCCTAAAATAACAAAAATTAGCCTCAAGGCAGTTTTAAATCGGTTACAAGGATACACAGGCAGCATTGTGGTCAGTGGAGGAGTATTGCAAGGAGGGACAGCAGACAGGCTAACGAAGGCCTAAAATAACAAAAATTAGGCTCATGGCAGTTTTAAATCGGTTACATGGATACACAGGCAGCATTGTGGTCAGTGGAGGAGTATTGCAAGGAGGGACCGCAGACAGGCTAACGAAGGCCTAAAATAACAAAAATTAGTCTCAAGGCAGTTTTAAATCGGTTACAAGGATACACAGGCAGCATTGTGGTCAGTGGAGGAGTATTGCAAGGAGGGACAGCAGACAGGCTAACGAAGGCCTAAAATAACAAAAATTAGGCTCATGTCAGTTTTAAATCGGTTACATGGATACACAAGCAGCATTGTGGTCAGTGGAGGAGTATTGCAAGGAGGGACAGCAGACAGGCTAACGAAGGCCTAAAATGACAAAAATTAGTCTCAAGGCAGTTTTAAATCGGTTACATGGATACACAGGCAGCATTGTGGTCAGTGGAGGAGTATTGCAAGGAGGGACAGCAGACAGGCTAACGAAGGCCTAATATAACAAAAATTAGTCTCAAGGCAGTTTTAAATCGGTTACATGGATACACAGGCAGCATTGTGGTCAGTGGAGGAGTATTGCAAGGAGGGACAGCAGACAGGCTAACGAAAGCCTAAAATAACAAAAATTAGTCTCAAGGCAGTTTTAAATCGGTTACATGGATACACAGGCAGCATTGTGGTCAGTGGAGGAGTATTGCAAGGAGGGACAGCAGACAGGCTAACGAAGGTCTAAAATAACAAAAATTAGTCTCAAGGCAGTTTTAAATCGGTTACAAGGATACACAGGCAGCATTGTGGTCAGTGGAGGAGTATTGCAAGGAGGGACCGCAGACAGGCTAACGAAGGCCTAAAATAACAAAAATTAGTCTCAAGGCAGTTTTAAATCGGTTACAAGGATACACAGGCAGCATTGTGGTCAGTGGAGGAGTATTGCAAGGAGGGACAGCAGACAGGCTAACGAAGGCCTAAAATAACAAAAATTAGGCTCATGGCAGTTTTAAATCGGTTACATGGATACACAGGCAGCATTGTGGTCAGTGGAGGAGTATTGCAAGGAGGGACCGCAGACAGGCTAACGAAGGCCTAAAATAACAAAAATTAGTCTCAAGGCAGTTTTAAATTGGTTACAAGGATACACAGGCATCATTGTGGTCAGTGGAGGAGTATTGCAAGGAGGGACAGCAGACAGGCTAACGAAGGCCTAAAATAACAAAAATTAGTCTCAAGGCAGTTTTAAATCGGTTACATGGATACACAGGCAGCATTGTGGCCAGCGGAGGAGGATTGCAAGGAGTGTCTGACACAGTTAGTACTCTCAAAAAATAAATAGATGTTAATGTCTCGCAAAACAACCAAAAAAAAAATTGTGGCATACTTAGGTACAGGGGTGGGCTCATCTGCTGAGTTTCTGACAAAGTAATTTGGCAGTAAGTATTTACTGGTGTCAATATAGGACACTGACCCAGACTACTTTAACTAGCATCATAGATGTCAACAAATTGGTATTGTCAGTGCCAGGCATTGAATGATGTCAGCGCATAGACTAAACATTGGTGGAGCTGAGTGAGATAATTTTGCACGTGGTAGAGCACAGTTTGAGCTTGGGGGGGGGGGAACTCTCTTGTGGCCGGCGGTACCGTCCCAGGGCCCCTCATGTTACAACGGTGTGTCTGACGTTGGGTGCGCACCACCACCGCCAGAGACATTTCATTGTACTATGAGGGACCCAGTGGCAGTGCCGTCGACCAAAAGCGGGCACACCCACCTCTTCAGACAAACAGCACTGTAACGGATGCTTGCGCCAAGTGGCGAGACCACGGCCCCGTGGGGGGAGTTTTCCCATTGTGGGAGGTGTAAACATGTCGTATGCTGGACAAACAGCTGCTGCAAATTAAGAGATTGGAACACTCAGTAAGACCAGTCCACAAGCAAGACCTTTTTATAGGAAAGCTAGGTGTCAGCCGGGAAAGGTGGGGCAAAATAATTTGAAATCCAGGAGTGGTTCATTTTAATGAAGGTGAGATCATCCACATTTTGGGTAGCCAGACGAGTCCTTTTTTCGGTTAATATTGAACCAGCAGCACTGAATACTCTTTCTGATAGCACACTAGCTGCTGGGCAAGCAAGATCCTGCAATGCATATTCTGCCAATTCAGGCCAGGTGACTAATTTGGATGCCCAGTAATCAAATGGGAATGACGGTTGAGGGAGAACATCGATAAGGGATGAAAAATAGTTAGTAACCATACTGGACAAATGTTGTCTCCTGTCACTTTGAATAGATGCTGCAGTACCTGTCCTGTCTGCGGTCATTGCGAAATCACTCCACAACCTGGTCAGAAAACCCCTCTGTCCAACACCACTTCTGATTTGTGCACCTCTAACACCTCTGCCCTGTAGCCCGCTGCAGCTCGTGTGAGAACCATCACCGGCGCTGTGTGCTGGGAATGCCTGAATCAAACGGTCTACAAGAGTTGCTTGTTTGGTTGCTAATATTTGTTCTAGGTTCTCATGTGGCATTATATTTTGCAATTTGCCTTTATAGCGAGGGTCAAGGATGCAGGCCAACCAGTAATCGTCATCGCTCATCATTTTAATAATGCGTGGGTCCATTTTGAGGATACGTAAGGCATAATCCGCCATGTGGGCCAAAGTTCCAGTTGTCAAATCTGCGGTTGTGCTGGTTTGAGGGGCAGTTACAGGCAAATCTACGTCACTTGTCTCCCTTAAAAAAACAGAACCCGGCCTTGCAACGCCACTAATTTCTGTTGGCCCAGGAGAAGCTTCCTCATTAAAAAAGTACTCATCCCCATCATCCTCCTCGTCCTCCTCCTCCTCTTCGCCCGCTACCGCGTCCTCTACACGGCCCTGACCAGACAATGGCTGACTGTCATCAAGGCTTTCCTCTTCCTCGGCTGCAGACACCTGCTCCTTTATGTGCGTCAAACTTTGCATCAGCAGACGCATTAGGGGGATGCTCATGCTTATTATGGCGTTGTCTGCACTAACCAGCCGTGTGCATTCCTCAAAACACTGAAGGACTTGACACAGGTCTTGTAGCTTCGACCACTGCACACCTGACAACTCTATGTCTGCCATCCAACTGCCTGCCCGTGTATCCTCCCACAAATACATAACAGCACGCCTCTTCGCACAGCCTCTGAAGCATGTGCAGTGTGGAGTTCCACCTTGTTGCAACGTCGATGATTAGGCGATGCTGAGGAAGGTTCAAAGAACGCTGATAGTTCTGCATACGGCTGGAGTGTACGGGCGAACGGCGGATATGCGAGCAAAGTCTGCGCACTTTGAGGAGCAGGTTGGGTAACCCCGGATAACTTTTCAGGAAGCACTGCACCACCAGGTTTAAGGTGTGAGCCAGGCAAGGAATGTGTTTCAGTTGGGAAAGGGCTATGGCAGCCATGAAATTCCTTCCGTTATCACTCACTACCTTGCCTGCCTCAAGATGTACAGTGCCCAGCCATGACTGAGTTTCTTTCTGCAAGAACTCCGACAGAACTTCCGCGGTGTGTCTGTTGTTGCCCAAACACTTCATTGCCAATACAGCCTGCTGACGCTTGCCACTAGCTGTCCCATAATGGCACACCTGGTGTGCAACAGTGGCAGCTGCGGATGGAGTGGATGTGCGACTGCGGTCTGTGGACGAGCTCTCGCTTCTGCAGGAGGAGGAGGGGGGCGAACGCCTACAGCCAACTCTTTCCTTGACCGTGGGCTAGGCAGAACTGTCCCAATATTGCCGTCCCCTTTGGACCCTGCATCCACCACATTCACCCAGTGTGCCATGATGGACACGTAACGTCCCTGGCCATGCCTACTGGTCCATGCATCCATCTGTTGTCAGGTGCACCTTTGTAGTCACAGACTGCCTGAGTGCATGCAAAAATCCAACCAAAGGAATAGGTCAGACCGCACCCAATACCAACATTGTCTCCATGGACATCAGGGCGCACGTCCACACCAGGGGGTCCTCCCAGTCAAAGTCCACGGTAAGAGTAAAAGCAGAGGACAGCGCCACATCAAGGAGTGTTAGGCAATAACACACTTTATTATTTAGGAGGCAGAATAAAGTGTGTTATTGCCTAACACTCCTTGATGTGGCGCTGTCCTCTGCTTTTACTCTTGCCTGAGTGCATGGACGATGCGGTCTTTAACATGCTGTTGGAGGGCTGGGATGGCTTTTCTAGAAAAGAAGTGTCGACTGGGTAGCTTGTAGCGTGGTACAGCGTAGTCCATCAGCGCTTTAAAAGCTTCGCTTTCAACTAACCGGTAGGGCATCATCTCTAATGAGATTAGTCTAGCAATGTGGGCGTTCAAACCCTGTGTACGCGGATGCGAGGATGAGTACTTCCTTTTCCTAACAAGAGTCTCATGTAGGGTGAGCTGGACTGGAGAGCTGGAGAACGTGGAACTAGCGGTGGTGCCGGTGGACATGGGTGACTGAGAGAGGGTTGGAGATGGTATTCTTGCCGGTGCCCTACATGCAGTGTTTCCTACTGCAAACCTGGTGATTCCCTGACTGCTTTGGCCTGGCGACGAAAGCTGCACAGATACTGCAGGTGGTGCGGGAAATGGTGGGTTGACAGTGAGGGAAGGGATGTAGCGTTGCTGACTAGCTTCATTGGCCGAGGGTGCTGCAACCTTTAGGGACGTTTTGTTAGTTAGTCCAGGCTTGCAAATGCATGGTGGATAAGTGTCTATGCATGCAACTTGTATTTAGACTTTTAAGATTCTGACCTCTGCTTAAGGTAGTTGAACATTTGTGACAGATGACTTTGCGCTGATCATTTGGATGTTGTTTAAAAAAATGCCAGACTGCACTCTTTCTACTATCGGATACCTTTTCAGGCATTGCAGACTGAGCTTCTTTAACCGGATGGCCACGCTGTCCTCCAACTGCTTTTGGTTTTGCCACGCGTTTTTTGCCAGATACGGGCCCGGCAGATGGAACCTGTTGTGATGTTGATGCCTGCTGCGGCTCCTCCTCCTCCGCTTCAGAACTACTGCCGCCTGCACCCTGTTCCCCCAATGGCTGCCAATCGGGGTCAACAACTGGGTCATCTATGACCTCCTCTTCTATGTCGTGTGCAACTTCGTCTGTGTCACCGTGTAAGCCGGTGGTATTGCGTTCGTGACGGGGCACCATAGTCTCCGCTGGGTTTGATTCTGCCTCAGTACACTGCGAGGGCAATGTTCTGGTCTGAGTCAAAGGAACAGCATAGTAATCTGGCTGTGGCTGTGCATCTGTGCACTCCATGTCCGATTCAACTTCGAATGGGCATGGCCTGTTAACTGTTTCACTGTCTAACCCAGGAACGGTATGTGTAAAGAGCTCCATGGAGTAACCTGTTCTGTCGACTGACGCATCCTTCACTGTTGTTCTGGGTGAAGGACACAAGGAAGCGACTTGTTCTTGACCGGGAGCATCCACTGACGATGCACTGCTCTGACATTTTGCACTTTCCGAGGAGGAGGCGAAAGAGCTAGAGGCAGAGTCAGCAATGAAAGCCAATACTTGTTCCTCCTGCTCTGGCTTCAAAAGTGGTTTTCCTACTCCCAGAAAAGAGAGCGTTCGAGGCCTTGTGTAGCCAGACAACGAACCTGGCTCAACAACTCGAGACTTAGGTGCTGTACTGCTTTTACCACGACCACCTGATGCTCCACCACCACTACCATCATTACCAGCTGACAATGACCGCCCACGGCCACGACATCTTCCACTAGACTTCCTCATTGTTTGCAAAACGTAACCAAAGTAACGGTATTTGTTACTGTAAAACAACTGATAAGGTGAACTCAAACTTCTGTTGGATTTATTTATACCTTTATAGGTGCCTGACACTGAAAGGAAAATCAGGCCCAATGTTACACACTAGGTTTTCTGTGCCCCAATAATTTGAGACAGATGGCACACACAGGACCAGCACTCAAGCAGAAATGCCAATCTTAATCTCCCACTATTTTTTTTTTTTTATGGGAGAATGTAAAAAAAAAACAAAAAAAAAACAAACAATATTACACACTAGGTTTTCGGTGGCACACAATGAGAGACAGATGCCACACCCAGTACTGGCACAGAGGCAGACTTGCCAATCTTTATCTCCCACTAATTATTTTTTTTTTAAAAGGGAGAATTTACCCAAAAAAATAAATGGCCAAGTATTACACAGTGGTTTTTGGTGGCACACAATGAGAGACAGATGCCACACACAGGACTGGCACAGCGGCAGACTTGCCAATCTTTATCTCCCACTAATTATTTATTTTTTAAAAGGGAGAATTTACCCAAAAAAATAAATGGCCAAGTATTACACAGTGGTTTTCGGTGGCACACAATGAGAGACAGATGCCACACACAGGACTGGCACAGAGGCAGACTTGCCAATCTTTATCTCCCACTAATTATTTTTTTTTTAAAAGGGAGAATTTAGAAAAAAAAAAAAAAAAGCCCAGTATTACACAGTGGTTTTTGGTGGCACACAATGAGAGACAGATGCCACACACAGGACTGGCACAGCGGCAGACTTGCCAATCTTTATCTCCCACTAATTATTTTTTTTTTTACAGGGAAAATTTACCCCCCCCCAAAAAAATGGCCCAGTATTACACAGTGGTTTTCGGTGGCACACAATGAGAGACAGATGCCACACACAGGACTGGCACAGAGGCAGACTTGCCAATCTTTATCTCCCACTAATTTTTTTTTTTTACAGGGAGAATTTACCCAAAAAAAAAAAAAGGCCAAGTATTACACAGTGGTTTTCGGTGGCACACAATGAGAGACAGATGCCACACACAGGACTGGCACAGCGGCAGACTTGCCAATCTTTATCTCCCACTAATTTTTTTTTTTTTTACAGGGAGAATTCCCCCCCCCCCAAAAAAAATGGCCCAGTATTACACAGTGGTTTTCGGTGGCACACAATGAGAGACAGATGCCACACACAGGACTGGCACAGAGGCAGACTTGCCAATCTTTATCTCCCACTAATTATTTTTTTTTTAAAAGGGAGAATTTACCCAAAAAAATAAATGGCCAAGTATTACACAGTGGTTTTCGGTGGCACACAATGAGAGACAGATGCCACACACAGCAATGGCATAGAGGCAGACTTGCCAATCTTTATCTCCCACTAATTATTTTTTTTTTAAAAGGGAGAATTTAGAAAAAAAAAAAAAAGGCCAGTATTACACAGTGGTTTTCGGTGGCACACAATGAGAGACAGATGCCACACACAGGACTGGCACAGAGGCAGACTTGCCAATCTTTATCTCTCACTAATTATTTTTTTTTTAAAAGGGAGAATTTAGAAAAAAAAAAAAAAAGGCCAGTATTACACAGTGGTTTTCGGTGGCACACAATGAGAGACAGATGCCACACACAGCGATGGCACAGAGGCATACTTGCCAATCTTTATCTCCCTGCAGTAATCTCAGGAAAGTATGGCAGGCAGCTATAAAAAGGACTGCTGCACACAAAAGTGGGGACAAACACACAAGATAGCTGTGCAGAAAGGAAGGAACAACAGGATTTGTGCTTTGAAAAAAGCAGTTGGTTTGCACAGCGGCATACACACACAGCAACGCAGCTATCAGGGAGCCTTCTAGGGCAGCCCAATGAGCTACAGCGCTGAGGAAAAAAAAATGTAGCTTCCACTGTCCCTGCAAACAAAAGGTGGTGTTGGACAGTGGAAATCGCTACAGCACAAGCGGTTTGTGGCTTTATGTACCCTGCCTATCAGTATCCCTGCTTCTGAAGAAGCGGCAGCAACCTCTACCTACGCTCAGATCAGCAGCAGTAAGATGGCGGTCGGCGGGAATGCCCCTTTATAGCCCCTGTGACGCGGCAGAAAGCAAGCCAATCACTGCAATGCCCTTCTCTAAGATGGTGGGGACTGAGATCTATGTCATCACGCTGCCCACACTCTGCGTCCACCTTCATTGGCTGAGAAATGGCGCTTTTAGCATCATTGAAACGCGACTTTGGCGCGAAAGTCGCGTACCGCATGGCAGACCCCACACAGGGATCGGGTCGGTTTCATGAGACGCCGACTTTGCCAAAAGTCGGCGACTTATGAAAATGAACGATCCGTTTCGCTCAACCCTAGTCAGCACTATTTCAAATCATAACTGTACAGGGATCATGATGCAGATAGTGCTGCAAGAAGGTACTCATATGTCGGGCTCTTCCATGAGGTGCAAGCCTGTTACTGTGTTGGTTGCTGAATAACACTGATGCTTGTTTCCTCCGTCCACTCCTGCCAACCACAAGCAACAGAGAGGGGACAGAGGAAACAAGCATCAGTGTTACCCTCTTGATCTCCTGACAGTTGCTTACCAATACCTCTTCCTCCTCTATTTGTTCCATGAGTGAGGTGCAGGCAGAGATGTTACAGTGGATTGATAAAGTTGAGGTGTAATCATTCTCTGAGATTGGTCAAAAACAGCAGGAATGTCCATTTCCTTTACAGCTGATGGTGGGCTCTCACTCAGCCTGACTGGAGCTGGAAAAGAACCGGAGGTTTTGCAGTCGGAGACCTGCGTGACAATACTTGGCATGGTAACAGAGAAGGAGGTAGTGTCAGCAGATGTGGTTGATGGGGCGGCTGATGGTTGTTGAGGTCCACTGGTCCACATTTTATCGCAGTTGGATTGCCAGAGTAACGCATGTTGAAGTCTCATGTGAAGGTTCATGCATGTAGTAGTCAAATTATTGCACTTTTTCCCTCTACTCAGTTTTTTCAAAGTTGGCAGATAACATGAGTTAGCTCATGCTTTGCAGTGTCAAAAAAGGACCAAGCTAGGCACCCCTAGCCACCCTTGTTAGCTGCAGACTTGCGAACGCTGCTGGTCTCAGCTGACGATGCATTACTCATCATGGTTTCATCACTCCATGTCCGTACGGTCCAACGTAACCTCCTTGTCTTCCTCCTCCTCAGATGAACTACACAATTGCATGCCTTTGTTTTCATGCCAAGTGGGATCTACAACCTCAACATCATCCTTTGTGTTATCACATTCCTCGCCCTGAGAGTCACCCTCCTCCTCTTCCTGCCCTGACAGCACAGTACAGCCCGCATGAACCTCAAATATCTGAGTCTCATCAGGTTCACCCCCAGATGTTAACATCTGGTGATGAAGATCAGGATGCTGCTTTGACCCTACTTTGCCCTGCCCTGGATCCAAGCTAAAAAAAAATTGGGCATTGGTGCAGATGATTTCCTCCTCTTGACTCTGTGAATCTTAGGGGTACACTTCTGATGCCCATGGCATAAAATGTGTGAGGCTCTGCAGACTCACCCATCTGTGCTTCTCTTAGGCTGGTTTCACACTTGCGTTTTGATCTGCAGCATTTTTAAAAAAAAACGCAGGTGGTGAAAAAACGCATGTAAACGCGGCAAAACGCCGCGTTTTTTAGATGCATGCGTTTTTGCATGCAGAAAAAAACACGGCATTTTGCCGCGTTTACATGCGTTTTTCCTGCGTTTGCGTTTTTTAAACGCATGCTGAGAAGTGTGTGACAGCTGCCAATCATCAAAATCAACTAGAAAGCCCACTATAAACAGAAATAGCTAGGGTTAGGGTTAGGATCCCTAGTAACCATAGGGATCCTAACCCTAAGGGTTAGGATCCTAACCCTAACCCTAAAGGTTATGGTTAGGATCCCTAGGGTTAGGGTTATGGTTAGGATCCCTAGTAACCCTAGGGATCCTAACCCTAACCCTAGGGATCCTAACCCTAACTCTAACCCAAACCCTAACTCTAACCCTAACTCTAACCCTAACCCTAGGGATCCTAACCCTAACCCTTAGGGTTAGGGTTAGGATCCTAACCTTTAGGGTTAGGGTTAGGATCCTAACCCTTAGGTTTAGGGTTAGGGTTAGGATCCCTAGGGTTAGGGTTAGGGTTAGAGTTCCCCTAGGGTTACTAGGGATCCTAACCTTAGGGTTAGGATTAGGGTTAGGGTTAGGATCCCTAGTAACCCTAGGGTTAGGGTTTTCTTGTTTTTTCTTGTGTTTAGGGTTAGGGTTTTCTTGTTTTTTCTTGTGTTTAGGGTTAGGGTTAAGGTTTTCTTGTTTTTTCGTTTTTAACGCAAGCAAACGCATGTGCTTAAAAACGCATGCGTTTACATAGACAGCAATACATTTTTTTGCCGCGAATAAACGCATGCGTTTTTTTGCGGCAAAAAAACGCCGCTAAAAATTACTACATGTTGCATTTCTGCAACTGAACGCACCCGTCAAAAAACGCATGCGTTGCCGAAAACGCGTCAAAACGCATGCTAAAAAACGCATGCGTTTTTTAATGTTAAGTATAGAAAAAAAAGCATGCGTTTTTTAGCGCTAAAACGCTGCAGATCAAAACGCAAGTGTGAAACCAGCCTTACAGTCAGTTGAGTGGTTGGTGAGTTGTAACGTGGGAGGAAGCAAGGGTAATTGGGGTGCCACCTCTGTGAACTGTACTGTATGTGATGTTGAGGTGGAGAAAGAGAGGCTACTTGAAGCTGCGCTTGAAATCCATGCTCTTTCTGGGCCTCATCAACAAGGCGTACCGCTGTGTGGCTACCAAACAAAGGTAGTGGACTAGCCCATCCAGTAACAGAATTTGTCAGTTGTGCTTGTATAGGACATGATGTTGGTTCACTAGTGCTTTCACTAACATTACCACCTACCCCACATACACCTTGAACATCAAGCCTTATCACCCTTCCACCACGACCTCGCTTTTTCCCAGTCATGTTGCTCAGATAGTGTGGTAGGAGCACAGTATTAGCAACAAAAAATTAGATTTTAAACTCTGCACCAGCTCTGCACACAGCTGAATTTCAGCGGCACTAAATGACAAGGTGAAATATGGAGTGCTGTATCACATTAGTAACAGAAGAAAGACTTGTTTCGGTGCGGATGAGGCCTGTATGACAAAAAAGATAGGCTCCAAATAATTTCAGTTCTGCACACAGAACAATTTCACCACCACTAAATGACAAGGTAGGTTATGACATGCTATATCATGTTTAGCAACAGAAAAAGTAATATTTTGAAAGGTCTACTCATGCATGGAACACAATATAAGCAGTGCACAATACAAATGTATGAAATGTGCCCTGCTGTCTTTGTCTGTGAACCTGACTTATGGCACAAAACTAAATCTGCTGGAAGGTCGATTTCACAGCCATACAGGACACTAGCTATCTGAAGTATCTAACTTAGAAACAACCACCTAGTTAACAACCTAAAGTCTGTCAGAACCCTGAACCAGCATCAGGAGCAGCCTCTGAGCTTTTATAGTTACAAAATGCCGCAAAAACAAGATGTCCGCTAATGTCAGCCAATGACACAAGCCATTGTGGCTGGACATTATGCGTTTTTCCTGACCCTGATTGGCTAGCCGCTATGTGCACACAAACAGTTAGAAAAAAAATTCTACCTCTAAGCTCTCCCCAACCCCCACCCTCATCAAATACATGCCCCACGCTCATCATACACCACAACTATCCTTGCAAAAGTGCTCAAAATTAGAGTTGAGAGACTTTTACTTTTTTCGGATCGAGTCAGGTTTCACGAAACCCGACTTTGTCAAAAGTCGGGTAGGGTGAAATCGGCCGATTATTGCGTAAAGTCGGGGGCCGACTGAAACACAAAACCCAATGCAAGTCAATGGGGAATCAAAGTCGGCAGTGAGTAATTTACTTTATAATAACAGTTAGGCATTGAAAACTGGGGGTAATTTGGCTAAAGTTGGGGGGTAGGGCTGGCTCAAGTTTTTCGTGGGCCCAGGAAACGCGGAATACGTCACGGTGGTGGAGCAGGGAGAGGTAAGTATTTAAACTTTGCAGTGCAAAGCAAGTGCTGTGACCCTGAGCAAGCAGTGGGGGCCCACTCGTTGGCATTGGCACTGACTCATCTAGCAGTGGCTGGGCAATGGGCAGGATGAGGAGGAAACACAGATATAGGCCCAAATAATAAAGTGGGCTAAATGCTGTTCAAAATTGGTAACAGGACTAACCAGGCGGCATTGCTTTGTTCAGCGGAGAACAACTGTAATGAGAGGCTGACACAGTGAGTAGGCCCAAATAAGTAAGTAGGCTAAATGCAGTTCAAAAATGGTAACAGGACTAACCAGGCGGCATTGCTTTGTTCAGTGGAGGACAACTGTAATGAGAAGCTGACACAGTGAGTAGGCCCAAATAAGTAAGTAGGCTAAATGCAGTTCAAAATTGGTAACAGGACTAACCAGGCGGCATTGCTTTGTTCAGCGGAGGACAACTGTAAGGAGTGGCTGGCACAGTGAGTAGGCCCAAATAAGTAAGTAGGCTAAATGACTGCCAAATTTTTTTTCAGAAATAAACAGGTGGCATGACTAGTGTAAGAGTCATGTCGGTCTGGTAGTTGGGGGCAGGTATATCTCGCCTAGATACCTGTCCTATGTGTGTTAGGCTGCTCTGTGTCTTCAGCATACTCATGGGTTAATTAGTGCAGGTTTAAAAGATGACCAGCTGGAGGAATCAGTCGTCAGCCTGGGGCACACAGAATGTCTGTCTGAGACACATGTGAGTAAGAGCTGTGCTCATGACCTGTGTTATGTTTGCTGGGTGGGAGTAGCCCCCCAGTTGTTAGACAGGAACGTGTTTGTTTAGTAAGTGCCGGACAGGCAAGGATTTATTTTTATGATTTGTTTTCTGTATTTGCTTTCACTTTAATAAACCTGACCTGAGGTCAGTCTACCTGGAAACCTGCTGTCGCCTCAGAGTTTAATGCACAAACCACGTGACCTTTGACCCCAGCAAAGGCGATCCCGGAGTGTTTTGTTACATTGTGGTGGAGAACGCGGGCACTCCGTGGCACAGGCGACAGTATGGAAGACGTGGTGAAAGCACTAGTGCAGTCCACTGCCATACAGCAGCAGGCCACTGCCGCACAGCAGGAAGCTAATCGCTTGATGGCCGCACAGCTGAAGGAGTTACTGGACATGACGGCTGCAGACCGCCAGCTTCTCCAACAGGTGGCGCAACGCTTGCTGAGCATGCCTGAGGCTAACCCGGAAGCAGAGTCCAGGAGGATCCATGTGAGTCGATACTGGCAAAAGCTGACCGCAGAAGATGACGTCGAGGCGTACCTGACAACGTTTGAGCGGACAGCGTTGAGAGAGAAGTGGCCGAAGGAACGATGGGCCGATCTAATTGCTCCGTTTCTTTCCGGTGAGGCCCAAAAAGCTTACCATGACTTGGACCCGGAAGTCGCGCAGGACTTTGAGAAGCTGAGAGCTGAGATCCTGGCCCGGCTCGGTGTGACGACGGCTGTCCGTGCACAGAGGGTACACCAGTGGACATACCAGCAAGATAAACCGGCGCGGTCTCAGATGTTCGACCTGATCTACTTGACAAAGAAATGGCTGCAACCCGAGGAACTGACAACGCCCGAAATAATCCAGCGGATTGTCTTGGACAAGTACCTGAGGGTACTACCACCAGCGCTGAAAAAGTGGGTAAGCCAAGGAAATCCCACGACAGCGGATCAACTTGTGGAGTTGGTCGAGCGTTATTCCGTGGCAGAAGGACTTCCCGACGACACCGCCAGCACCCGGTCTGTGCCTCCTCCTCGTGGAACCGGTAAGACTGTTCCAGCGATTACGGGTGAAGGAAAATCGCCAAAAACTGTGGGGGAGGAACCCGGGACTGCTCGCGCTCCGAGACCGAGAGTATGGGACGGTGGTCTCAGTAGGGGGCCTGTTAGGTGTTTTCGTTGCCGTGAGAAGGGCCATGTTTCTGCGAACTGTCCTGTTACCACTGAACCCATGCAGTGCGATGTTATAGACTCTAAGAAACGCATGTCTTTGGTTACACAGCTGGTGAATGTGAATGCGGGCCAAAATGATATAGCAAAACACCTGTGTGAATTATCTGTTGATGGGAAAAGTGTTGTGGCGTTACTAGACTCTGGAAGTGTGGTGACTCTGGTGAAAGCTAGTCTGGTGGCACTTCCGTCTGGTTCGTCTGACAAATTCTCTGTAACGTGTGTGCATGGTGACACCTGCTCGTACCTAACAGCGGTCATACTGATTTTCACTCCCTATGGGTCTGTGCAACACAAAGTGGGACTCGTTCGCGCATTGTTACATGATATAATCCTGGGTAGGGATTTTCCCCATTTCTGGCAGTTATGGGAGAATCAGTTGCTCCTTCACGGTAGCTGTGAACCTTTCCCCCATGCCATCTGGAGGTCCCGAGTTCCTAGACGAGACCCCACAGGAAGATGCTGCTGGGGAGGTTATTGAATCTAACCTTCATTTCCCCTTCTCAGTTATGGCGGGGGAAACTGAGGAAACTGAGGAAACTCAGCGAGAGGCGGAGGCAGACAGTCATCCAGCACCCTGCCTACCAGATTTGGGAGTCCAGTTGGATGACTTCCACAGCGAACAAATGAAAGATCCTACCCTGACTCAGGCTAGGAAAAATGTAAAAATGATAGATGGGGTACCCATAGAACCTGTCACTAGGCTAGCGTACCCATACATGTTTCTTGAGAATGATTTACTCTACCAGGTAGAGAAAAAAGGGGAAGACACTGTGCAACAGTTAGTGGTACCCAAACCTTATCGGCGGAAGGTACTGGACCTGGCCCACGGACATATAATGGGGGGACATCTGGGGGTACAAAAAACCACAGAAAGGATATTGCATTGTTTTGTGTGGCCTGGAATACACAATGATGTGCGTAACTATTGTGAGTCCTGTCCAGAGTGCCAAATCTCGGCACCTAAACCTCGGTTCTGTAGCCCTTTGGTACCCCTCCCTATTATTGGGGTCCCATTTGAGAGAATTGGGATGGATTTGGTTGGGCCCCTTCCCCGGTCCGCACGTGGGCATCAACATATCCTCGTCATCATGGACTATGCCACTCGTTACCCCGAAGCCATCCCTTTGCATAACACTGCTACCAAAACGATCGCCAAAGAGTTGGTACAGGTGTTTAGTCGGGTGGGAATTCCTAAACAGATACTCACTGACCAGGGGACTCCCTTTATGTCGAGGGTAATGAGGGAGCTCTGCAGGCTCTTACAAATAGACCAGTTGCGTACGTCTGTCTATCACCCTCAAACAGACGGTCTGGTTGAGCGGTTTAATAAAACCTTAAAACAGATGCTCCGGAAGGCGATAGACAAAGATGGGAAGAACTGGGATTACTTGTTACCCTATTTGCTGTTTGCCATTAGGGAAGTTCCCCAATCTTCCACAGGATTCTCGCCTTTCGAGCTATTATATGCCCGTCGTCCCCGTGGACTGTTGGACGTCGCAAAAGAAACCTGGGAAGGTCAAGTCACTCCCTTTAAAACGGTGATAGATCATGTAACGCAAATGCAGGACCGTATTGCTGCTGTCATGCCCCTTGTGAGGGAACATATGTTACAGGCCCAGGGAGCCCAGAGGCAAAGTTATGATAGAGGCGCCAAGGTCCGTACGTTTGCACCCGGGGATAGGGTGTTGATCCTAATCCCTACGGTGGATAGTAAATTTCTGGCAAAATGGCAGGGCCCGTTTGAGGTCATGGAACGAGTTGGAGAGGTGAACTATAAAGTGCACCAGCCTGGTAAGAGAAAACCAGAACAGATTTATCATGTGAATCTGATAAAACCCTGGAAAGACCGCGCTGCCCTAACAGCGGATCTGCCCCGTCCGGTTTTTTCACCTACCATACCGGAGGTGCAGATTGCCGAGACTCTCTCTGAACGACAAAAATCTGAGGTTAAGCAGTTTTTGTTACAGAACCAACAGTTTTTCTCAGAAAAACCTGGCCAGACTAGACTAGTGAAACATGAGATTGTCACAGAGCCTGGTGTCACAGTTCATGTGAAGCCATACCGGATTCCGGAAGCACGCCGTGAAGCCGTCTCCCGGGAGGTGAAGGCAATGTTGGACTTAGGAGTCATTGAAGAATCGCACAGCGCCTGGTCCAGTCCAATCGTGTTGATACCTAAGCCGGATGGCTCTATACGGTTTTGCAATGATTTTAGGAAACTGAATGCGGTTTCTAAATTTGATGCCTACCCTATGCCCCGGGTCGATGAGTTGATCGATCGGCTGGGTAAAGCCCGATATATTACGACCCTGGATCTAACAAAGGGGTACTGGCAGATCCCTCTGGCCGAAGCGGCCAGAGAGAAGACGGCATTTGCTACACCGGAAGGGCTGTTCCAGTATATCTACATGCCGTTTGGACTTCACGGAGCCCCAGCAACGTTCCAGAGACTGATGGATCGAGTCTTGAGGCCCCACAGGCAGTACGCTTCTGCCTACCTCGATGACATCGTAATTTACAGCATGGACTGGGGGACTCACCTCCAGAAAGTACAAGCGGTGATTGATGACCTGAGAGACGCAGGCTTAACGGCGAATCCCAAGAAATGTCACATCGGCCTTGAAGAAGCCCGATACTTGGGCTACGTGATTGGCAGAGGAGTGGTTAAACCCCAGTTCGACAAAATACAGGCAATTCAGCGCTGGCCGCAACCAGTGAACAAGAAACAAGTTCAAGCGTTCCTGGGGATTGCCGGCTATTATCGCCGGTTCATACCCAACTTTGCAGCCATTGCCACCCCCTTGACGGATCTTACCAAAGGGAAGGATTCCGTCATGGTGAAGTGGACTTCAGCGGCCGAAGAGGCCTTCCACAGCCTGAAACGGGCTTTGTGCTCTCAGCCCGTACTAGTGACTCCCGATTTCAGCAGCGAGTTTGTGGTGCAAACTGATGCCTCTGATACTGGTATAGGAGCTGTTCTTTCCCAGGTGAAGGACGGAGTGGAACACCCGGTCCTCTACCTCAGCCGGAAATTAAATGTACATGAGCAGAGGTATGCCGTGGTTGAAAAAGAGTGCCTAGCCATTAAATGGACTCTCGACTCCCTCAAGTATTACCTGGCAGGTAGGAAGTTTAAGCTGGTCACAGACCATGCCCCTCTCAAGTGGATGCACCTCCACAAGGACCGTAATAGTAGGGTAACTCGCTGGTTCCTTGCCCTGCAGGCCTACTCTTTCACAGTAGAGCATCGCCCAGGGCCGCAGATGGGAAACGCCGATGCCCTATCCCGAGTGCACTGTTTCGGGAGTGTCCTTGCTCGACCGGAGTGGTCTGAGCAGGAGGGGGGGATATGTAAGAGTCATGTCGGTCTGGTAGTTGGGGGCAGGTATATCTCGCCTAGATACCTGTCCTATGTGTGTTAGGCTGCTCTGTGTCTTCAGCATACTCATGGGTTAATTAGTGCAGGTTTAAAAGATGACCAACTGGAGGAATCAGTCGTCAGCCTGGGGCACACAGAATGTCTGTCTGTGTGAGACACATGTGAGTAAGAGCTGTGCTCATGACCTGTGTTATGTTTGCTGGGTGGGAGTAGCCCCCCCAGTTGTTAGACAGGAACGTGTTTGTTTAGTAAGTGCCGGACAGGCAAGGATTTATTTTTATGATTTGTTTTCTGTATTAGCTTTCACTTTAATAAACCTGACCTGAGGTCAGTCTACCTGGAAACCTGCTGTCGCCTCAGAGTTTAATGCACAAACCACGTGACCTTTGACCCCAGCAAAGGCGATCCCGGAGTGTTTTGTTACACTAGGTACTGGGGTGGGCTCCTCTGCTGAGTAGCAGACAGTGGTAGTATGCGCAAAGTATTAACTGGTCTAAATGGAGGCCAGGGCCCCTGTATATTTTACCTATCATCTATCATTTCAACAAATTTGTATTGGCAGTGCCATTGAAGGATTTATCAGCACAGACTACACAGTGGTGGAGCAGGGAGAGGTAAGTATTGCAAGTGGTAGAGCACTGTTCGAGCTGGGGGGAACACTCTCTCGTGGGCGGCGATACTGGCACAGGGCCCCTCATATTACGACGGTGTGTCTGACGTTGGTTGTGCACCACCATCGTCAGAGACACTTCATTGTACTATGAGGGACCCTATGCCAGTGCCGTCCCCCAAGAGTGGGCACACCCACTTGTCCAGGCAAATGGCACTCGCACGGGTGTTTGCAGCAAGTGGTAACCATGGCCCTGTGGGGGGAGTCAGCCCATTTAGGGTGGTATAAAAATGGCCTATGGTGGATATTCAGCAGCTGCAAATGGAGGAATTGGAGAAGTCAGTAAGAGGAGGCCAAAAACAAGACATTTTTCAGGCAAGCTATGTATCAGCAGGGGAAGGTGGGGCCAAATAATTTGAAATCCATGATTGGTTCATTTTAATGAAGGTTAGATCATCAACATTTCGGGTAGCCAGACGTGTCCTTCTTTCGGTCAGTATTGAACCAGCAGCACTGAATACTCTTTCTGATAGCACACTAGCAGCAGGGCATGCGAGCTCCTGTAATGCATATTCTGCCAATTCAGGCCAGGTGTCTATTTTAGATGACCAGTAATCAAAGGGGAATGACCTGTGAGGGAGAACATTGATAAAGGCGGAAAAGTAGTTCGTAACCATACTGGAAAAATGCTGTCTCCTGTCACTTTGAATTGATGCAGCAGTACCTGTCTTGTCAGCGGTCGTTGCGAAATCACTCCACAACCTGGTCACAAAACCCTTCTGTCCAACGCCACTTCGGATTTGTGCACCTCTAACACCTCTGCCATGTTGCCCACTACGGCTCATGTGAGAACCATCACCGCCGCTGTGTGCTGGGAATGCCTGAACCAAACGGTCTACAAGAGTTGGTAGCCAATATTTGCTCAAGGTTCTCATGTGGCATGATATTTTGTAATTTTCCTTTATATCGTGGATCCAGGAGGCAGGCCAACCAGTAATCGTCATCGGTCATCATTTTGATAATGCGGTGGTCCCTTTTTAGGATATGCAAGGCATACTCAGCCATGTGGGCCAATGTTCCAGGTGTCAATTCACTGTTTCTGCTGGCTTAAGGAGCACTTTCTTGCAAATCAACATCACTTGTGTCCCGCAAAAACCCTGTACCTGACCTTGCAACGCCACCAGTTTCTATTGTCCCCTGAGAAGCATCCTCCTCCCATAAATATTCATCCCCATCATCCTCCCCCTCCTCCTCTTCGTCCGCCACCTCGTCCAGGAGAGTTCCCTGAGCTGGCAATGGCTGACTGTCATCAAGGCTTCCCTCCTCTTCGGCTGCAGACTCCTGCTCCTTAATGTGCGTCAAACTTTGCATCAGCAGACGCATTAGTGGGATGCTCATGCTTATGATGGCGTCGTCTGCACTTACCAGCCGTTTGCATTCCTCAAAACACTGAAGGACTTGACAGAGGTCTTGTAGCTTCGACCACTGCACACCAGACAACTCCATGTCTGCCATCCAAGTGCCTGCCCGTGTATGTGTATCCTCCCACAAATAAATTACAGCATGCTTCTGTTCGCACAGCCTCTGAAGCATGTGCAGTGTGGAGTTCCACCTTGTTGCAACGTCGATTATTAGGCAGTGCTGGGGTGAGATTCAGCGATCGCTGATGGTTCAGCATACAGCTGGAGTGTACGGGAGACCGACAGATGTGCGAGCAAAGTCTTCGCACCTTCAGGAGCAGGGCTGGTAACCCCAGATAATTTTTCAGGAAGCACTGCACCACCAGGTTCAAGGTGTGAGCCAGGCAAGGTATGTGTTTCAGTTCTGAAAGGGCTATGGCAGCCATAAAATTCCTTCTGTTATCACTGACTACCTTGCCTGCCTCAAGATGTACACTGCCCAGCCATGACTGAGTTTCTTGCTGCAAGTACTCGGCCAGTACTTCCGCGGTGTATCTGTTGTCGCCCAAACACTTCATTTGTAACACAGCCTGCTGACGCTTACCACTAGCTGTTCGATAATGGGACACCTCGTGTGCAACACTGGCAGCTGCGGATGGATTGGTCGTGTGACTGTGCTCTGTGGACCAGCTTTCGCTTCTGGAGGAGGAGGAGGGGTGACGAACGCCTACAGCCAATTGTTTCCTAGACCGTGGGCTAGGCAGAACTGTCCCACTATGGCTGTCCCCAGTGGACCCTGCATCCACCACATTAACCCAGTGCACCGTGATGGACACGTAACATCCCTGGCCATGCCTACTGGCCCATGCATCTGTTGTGAGGTACACCATGCGGTCTTTTGACATGCTGGTGGAGGGCTGGAATGGCTTTTCTCGCAAAGAAGTGCCGACTGGGTAGGTCATAGCGTGGTACTGCGTAGGCCATCAGGTCTTTGAAAGCTTCGCTTTCAACCAACTGGTAGGGCATCATCTCTAACGAGATTAGTCTAGCAATGTGGGCGTTCAAACCCTGTGTACATGGATGAGAGGATGAGTACTTTCTTTCCCTAATGAGAGTCTCTTGTAGGGTGAGCTGGACTGGAGAGCTGCATATGGTGGAACTAGCGGTGGTGGTGGTGGTGGACATGGCGGATTGAGAGAGGGTTAGTGATGGTATTCTTGATGTTGGCCTACATACAGTGTTTCCTACGAAAAAACCTTGTGATTCCCTGACTGCTTTGGCCTTGCGACGATACCTCCACATTTTCTGCTGGTGGTGTCCTAACCGGTGGGCTTACAGTGAGGGAAGCAATGTAGCGTTGCTGACTACCTTCATTCTGAGCAGGTGCACCAACGGTACGTGACGTTTGGTAGTTAGTCCAGGCTTGCAAGTGCATGCTGGTTAAATGTCTACGCATGCACGTTGTATTTAAATTTTGAAGATTCTTCCCTCTGCTAAAGGTCTTTGAGCATTTCTTACAGATAACTTTTGACTGATCATTCGGATCTTGGTTAAAAAATTGCCACACTGCACTCTACCTACTATCGAATACCTTTTCAGGCATTGCACACTGTGCTACTTTCACCGTATGGCCACGCTGTCCTAAATCTGTTTTTGTTTTTGACACGTTTTTGGCCTGATACGGGCCTGCCAGATGACAGCTGTTGCGATGTAGATGGCTGCTGCGGATCATCCTCCTCCGCTTCTGAGCTACTGGCAGCGGCACCCTCTTCCCCCAATGGCTGCCAATCTGAGTCAACAACTGGGTCATCTATCACCTCCTCTTCAATGTCATGTGCCCCTTCCTGTGTCACCGTGTAAGGTGCTATAGCATTTGGGACGGTGCACCATAGTCTCATCAGGGTCAGATTCTGGCTGAGTACACTGCGAGGGCAATGTAGTGATCTGAGTCAATGGAACAGCATAATAATCTAGCTGTGGCTGTGCATCAGTGCACTCCATGTCCGATTCATCTTGTAATGGGCAGTTAACAATTTCACTTTCTAACCCAGGCATGGTATGTGTAAAGAGCTCCATGGAGTAACCTGTGGTGTCGTCTGATGCATCCTTCACTTTTGGTTCGGGTGAAGGACACAAGGAAACGTCTTGTTCTTGACCGGGAGCATCCACTGACGACTAGCTGCTTTTATATTTTGAACTTTCTGAAGAGGAGGCGAAAGAGCTAGAGGCTGAGACAGCAAGGAAAGCCAAAACTTTTTCCTGCTGCTCCGGCTTTAAAAGCGGTTTTCCTACTCCAAGATAAGGGAGCCTTCGAGGCCTTGTGTAGCCAGACGATGACGCTGGCTCAACACCTCCAGCCTTAGGTGCTATTTTGCTTTTCCCACTACCACCAGATGCTCCACCACCACCATCAGTACCAGCTGGCAACGACCGCCTACGGCCTCTTCCACCAGACTTCCTCATTTTTGGGAAAATGTTACCAAAATAACAACCGTTATATGGTATTGTAAAACAAGGTAGAATGTGTATATAAACTTGTTGAGAATTTAAATCTCCCTTTTTATTTTGGGGAGACTGAACCAAAACTCAGGCCCAGTGTATAATACAACACAATGTAAGTGGCAGAGCGTGGCTGGCTGATATACGACAAACTAACAGAATTGACGTATATCCACTTTGTGACAATTTGAATCTTCCTTTCTTGGGGGGAGACTGCACCACAACTCAGGCCCAGTGTATAACACAACACAATGTAAGTGGCAGAACGTGGCTGGCTGATATACGACAAACTAACAGAACTGACGTATATCCACTTTGTGACAATTTGAAACACCCTTTTTTGAGGGGAGACTGCACCACAACTCAGGCCCAGTGTATAACACAACACAATGTAAGTGGCAAAAACGTGGCTGGCTGATATACGACAAACTAACAGAACTGACGTATATCCACTTTGTGACAATTTAAATCTCCCTTTTTTTGGGGGGGAGACTGCACCACAACTCAGGCCCAGTGTGTAACACAGCACAATTGTAAGTGGCAGAAAGTGACTGGAAGATATCTGAAAAAATCCAAGGACTGTAGTACGATTTCAATCTCCCTACAATGATCTCAGGACAAGTATGGCAGCAACAAAAAGGACTGCTGCACACAAAAGTGTGGACAAATAAACAAGATAACTGCAGAAAGGATCAACAGGATTTTTGCTTTTAAAAAAGCAGTTGGTTTGCACAGCAGCGTGCAAACAGCAATGCAGCTATCAGGGAGCTGTATAAGGCAGCCTAATAAGCTACAGAGCTGATGCACAAAAAAATAGCCTCCACTGTCTCTGCAAAAAAAGGTGGTGTTAGACAGTGGAAATCGCTACGGCACAAGCGGTTTGGGGGATAATCTTCCCTCCCTAACTATATCCCTTATGCTGAGATCGGCAGAAGTAAGATGGCGGTCGGCGTGCGCGCCCCTATATAGCCCCTGTGACGCCACAGAAAGCAAGCCAATCACTGTTATGCCCTTCTCTAAGATGGTGGGGACCGAGACCTATGTCATCACGCTGCCCACACTCTGCGTCCTCCTTCATTGGTTGACAAATGACGCTGAATGCGTCTTACGAAATGCGACTTTAGCGCGAAGATCGCCGACCTCATGGCTGACCCCACACTAGGATCGGGTCGGGTTTCATGAAACCCGATTTTGCCGAAAGTCGGCGATTTTTTAATTTGTCCGATCCGTTTCGCTCAACCCTACTCAAAATACTTTAGTGGCAACTCAGATATTATCCAGCACTTTTACAGAATGTTACCATTTTTTCCCAATTTTATGAAAATTGCTTGTGTTTCCGATCACTAATCTAAATCTGCCATATTCGTGCCGAATTTGTTTGGCGATCATTTTTCGAACATATTTGCTCATCTCTAATATTGTCCCCACATCCAACCCCTCAATGTCCCCACATCCAGCCCCTTATAGTGTCCACACAGCCAGACGATCATAATATCCACATGTCCAACTACTCATAATGTCCCCAAATCCAGCCCCTCATAATTTCTCCAAATCTAGCACCTCCTAATGTCCACACATTTAGCTCCTCATAATATCCTCATATCCATCCCGCCATAATGTCCCCACAGCCTCCCCTTATAATGCCCTCTTAATTTGTCCCCACAGCCAGCTCCTTATAGTACCCCCATATCCAGCCCTCATAATGTCCTCACATCTAGTCCTTATTGTGAAAGCCGCCATTTATCGACAAAGTCAAATAAGAAAAAAAAGAAGCTTATACTCACCTAATCTAGCTCCCTGTCAAACCCAGCTCAGTCTCCTCTACTATGAAGTACAACAATGGGCTCTTGATAGTGCAATGACTTCACTGCATTGCCCCATCTAATGTCCCCTGCGTGAGCCGCTGGAAGTAGCCTGACAGACGCAAATACAATTGAATGCAGGTGTCACATTAATGTATAAATTGGTGTATAAGTTTCCCTTGCTATCACACATACGCTGCATGTGGCCCCCCTCGCAGCCCACTGCACTAGGGATATCTGTCCCTGGCTCTTGTAACTTGAAACTCCCCTCTGGTCTTTTCCCCCTCCTCCTCCAAGCCAGGATTGTTAATTAACCAGGATTGTGTGCAAGTTTCTTTTGTCTAAACCCATGTGCTTGCGGAAAAGGGGGGGATAATAAATAAGCCATAACGCTCCATCAGTTTATAATAGAGATATGCCAGAAACATATTCGGAATGTGCGTTAATAGAGCTTTGCTGCTGCACCGGTCGCTAAACTTTAGCTTCCACAGAACCTGAGAAATGGATTTATCCTGAACAGTGTGTGCTAGCTAGTTCGAGTTTAGATTCATTAGAAAGCTAATTTTAATATTAGATGAATGATGTGTGCGCTGTGACTAAGCTAGGTTCTCAAGCCCATTTAGGAGTGTTAGAAGTTGCTTATCAAAATGTGCACCCTGGCAGCTAGGGGAGGATGCAGGTAAACCAGCCCCCTGGTGATGTCACAATCCCACAAGTATAAGTTACTGCCAGTGAGCCCAGCATTCTTTCTTGCCTGGGACCTAATTGCACTAAGACCCCCTGATGAATTGGGATATATGGCTCCGCCCACCAGCATGGTTAGCCTGGAATGACCTAAGCCACATGTGAGTGTTAATTTCTGTTTTAATCCCTGTTTCTTTATGATTGCTTTGTACATACTTTAAATTGTCTTATATTGTAAAATCTTTCTATATACTTTTGTAAACACTGCCTAATTTTTTTGGGAGTAAAATATAATATTTACTAACTTCGTTCCTTGCTCTAAAACCCTAAGTCCTCTGAAGTTAATTACGCTACTAATTTGGGTTGGCTTGAACCCCTCTGTGGAGAAATATGAACTGGTGGCAGCGAAGTGTGTTCTGGGCTAGGTGGGTACCGCTGGCAGCGATGGAATGGGGTTTTATAAGCTATTATCTGGCTGCGGCCTGAGCATTTATAATTCCCTGGCTGCAGCTTGCCTTCTAGCCAGTCCACAGTGAAGCGGCCTGTCTGGTGACTAATTAACCCAGGTGTAGTTCCCTGACTGACCTGAGGGTAAGGGGGATGCCGGAGAGCTGCAAGTTCCGAAGCGGAACTGGAAAGCGAGATATACATAAATCCCTGCAGTTCGTGACATATTGTAGCAGCAGTGGGATAACTAAAATAAGCCCCTGCGGTAAATTGATAGTTCAATAGCCTTGTTTGTGTTTTTTATCACATTGTAGCAGTGGTGATAACTAACATAAGCCCCCCTGTACATGTGATAGCCGTGTGCTGGCCAAAGGTCACCCCCGATCTGTTACATATAGGTGGCAGACCGGTGGGATCATAGAGCATTAGTGATCTGGTTTGAGCAATCATTCCTCTCACTAAAACTTGCATGGTTCTTCCAAGGACCCTGCAGCAATAGTTTGGACAACAAACTCAGTGTTTATTAGTCCTGAGACAATTGTGTGAACTTGTGATTACACCCTACCCTTCTCTTTGTTTTTCTATCCTATCTTTTATTTGGCAACCATGGCTGCAATGGGAGAAGTGTGGTATAAGCAGAATAAGAAGGACTCTCTTATTGCCCTTTGCGGGGCAAAACCAAAGACTAACTGGTTGTGGCTCTGGTGCAATGGGAAAATGGCCAGAGCCCAGCGGGCGCAGAACCTGGCCCAAGCAGAAATGGTGCTGCAGCCGAGGTCCAACCACTGAATGCCGGCCCTACTAGCAACCAGGGCGAATTGGACCCCCACCTGCTAGCGACCTTAGAACAACTCCCCGCTGACGACTGTGATGGACGTATGCAGCTGATCCAGCAGTACCGGCAGGAGGCCTGAGCCGAAAGAGAGGCCCAGCAAGCCGAGCGGGAGGCTGAGAGAGCCGAGCGCCAAGCCAAGCAAGACTATGAACTGGAGATGGCCTGGCAGGGGGGATACCCTCCACCGCCCAGAGCCGTGAGCCCATCAGCACTCAGATACCGAAGCCATTGGCCCGGGTTTGTATAGATTGGAGTGCCGGGAGTGGGGTGAAGGAAACGGAGCTGTCCGATAACTTGCACACTGATGTTTTATTGGGGACTGATTTGAGGAGTATGGTTGCATACTATGTCCCTGACTCTCCTCCCCAATCAAATGCTGATGATAGCAATGAGAAATTGCATGTGTTACCTGACCATGCTTTATCGAGTAATGATGCATCTGATAACCATTTTCTCCCTAGGAATGATGCTGAAAATGATGTAAATGTGCCAACTGAACCTGATAACCATTTTTCTGCAAAAGGTTGATGTGTCCACAGGTGCAGGAGTGCTCAGCCACATCACTCCGCGGAGTGGGATGGCTGAGGAACCCCTAACAGGAGCAAGCGTCGGTGCTCAAGAAAATGGGGAAGTGCATGGGAACCATGAGGAAGGTGATGCCATGCAACTGACCAGTGCCACAGAGGAAGGGAACTGCCCCATAAGTAGCACTGCTCCTGGAATGTTGAGGGTGGATGGGGAGGTAGCACCCATAGCAGCGCCTGCTGATGGGTCTGTGGAAATTCCCGGGGAGACAGCCTACGTAGCTGCTGTCACCCGCAGTCAGAGTGCTCGGAACGCAGATAATGTTCTTCCTTCTGGATGCTCCTCAGTCATCGTTGTGACTGAACCAGAGATGGACCCAGAGCAGGTCCCAGAGGGTTCACGTGGGGAAGGGACCCTGACGTCAATTCTGGCTTCCCCTAGCCGGGAGTTCCAGGCCTCTCTGCACTTAGATGCGAGCCTAGAGAATTTTAGACAACTTGCCGAGATGCCCACCTCCATGACTGATAAGGAGAGGGTGTTCTGGGAACGAGGGAAGTTGTACCAGGAGACAGTACCCGGAAAATCGCAAAAGGAGTGGTTGAGGGAAAAACAGCTGGTTGTCCCGCAGCAATTCCGGAGTGAGTTGTTGCGGATTGCCCATGAGATCCCACTCGCTGGACACTTGGGGATCAGCAAAACTAAGGCCTGGCTGTCTATTCTATTGGCCCATGCAGAGGTGTATCTAGGGTTTCTGGCACCCGGGGCAAGAATTCAGTTTGGCGCCCCCACCCCCCAGAACGTATGCGATTTGCACACTTAGTCATGTACCCACGAGCTCCTCTCCCTAACTCTCTCAATGTTCAATGAAAAACTGAGAGAAGCAGGAAGAGAAGCTCGTAGTCACAGGACCACAAGTATGAAAGTCGCATATGAGTGAAGTGTCCATGTGATGACTGCTGGAACCTGCAGAGTTGAATAATGACATCGCAGCTTCTGAATTCTCACAACTAATGCACTGCACACTTTTAGGATTCTCCCTTGCCAGTGGACAGTCATGTCAGCACAAGCATGTGATTTGTATACTTCTGACCTCATTCCGACTAGACGTGCCCGGCCTCACTCAATTCATTTTCATTGAGTGAGGCCACACATGTCTAGTCAGCATGTGACCGCATGTATGTAAATCGCCAGCACGAAAGAATCCTGACAGCGTGCAAGGCGCACTGTGAGAACTCAGAAGTCTGCAGTCACAAAGAATGCCTGCAGACTGATCACAAACCTGGACATCCCCTTTAATTCTCCTAACATAAATAAAAACATGAGAGTTATTTAGTATCACAAATAACATTTACATCCAGGTACCTTAAAGATGACGTCGTCTCTGGAGTCGTTCTTCTTTTCTTCATCTTGTCC
Source organism: Ranitomeya variabilis (assembly GCF_051348905.1). NCBI lineage: Eukaryota > Metazoa > Chordata > Amphibia > Anura > Dendrobatidae > Ranitomeya > Ranitomeya variabilis. Next base: position 307,475,299 of record NC_135234.1, on the reverse strand, counting down.
AGACCCCATGATGAGTTTTCTCATCCACAGCGGTCTCTGCAGACTTCCATCTTCTCCACTCTTTTGCAGAAAATCTCCACATGACGCCCTTAAAGATACATGTGTCATTATAATGCTCCTGAATAAAAAATTGCCCCTCACTATATTGTCTGCATAAAATATGATCCCCACACTGTCCCTCTTATGGTACATGCTCTTTACACTGACCTCTCCTTTCCATAGCGGCCCCCTCTTCACACTGTCCTCTCACACTGTGTCCCCACTATAAGGCCCAGTATTTATATTGTACTCTCTCATCACACTCCCCCTCCTTGGTATACTGTCCGCTCCTGGCTGTGCCCTTACACTGTCCCTCCATGCTACGCATGCACACATCCCATCACCCTCACTCCCTGTTCTCTGTCCACATACGTTTTTCACATTGCTACTCATACTGAGTCTGCATACATTCCCCCGTTTGCTCCCCAAACTGTCTGCACCCATCCCTGATACTGTTTCTTCATATATGCCCCCCATTCCCCAGTACTGTTTCCTCATACATGCCCCCCATCTCCCCCATTGCTCTTCATTTTTTGTCCTCAAATCTCCCCCACACATTAAATCCCCCATCCCCACTCCAAATATCACCCCACACATTAAATCCCCCATCCCCATGACAAATCTCCCCCCACACACATTCAATCCCCCATCTGCACTCCAATTCTCCCCACACACAATAAATCCCCCCATCTCCACTCACATTAAATCCCTTCCGCACAATAAATCCCCCCATCTCCACTCATATTAAATCTCCTCCATCCAATAATAAATCCCCCATCCCCACTCACATTAAATCTCCCCCCCACAATAAATCCCCCCATCTCCACTCACATTAAAGCCCTTCCCCCTGCCTTCCCCACAATAAATCCCCCCATCTCCACTCATATTAAATCTCCCCCATCCAATAATAAATCCCACCATCCCCACTCACATTAAATCCCCCCCACAATATATCCCCCCCATCCCCACTCACATTAAATACGCCCCTACCCCTGCACCTTCGGTGTCTTCAGCTCCACTGGAGCACTTACCACCTCTGCTCTGCCGCATGGGCGAGTAACGTCAGCAGCATGATCACATGACCTGTCACGCTGCTGGCGTCGCTCTGACCCGGCAGTCAGAGCTTCAATTGTACTCGCATCTCAGATGCAGTACAATTGAACACTGGGAGCCAGCACGCTGCAGCTTCTCTGTGCCGGCTGTCAGCTTGACAGTCGGCACAGAGAACAGCTGACTCCCAGACCGAGGGTGGCAGAATGCAGCCGCCGGGGGAGACACTGCGGACCGCCACTTTAGGCGGCCCGACTGCGCCCCCCTGCCAGCTGTGCCTGGGGCACATGCCCTGGCTGCCCCCCCTAGATATGCAAGTGGGCCCATGAGGGGGACAGATGTGTGAAACTACTGCCGCTCCTGTGTCACCTGTCAAAGAGTGGGGAACGTGAGGCCTGCTCTTAAGGCTCCCCTGATCCCTTTGCCAGTGATAGAGGAGCCTTTCCAGAAAATTGAAGTGAACATTGTGGGCCCGCTGGCCATCCCCAGCAGCTCTGGAAAGCAATACATCCTTACTGTGGTAGACTACATTACCCGGTACCCAGAGGCAGTAGCTCTGTCCTCCACTAGGGCAGATAAGGTGGCGGATGCACTGTTGGCGATCTTTTCACGTGTAGGATTTCCCAGGGAAATGCTTACCGATCAAGGGACCCAATTCATGTCTCGCCTAATGGAGGCTCTCTGTCAGACAATGCAGGTTAAGCATCTGGTATCGAGTGCGTATCACCCACAGACCAATGGCTTCGGTGAACCCTTCAATGGTACCCTCAAACAGATGCTACGCATGCTGGTTGAGACCAAAGGACGTGACTGGGAGCGGTACCTCCCACACCTGGCTATTCGCTTACCGAGAGGTTCCGCAGGCCCCAACGGGGTTCTCCCCCTTCGAGCTCCTGTACGGCAGGCGAGTTCAGGGACCCCTTAGGGTTGGTAAGGGAATCTTGGGCAGAGGAGCCGAACCCTTCTGAAGTGTCCATAATGGAGTATGTCATGCGCTTCTGTAACAAGATGCAGACCTTGACGCAGTTGATGCATGACAAAATGACGCAGGCCCAGGCTGATCAGAAGCACTGGTATGACCAGAACGCCCGGGAGAGCACCTACCACATGGGTCAAAAGGTGTGGGTGCTGGTCCCTGTACCAATGGATAAGCTTCAGGCAGCCTGGTAAGGCCCGTACGTCGTCCAACAGCTCAACCCGGTCACCTATGGGGTTACGCTTGACCACGCTCGGGGTAGATGAAAGGCCTTTCACGTCAACATGATGAAGGCTCATCACGAACGTGAACCTTTCATCCTACTGGTCTGCAGCCTGCCCGAAGACGGGGAGGAAGACCCCCCCCCTGAACATGCTGGCCCAAGCCAAGGCCGGTGGGTCCATTGAGGACATGGAGGTAAGCGCCTCACTAACCAAACCCCAGCGGTTGCAGTTGCAGACCAAGCTGGAACCCTTCTGGGCGGCGTTCTCGAACCAACCTGCAAGGACTGAGTTAGCGGTCCACGAGGTGGACACCGGGAATCATGCCCCACTACAGCAAACACCCTATCGGATCTTCGACGAGCTGCAGCAGACTGTGCGCCAGGAGATCAATGAGATGTTACAGCTGGGAGTGATTCAGCGGTCTAAGAGCACATGGGCCTCACCTGTAGTCCTCGTGCCAAAGAAGGATCGGACCACCCGGTTCTGCGTGGACTACAGGGGGCTCAACGCCATCACAGCCTCTGACGCGCACCCAATGCCGCGCATCGAGGAGCTGCTTTAGAAGTTAGCTGGCACAGAATATCTGACCATAATAGATCTGTGTCGAGGATACTGGCAGATTCCCCTGAGCCCCGAGGCGCAGGAGAATTCCACCTTTATCACACCCTTCGGACTGTACGAGTCCAAGGTCATACCCTTCGGCATGAAGAATGCCCTGCCACTTTCCAGCAGATGGTCAACCACCTGCTTCTGGGACTATAGAAGTACGCGGTGGCGTACTTGGATGACATTGCCATCTTCAGTTCCTCTTGTGGTGAACACCTGCAGCATCTTGAGGAGGTGCTGAGGCAAATTCACCGAGCTGGACTGACTATCAAGCCGAGAAAGTGCCAGATGGGCATAAGTGAGGTCTACTATCTGGGGCACTGGGTAGGTGGGGGCACCATAAAGCCAGAGCCTGAGAAAGTGGAAGTGATCGTGTCCTGGCCCACCCCCAGGACCAAGAAACAGGTGATGTCCTTCCTGGGCACTGCAGGGTACTATAGGCGCTTCGAACAGAACTATAGTAGCCTGGCAAAACCCTTGATGGACCTCACCAGGAAGAAGCTACCTCACATCGTCAACTGGACCGACAGCTCTGAGGGGGCCTTCCAGGCATTGAAAACAGCAGTGTGCAACACCCCTGTGTTGAAAGCAGTCGACTGTTCTTGGTGCAGACCGACACCAGCGAGTTTGGCCTTGGTGCTGTGCTCAGCATGGTTGTCTCTGAGGACTAAAAGCACCCCATGTTGTACCTGAGCTGGAAACTTATGCCGAGGGAAGTGGCCTACTCCACTGTCAAGAAGGAGTGCCTGGCCATAGTCTGGGCCCTGCAACGCTTGCAGCCCTACTTGTACAATTGCACCTTCACTGTGTTGACCAACCACAACCCTCTGCGCTGTCTAAACGCCATGTGTGGAACCAACTGAAGGTTGCTATGCTGGAGCCTTGCCCTTCAGCAGTTTGACTTCACCATCGAACACAAAATGGGCAGGGAGCATGGCAATGCGGATGGGTTATCTCGCCGGGGTGAACCCGTTGAGGTGCACATGGAGGCATACTGAGAGGTTCTGCCTCCGTAGTGCAGGCCACAGGGGAGATGTCACATTAATGTATAAACTGGTGTGCCCCCCCTCGCAGCCCACTGCACTAGGGATATCTTTCCCTGGCTCTTGTAACTTGAAACTCCCCTCTGCTCTTTCCCCCCTCATCCAAGCTAGGAATGTTAATTAGCCAGGAGTGTGTGCAAGTTTCTTTTGTCTAAACCCATGTGCTTGCGGAAAAGGGGGAGATATTAAATAAGACATAACGCACCACCAGTGTATGATAGAGATATGCCAGAAACATATTCGGAACGTGCGTTAATAGAGCCTCACTGCGGCACCGGTCGTGTTGTGAATTTGCTTTTTGCTCCCTCTAGTGGTTACTAGTTTTTTGACTCTGGTTTTTCTGTCATTCCTTTTATCCGCACCTGGGTCGTTAGTTAGGGGTGTTGCTATATAAGCTCCCTGGACCTTCAGTTCAATGCCTGGCAACGTAGTTATCAGAGCTAGTCTGCAGTGCTCTTGTCTACTGATCCTGGTTCCAGTTATATCAGCTAAGTCTGCCTTTTGCTTTTTGCTATTTGTTTTGGTTTTGTATTTTTGTCCAGCTTGTTCCAAATCTATATCCTGACCTTTGCTGGAAGCTCTAGGGGGCTGGTGTTCTCCCCCCGGACCGTTAGACGGTTCGGGGGTTCTTGAATTTCCAGTGTGGATTTTGATAGGGTTTTTGTTGACCATATAAGTTACCTTTCTTTATTCTGCTATCAGTAAGCGGGCCTCTCTGTGCTAAACCTGGTTCATTTCTGTGTTTGTCATTTCCTCTTACCTCACCGTTATTATTTGTGGGGGGCTTCTATCCAGCTTTGGGGTCCCCTTCTCTGGAGGCAAGAAAGGTCTTTGTTTTCCTCTACTAGGGGTAGCTAGATTCTCCGGCTGGCGCGTGTCATCTAGAATCAACGTAGGAATGATCCCCGGCTACTTCTAGTGTTGGCGTTAGGAGTAGATATATGGTCAACCCAGTTACCACTGCCCTATGAGCTGGATTTTTGTATTCTGCAGACTTCCACGTTCCTCTGAGACCCTCGCCATTGGGGTCATAACAGTTTGCCAGGCCAGTATTAAATGTTTAATGCATTGCAGAAGAGGGATTATAAGAAAGAAGATTCTGAGTTTTTTTTTTTTTTCTTCTTCCCCTTTACCTCAGAGTGGCTATGCTTGCTGCAGACATGAATGTCCAGACCTTGATTACAAGTGTGGACCAGCTGGCTACTCGTGTGCAGGGCATACAAGACTATGTTATCAGAAATCCTAGGTCAGAACCTAAAATACCGATTCCTGAACTGTTTTCCGGAGACAGGTTTAAGTTTAGGAATTTCAGGAATAATTGTAAATTGTTTTTGTCCCTGAGACCCTGTTCATCTGGAGACTCTGCTCAGCAAGTAAAAATTGTTATTTCGTTCTTACGGGGCGACCCTCAGGATTGGGCTTTTTCGCTGGCGCCAGGAGATCCGGCATTGGCTGATATTGATGCGTTTTTTCTGGCGCTCGGTTTACTTTATGAGGAACCCAATCTTGAGATTCAGGCAGAAAAGGCCTTGCTGGCTATGTCTCAGGGGCAGGACGAGGCTGAAGTGTATTGCCAAAAATTTCGGAAATGGTCCGTGCTGACACATTGGAACGAGTGTGCACTGGCCGCTAATTTTAGAAATGGCCTTTCTGAAGCCATTAAGAATGTTATGGTGGGTTTTCCCATTCCCACAGGTCTGAATGATACTATGGCACTGGCTATTCAAATTGACCGGCGGTTGCGGGAGCGCAAAACCACAAATTCCCTCATGGTGTTGTCTGAACAGACACCTAATTCGGTGCAATGTGATAGAAAAACCGCAAATTCCCTCATGGTGTTGTCTGAACAGACACCTGATTTAATGCAATGTGATAGAATCCTGACTAGAAATGAGCGGAAAATTCATAGACGCCGGAATGGCTTGTGCTACTACTGTGGTGATTCTACACATGTTATCTCAGCATGCTCTAAACGTATAGCTAAGGTTGTTAGTCCTGTCACCGTTGGTAATTTGCAACCTAAATTTATTCTGTCTGTAACTTTGATTTGCTCACTGTCGTCTTATCCTGTCATGGCGTTTGTTGATTCAGGTGCTGCCCTGAGTCTTATGGATCTGTCATTTGCTAAGCGCTGTGGTTTTACTCTTGAACCATTAGAAAATCCTATTCCTCTTAGGGGTATTGATGCTACGCCATTGGCAGCAAATAAACCGCAGTATTGGACACAGGTTACCATGTGCATGACTCCTGAACACCGCGAGGTGATACGTTTCCTGGTTTTACATAAAATGCATGATTTGGTTGTTTTAGGGCTGCCATGGTTACAGACCCATAATCCAGTCCTGGACTGGAAGGCTATGTCAATCTCTAGTTGGGGCTGTCGTGGTATTCATGGGGATTCCCTGCCTGTGTCTATTGCATCTTCTACGCCTTCGGAAGTTCCTGAGTATTTGTCTGATTATCAGGATGTCTTCAGTGAGTCTGAGTCCAGTGCACTGCCTCCTCATAGGGACTGTGACTGTGCTATAGATTTGATCCCAGGCAGTAAATTTCCTAAGGGAAGACTGTTTAATCTGTCGGTACCTGAACATACCGCTATGCGTTCATATATCAAGGAGTCTCTGGAGAAAGGACATATTCGTCCGTCTTCTTCCCCTCTTGGTGCGGGATTCTTTTTTGTGGCAAAAAAGGACGGATCTTTGAGGCCTTGTATTGATTATCGGCTTTTAAATAAGATCACTGTCAAATTTCAGTATCCTTTACCGCTGTTGTCTGACTTGTTTGCCCGGATTAAAGGTGCCAAGTGGTTCACCAAGATAGACCTTCGTGGTGCGTACAACCTTGTGCGCATTAAGCAAGGTGATGAATGGAAAACCGCATTCAATACGCCCGAAGGTCATTTTGAGTACTTGGTGATGCCTTTTGGGCTCTCCAATGCGCCTTCAGTTTTTCAGTCCTTTATGCATGACATTTTCCGGAAGTATCTGGATAAATTTTTGATTGTTTATCTGGATGATATTTTGTTTTTTTCTGATAATTGGGATTCGCATGTGGAGCAGGTCAGGTTGGTCTTTAAAATTTTGCGTGAAAATTCTTTGTTTGTCAAGGGCTCAAAGTGTCTCTTTGGTGTACAGAAGGTTCCCTTTTTGGGGTTCATTTTTTCCCCTTCTGCTGTGGAGATGGACCCAGTCAAGGTCCGAGCTATTCTTGATTGGACTCAGCCCTCGTCAGTTAAGAGTCTTCAGAAGTTCTTGGGTTTCGCTAACTTCTACCGTCGTTTTATCGCTAATTTTTCTAGCATTGTGAAACCTTTGACGGATATGACCAAGAAGGGCTCCGATGTAGCTAACTGGGCTCCTGCTGCCGTGGAGGCTTTCCAGGAGTTGAAACGCCGGTTTACTTCGGCGCCTGTTTTGTGCCAGCCCGATGTCTCACTTCCCTTTCAGGTTGAGGTGGATGCTTCAGAGATTGGAGCAGGGGCCGTTTTGTCGCAGAGAGGCCCTGGTTGCTCTGTTATGAAACCTTGTGCCTTTTTCTCTAGGAAGTTTTCGCCTGCCGAGCGAAATTATGATGTGGGCAATCGGGAGTTGTTGGCCATGAAATGGGCATTTGAGGAGTGGCGTCATTGGCTCGAGGGTGCTAAGCATCGTGTGGTGGTCTTGACTGATCACAAAAATCTGATGTATCTCGAGTCTGCTAAACGCCTTAATCCGAGACAGGCCCGCTGGTCATTGTTTTTCTCCCGCTTTGATTTTGTTGTCTCGTATTTACCAGGTTCAAAGAATGTGAAGGCCGATGCTCTTTCTAGGAGCTTTGTGCCTGATGCTCCTGAAGTCGCTGATCCTGTTGGTATTCTTAAAGATGGAGTTATCTTGTCAGCTATTTCTCCGGATCTGCGACGCGTGTTGCAGAGATTTCAGGCTGATAGGCCTGAGTCTTGTCCACCTGACAGACTGTTTGTCCCGGATAAGTGGACCAGCAGAGTCATTTCCGAGGTTCATTCCTCGGTGTTGGCAGGTCACCCGGGAATTTTTGGCACCAGAGATCTGGTGGCCAGGTCCTTTTGGTGGCCTTCCTTGTCAAGGGATGTGCGGTCATTTGTGCAGTCCTGTGGGACTTGTGCTCGAGCTAAGCCTTGCTGTTCTCGTGCCAGCGGTTTGCTCTTGCCCTTGCCTGTCCCGAAGAGACCTTGGACACATATCTCCATGGATTTCATTTCTGATCTTCCGCTATCTCAGGGCATGTCCGTTATCTGGGTGATATGTGATCGCTTCTCCAAGATGGTCCATTTGGTTCCTTTGCCTAAGCTGCCTTCCTCTTCCGATCTGGTTCCTGTGTTTTTCCAGAACGTGGTTCGTTTGCACGGCATCCCTGAGAATATTGTGTCAGACAGAGGATCCCAGTTCGTTTCCAGGTTCTGGCGATCCTTTTGTAGTAGGATGGGCATTGATTTGTCGTTTTCGTCTGCTTTCCATCCTCAGACTAATGGACAGACGGAGCGAACCAATCAGACTTTGGAGGCTTATTTGAGGTGTTTTGTCTCTGCTGATCAGGACGATTGGGTGACATTCTTGCCGTTGGCTGAGTTTGCCCTTAACAATCGGGCTAGTTCCGCCACCTTGGTTTCGCCTTTTTTCTGCAACTCTGGTTTCCATCCTCGCTTTTCTTCGGGTCATGTGGAGCCTTCTGACTGTCCTGGGGTGGATTCTGTGGTGGATAGGTTGCAGCGGATCTGGAATCATGTGGTGGACAACTTGAAGTTGTCACAGGAGAGGGCTCAGCGCTTTGCCAACCGCCGCCGCGGTGTGGGTCCCCGACTACGCGTTGGGGATTTGGTATGGCTTTCTTCCCGCTTTGTTCCTATGAAGGTCTCCTCTCCCAAATTTAAACCTCGTTTTATTGGGCCTTACAAGATATTGGAAATCCTTAATCCTGTATCTTTTCATCTGGATCTTCCTGTGTCGTTTGCTATTCACAATGTATTTCATAGGTCCTTGTTGCGGCGGTACATTGTGCCTGTAGTTCCTTCTGCTGAGCCTCCTGCTCCGGTGTTGGTTGAGGGCGAGTTGGAGTACGTGGTGGAGAAGATCTTGGATTCTCGCCTCTCCAGGCGGAGGCTTCAGTACCTGGTCAAGTGGAAGGGCTATGGTCAGGAGGATAATTCCTGGGTGGTCGCCTCTGATGTTCATGCGGCCGATTTAGTTCGTGCCTTTCATGCCGCTCATCCTGATCGCCCTGGTGGTCGTGGTGAGGGTTCGGTGACCCCTCACTAAGGGGGGGGTACTGTTGTGAATTTGCTTTTTGCTCCCTCTAGTGGTTACTAGTTTTTTGACTCTGGTTTTTCTGTCATTCCTTTTATCCGCACCTGGGTCGTTAGTTAGGGGTGTTGCTATATAAGCTCCCTGGACCTTCAGTTCAATGCCTGGCAACGTAGTTATCAGAGCTAGTCTGCAGTGCTCTTGTCTACTGATCCTGGTTCCAGTTATATCAGCTAAGTCTGCCTTTTGCTTTTTGCTATTTGTTTTGGTTTTGTATTTTTGTCCAGCTTGTTCCAAATCTATATCCTGACCTTTGCTGGAAGCTCTAGGGGGCTGGTGTTCTCCCCCCGGACCGTTAGACGGTTCGGGGGTTCTTGAATTTCCAGTGTGGATTTTGATAGGGTTTTTGTTGACCATATAAGTTACCTTTCTTTATTCTGCTATCAGTAAGCGGGCCTCTCTGTGCTAAACCTGGTTCATTTCTGTGTTTGTCATTTCCTCTTACCTCACCGTTATTATTTGTGGGGGGCTTCTATCCAGCTTTGGGGTCCCCTTCTCTGGAGGCAAGAAAGGTCTTTGTTTTCCTCTACTAGGGGTAGCTAGATTCTCCGGCTGGCGCGTGTCATCTAGAATCAACGTAGGAATGATCCCCGGCTACTTCTAGTGTTGGCGTTAGGAGTAGATATATGGTCAACCCAGTTACCACTGCCCTATGAGCCGGATTTTTGTATTCTGCAGACTTCCACGTTCCTCTGAGACCCTCGCCATTGGGGTCATAACACGGTCGCTAAACTTTAGCTTCCACAGAACCTGAGAAATGGATTTATCCTGAACCATGTGTACTAGCTAGTTCGAGTTTAGATTCATTAGAAAGCTAATTTTAATATAAGATGAATGTGTGCGCTGTGACTTTGCTAGACTCTCAAGCCCATTTAGGAGTGTTAGAAGTTGCTTACCAAAATGTGCACCCTGGCAGCTAGGGGAGGGTGCAGGTAAACCAGCCCCTTTGGTGATGTCACAAGCCCACAAGTATAAGTTACTGCCAGTGAGCCCAGCATTCTTTCATGCCTGGGATCTAATTGCACCAAGACCCCCTGATGAATTGGGATATATGGCTCCACCCACCAGCATGGTTAGCCTGGAATAACCTAAGCAACATGTGAGTGTTAATTTTTGTTTGAATCCCTGTTTTTTTTGTGATTGCTTTGTTCATACTTTAAATTGTCTCATATTGTAAAATCTTTCTATATACTTTTGTAATCACTGCCTAATTTTTTATGGAGTAAAATATAATATTTACTAGCTTTGTTCTTTTCTCCAAAACCCTAAGTCCTCTGAACTTAATTACGCTACTAATTTGGGTTGGCTCGAACCCCTTTGTGGAGAAATCTAAGCAGGTGGCAGCGAAGTGTGTTCTGGGCTAGGTGGGTACCGCTGGCAGTGACAGAACGGGTTTTATAAGCTATTGTTTGAATGCGGCCTGAGCATTTATAATTCCCTCGCTGCAATGTGCCTGCTAGCCAGTCCACAGTGAAGCAGCCCGTCCGGCGACTAATTATCCTAGATGTAGTTCCCTGACTGACCTGAGGGTCAGGGGGTGCTGGAAAGCTGCAAGTTCCGAAGCGGAACTGGAAAGCATGATATACATAAATCCCTGCAGTTCGTGACATATTGTAGCAGCAGTGGGATAACTAAAATAAGCCCCTGCGGTAAATTGATAGGTCAGTAGCCTTGTTTGTGTTTTCATCACATTGTAGCAGTGGTGGGGTAATTAAGATAAGACCCCTGCATATGTTATAGCCGTGTGCTGGCCAAAGGTAACCCCCTATCCGTGACAGCAGGGAATGAGTGATGGCTAGGGCGCAGGCAGAGAGAGGGATGAATGGTGTCACTGACTGCCCACCTGTGTGCCTACACCCCGACCGTCAATGTGCTGAATGCCTGCAGCAGAATGAAGTTTCCTGGAGGCCACAGGCTTTCAGCATTGTCAGAGTTTTTCTTTTCCAAAGCGTGCCCTCCTCGGGGAGCCAGGAGGTAGTGCACTAGTTGCCTACTCTGCCTACTGCTTGTCCCGACCTTAGATATAAAACAGATATTTCCTCATAGCCAAATAATAAATCTGCTACCTTGTGAAACATGTACAGTGGTATGTAAAAGTTTAGGCACCCCTGGTCAGAATTACTGCTATAGTAAACAGTTAATCAAGTCAAAGATTAAATGACCTCTAAAAGCCTTAACTTTATAGATGATACATTTCCTTTGTAACTTAGGCAAAAAAAGTGTGTATATATTGTGATGCAGTGACCCCTGTTACAGCTAGGGGGCGCTGTATGTGCTCCTCAGGATACGCATGAGGCGTAACTGTAATGGTGATAATGAAACAGTGTCCGGCATGATTGTAAATGGCCGGTATGTGTCGCAGAGGGAGTCTGCGCTGTAAGCCTGAAGTAATGTTGTTGTTCTGGGACCTGTAGTCCCACAAGTATTTGTAGGCTTGCAGGGTTAGTTGGAGAGCTGGGCGGGACTGGCTAAACACACACCTCCCACCTAGGGGGTGGGGTTACAAATATATAATATGACCATGGTGTGATCACATGGTCTCTGTAGTGGAGAGTGTTTGGATCTGTATGGTCCGTGTACAAGGTCCTGGAAGCCTATGTGATGGGAATGATATCTCCCTGAATAGCACATGGTGGGGCTTTGGCAATGAGTAGACTTGTGTGTTGGGAGATCCTGGGAGTAGGATTGGATCCCTGAACAGCGCACTGAAAGGTCTATGTGTTGGGAGATCTTGGGAGTAGGATTAGATCCCTGAAGGAGGCCTGTGTGTTGGACGGTCCCAAATGGGGACGGACATCCTGAACAGCACACGCAGTGGCCTGTGTGTTGGATGGTCCCAGGTGGGGGCAGACGTCCTGAAGAGTGCATGGAGAGGCCATGGATCTGCAGAGCCGGTGACGGCTACAGTGTTGGGGAAGCTACCCTCCTTTGGTGAGTCTGGAACTGACTGATGTGTGCCTGCCAGGCAACTTGGTGATCCCCGTAAGGCTGCTTCAATGGGAACAAGGACTGATGAGGAGTCAGCGGGTGGAGCAGGAGCTCCCGTAAGGTACCATCACAGACTGTTGGTGCTTATTGTGTTCTATGAACTAATGAACTGTTTGGCGAACGGTCCTCTATGATAACTGGACAAAGTGAGAAGTCCGGCATGATTAGTGTCTGTGAGATGAAGCCGTATATGAAGTGATGTAATGAACTGTTCATTGGTCCAGTTTATGATACCTGAATAAACAGGATAGACTGTTTTATGTGTTAAAAAGTGTTCCTGTGTGCATTTATCCTGTTGGCAAGTGAGTATTCACCAACCTGCTTGTGATCGCTGCATCACATATGGTGCTAGACTGCGCGCAACGGTCCAGGAAGCACATGTGGACGTGATTGCTGTAAATCGGCATGGTTACGAAATTTGCTGTGGATCGGCGGGTCCACGAAGTCTGCAGTGCAGAGCTGTGCAGAGCCTTGTGGAGAGGAGCTGCAGTTGCAGCAAGAGGCTCTGCAGCAGCTGGAGCTGCAGTGGCAGCAGAAGCAGCTTGTGATCGGCAGCCGGAGGTGCTGGCGGTTTGTGACTGCAGCAGGAGCTGTGGTAGCACCAGCAGGAGCTAGTGTGGTGTCATGAGAGGACATTGGTCCAGATCGTGCAGGCTCTTAAAGGTCCAGTGCCGGCCCAAAAAGACATATTGGTGTACTGTACGAGCTGGGGCCTGAGAGTACTAGGGATGGTTGCCCAAAAAGGGGTGGAGTCCCAAAAGGGGTGGAGTCCCAGGGAATGGTAGTTACCCAAAAGGGGCAGAGAGTCCTGAAGGGGTGACACAGACGAACTGTTGCCAGGGGCAATTGTACTATGCGTGTCCAATCTGCTCTATGAACTACCCACCTGGCAAGAGGCTACATGGGTGTGCCTTGCAGATGAATGAAGAGGATGTGTTTGGACTGGTCAATTCTGGGAGCTCGGTGTCTCTGGTGAGGGTTGCGCCCAAGGGATGGGTTGTGCCAAATGGAAAGATCGATGTCATCTGCATCCATGGGGGCACTAAGGACTATCCAGTGGCCAGGGTGATCCTCGAGACAGCCAGGGACATTGCATTCCATGATGTCGCTATAGTCCCAAACTTAACCTGTCTGGTGATTATAGGCCGGGACTCTAGGTTATACTCAGACTTGTGGGAGAAGGGAGTTCCTCTGCAGCAGGAGGATGGAGGGCTCTCGGCTGATGGGGTTGCGTACTTAAAAGCATTAATACCTTCCAAAATTGATGGGTCAGATGTCGGGTTGACCAGTGGGAAGGGTGCATCTGCCCAACCGACGGACATGATATCACCTGACGTGTGCCACAATATGACAGATAGTTTTATGGTAGATAAACAGAGTGAGGCTGGCACCCAGATAGAGAGTGAGTTGGGGGTTCACCATACAGTGGGGCGTGTGACACATACTCCAGGGGTGACTGTGAATCTGAGAAAGTAAGGGAGTACAGTAAAAAAGAGCCCCACAAGAAGGGCAAGTCCTCCCATCGCCTGAGGAGCAAGGGCCACAAAGAAGTTGTTCAAGTGACTCTGGCTGATAAAAGAAGGTCATGTACTTCTACCTCCCATGTGAGTTCTCTTTCAGACATTGAAGAGATCGGGAAGGAAGGTGACGTGTTGTCGCCTGTAGCAACTGCTAGCCAGAGCTGCAGTTGCAGCAGCAGCGGCTTGTGATCGGCAGCTGGAAGTGCTGGCAGTTTGTGACTGCAGCAGGAGCTGTGGTAGCGCCAGCAGGAGCTGGTGTGGTGTCGTGAGAGGTCATTGGTCCAGATTTTGCAGACTCTTAAAGGGCCAGTGCCAGCCCAAAAAGACATAATGATGTACTGTGCGAGCTGGGGCCTGAGAGTACTGGGGGGGGAGTTCACAGGGTGTACCCCAGCAAGGGGGTGGAGTCCCAAAAAGAGGTGGAGTCCCAAATGGGGCGGTAACCCAAACATGAATGGTTGCCCAAAAGAAGTTGGGTCACAAAATGGGGCAGTAACCCAAACAGGGATGTTGCCCAAAAGGGGTGGAGTCACAAAAGGGGTAGAGTCCCAGGGAATGTAGTTACCCAAAAGGGGGCAGAGAGTCCAGAAGGGGTGCCACAGACGAACTGTTGCCAGGGGCAATTGTACTATGTGTGTCCAATCTGCTCTATGAACTACCCACCCGGCAAGAGGCTACATGGGTGTGCTTTGCAAATGAATGAAGAGGATGTGTTCGGACTGGTCGATTCTGGGAGCTCGTGACTGGTGAGGGTTGCGCCCAATGGATGGGTAGTGCCAAATGGAAAGATCGGTGTCATCTGCATCCATGGGGGCACTAAGGACTATCCAGTGGCCAGGGTGATACTCGAGACGGCCAGGGACACTGCATTCCATGATGTCTCTATAGTCCCAAACTTAACCTGTTTGGTGATTATAGGCCGGGACTCTAGGTTGTACTCAGACTTCTGGGAATATAACCAAAGAGAAATGACCTAGTCACAAATGGCGCTTCCAAAATAACATACTGCCTACAAATAACTGAAGCACATGCCAAGTAAAAATTCAAAAAAATTTTTATTTAACAAATATTAACACACAACTGTTTAAAAATATTCAGTGGATAAATACACACATATGGACCTGGGAACACAGGAATTGCTATACCCATGCCATAAACATATTCAAAAATGGATAAATATGCAGAGCATATAGATAATTTTTTCTCTCCAAGGTTCCTCAAAAAGGGCTACCTTATATATGGAGCAAAGCTTTCTTGAATGTTAATCAATGTTATATAATTCAATGTATTTCTCTTTGCAAATAGTGCTTTTGGACTCATATGTCAGTCAAATTTCGTATTCAATATAACATTCATAAAGCATAGACACATAAATAAGGAAAAGAGTTTTCCATACAGCTCTATTTAAATGCCCATATACTGTAGCTTATGGCTCTATGTAAAAGCCTTTGTGGCTCCTCACAGCCAAATTGTCTACATATATAATTATAAGATTGCTTGCTATCTCTATATCCAAAAACTATCAATAACATTAAAATGCATAGTGCTAAATAATATTCAATATTAGTGCAAAATATGCTTTAGAATACTTGCAGAGACAAAACCATATTTTGAGGTGCAAAACCAAGCTACTAAATATGACAGCAATCAAATAAGGATAACTAAGGTGCAGTGGTTAAGGCATGCTACTGAAGGTTTGTAATAGTCAGCTAGACATGAGGGAGACACCTATTGTAAAACTAAATGGGAAGAAGCCTGCAATCTTTGTTCTAAATCCCTTATTGAACTTTTGATAGGGAATAACAAAAAAAGCTTGGACAAATTAGGCCGGCGTCACACTCAGCGTATGAAAATACGGTCCGTTTTTTACGGCCGTAATACGCAGAAATGTTCCCAAAATAGTGATCCATATGTCATCCGTAGGCAGGTTGTGGCAGCGTATTTTGCGCATGGCATCCTCCGTATGTAATCCGTATGGCATCCGTACTGCGATATTTTCTCACAGGCTTCCAAAACCGACATCTAATGGATTTATGTGCTCAAATGTTCGTTAAAACATATGTACAGTATATACAGTTAGGTCCATATATATTTGGACAGAGACAACATTTTTCTAATTTTGATTATAGATATTACCACAATGAATTTTATTTTAGACAAAACAATTCAGATGCAGTTGAAGTTCAGACTTTCAGCTTTCATTTGAGGGTATCCACATTAAAATTGGATGAAGGGTTTAGGAGTTTCAGCTCCTTAACATGCGCCACCCTGTTTTTAAAGGGACCAAAAGTAATTGGACAGATTAAATAATTTTAAATAAAATTATTATTTTTAATTATCATTTTTAAAATATCTTTTTAATTATCATTATTTTTAGTACTTGGTTGAAAACCCTTTGTTGGCAATGACTGCCTGAAGTCTTGAACTCATGGGCATCACCAGACGCTGTGTTACCTCCTTTTTGATGCTCTGCCAGGCCTTCACTGCGGTGGTTTTCAGTTGCTGTTTGTTTGTGGGCCTTTCTGTCTGAAGTTTAGTCTTTAACAAGTGAAATGCATGCTCAATTGGGTTGAGATCAGGTAACTGTCTTGGCCATTCAAGAATATTCCACTTATTTGCTTTAATAAACACCAGGGTTGCTTTGGCTTTATGTTTTGGGTCATTGTCCATCTGTAGTATGAAACGACTACCAATCAGTTTGGCTGCATTTGGCTGGATCTGAGCACACAGTATGGCTCTGAATACCTCAGAATTCATTCGGGTGCTTCTGTCCTGTGTCACATCATCAATAAACACTAGTGACCCAGTGCCACTGGCAGCCATTTATGCCCAAGCCATCATACTGCCTCCGCCATGTTTTACAGATGATGTGGTATGCTTTGGATCATGAGCTGTGCCATGCCTTCACCATACTTTTCTCTTTCCATCATTCTGGTAGAGGTTGATCTTGGTTTCATCTGTCCAAAGAATGTTCTTCCAGAACTGTGCTGGCTTTTTTAGATGTTTTTTAGCAAAGTCCAGTCTAGCCTTTTTATTCTTGATGCTTATGAGTGGCTTGCACCGTGCAGTGAACCCTCTGTATTTACTGTCATGCAGTCTTCTCTTTATGGTAGATTTGGATATTGATACACCTACCTCCTGGAGAGTGTTGTTCACTTGGTTGGCTGTTGTGAAGGGGTTTCTCTTCACCATGGAGATTATTCTGCGATCATCCACCACTGTTGTCTTCCGTGGGCGCCCAGGTCTTTTTGCATTAATGAGTTCACCAGTGCTTTCTTTCTTTCTCAGGATGTACCAAACTGTAGATTTTGCCACTCCTAATATTGTAGCAATTTCTCGGATGGGTTTTTTCTAGTGTTGAGCGATACCGTCCGATACTTGAAAGTATCGGTATCGGAAAGTATCGGCCGATACCGGCAAAGTATCGGATCTAATCCGATACCGATACCCGATACCAATACAAGTCAATGGGACTCATGTATCGGACGGTATCCCTGATGGTTCCCAGGGTCTGAAGGAGAGGAAACTCTCCTTCAGGCCCTGGGAACCATATTAATGTGTAAAATAAAGAATTAAAATAAAAAATATTGCTATACTCACCTCTCCGACGCAGCCTGCACCTTACCGAGGGAACCGGCAGCGTTGTTTGCTTAAAATTCGCGCTTTAACTTCCTTACGCGAAGTCCCGGCTTGTGATTGGTCGCGCGCCGCCCATGTGGCCGGGACGCAACCAATCACAGCAAGCCGTGACGTAATTTCAGGTCCTTCAGGATTTTAAAATTACGTTCCGGCGTTGTGATTGGTTGCGTCGCGGTCACATGGGCGACGCAACCAATCACAAGCCGTGACGTCACAGGAGGCAGGAGACGCGCGCATTTTAAAATGCGCGCGTCTCCTGCCTCCCGTGACGTCACGGCTTGTGATTGGTTGCGTCGCCCATGTGACCGCGACGCAACCAATCACAACGCCGGAACGTAATTTTAAAATCCTGAAGGACCTGAAATTACGTCACGGCTTGCTGTGATTGGTTGCGTCCCGGCCACATGGGCGGCGCGCGACCAATCACAAGCCGGGACTTCGCGTAAGGAAGTTAAAGCGTGAATTTTAAGCAAACAACGCTGCCGGTTCCCTCGGTAAGGTGCAGGCTGCGTCGGAGAGGTGAGTATAGCAATATTTTTTATTTTAATTCTTTATTTTACACATTAATGTTGTTTCGATACCGATACCCGATACCACAAAAGTATCGGATCTCGGTATCGGAATTCCGATACAGCAAATATCGGCCGATACCCGATACTTGCGGTATCGGAATGCACAACACTAGTTTTTTCTGTTTTCGCAGCTTAAGGATGGCTTGTTTCACCTGCATGGAGAGCTCCTTTAAACTAATGTTTACTTCACAGCAAAACCTTCCAAATGCAAGCACCACACCTCAAATCAACTGCAGGCCTTTTATCTACTTAATTGAGAATGACATAACAAAGGGATTGCCCACACCTGTCCATGAAATAGCCTTGGAGTCAATTGTCCAATTACTTTTGGTCTCTTTAGAAAACAGGGTGGCACATGTTAAGGAGCTGAAACTCCTAAACCCTTCATCCAATTTTAATGTGGATACCCTCAAATAGAAGCTGAAAGTCTGAACTTCAACTGCATCTGAATTGTTTTGTTTAAAATTCATTGTGGTAATGTCTATAACCAAAATTAGAAAAATGTTGTCTCTGTCCAAATATACACTCACCAGCCACTTTATTAGGTACACCATGCTAGTAACGGGTTGGACCCCCTTTTGCCTTCAGAACTGCCTCAATTCTTCGTGGCATAGGTGCTGGAAGCATTCCTCAGAGATTTTGGTCCATATTGACATGATGGCATCACACAGTTGCCGCAGATTTGTCGGCTGCACATCCCAAAGATGATCCATACAAGGCAGGATGGATCCATGCTTTCATGTTGTTTACGCCAAATTCTGACCCTACCATCCGAATGTCGCAG
Organism: Ranitomeya variabilis; assembly: GCF_051348905.1. Classification (NCBI taxonomy): domain Eukaryota; kingdom Metazoa; phylum Chordata; class Amphibia; order Anura; family Dendrobatidae; genus Ranitomeya; species Ranitomeya variabilis. The sequence continues at coordinate 307,456,540 of NC_135234.1, read as the reverse complement.
CAGAAATCGAGACTCATCAGACCAAGCAACGTTTTTCCAATCTTCTACTGTCCAATTTCGATGAGCTTGTACAAATTGTAGCCTCAGTTTCCTGTTCTTAGCTGAAAGGAGTGGTACCCGGTGTGGTCTTCTGCTGCTGTAGCCCATCTGCCTCAAAGTTCGACGCACTGTGCGTTCAGAGATGCTCTTAGGCCTACCTTGGTTGTAACGGGTGGCGATTTGAGTCACTGTTGCCTTTCTATCAGCTCGAACCAGTCTGCCCATTCTCCTCTGACCTCTGGCATCAACAAGGCATTTCCGCCCACAGAACTGCCGCTCACTGGATTTTTTTTCTTTTTCGGACCATTCTCTGTAAACCCTAGAGATGGTTGTGTGTGAAAATCCCAGTAGATCAGCAGTTTCTGAAATACTCAGACCAGCCCTTCTGGCACCAACAACCATGCCACGTTCAAAGGCACTCAAATCACCTTTCTTCCCCATACTGATGCTCGGTTTGAACTGCAGGAGATTGTCTTGACCATGTCTACATGCCTAAATGCACTGAGTTGCCGCCATGTGATTGGCTGATTAGAAATTAAGTGTTAACAAGAAGTTGGACAGGTGTACCTAATAAAGTGGCCGGTGAGTGTATATGGACCTAACTGTATATACAGTACAGACCAAAAGTTTGGACACACCTTCTCATTTAAAGATTTTTCTGTATTTTCATGACTATGAAAATTGTACATTCACATTGAAGGCATCAAAACTATGAATTAACACGTGTGGCATTATATACTTAACAAAAAAGTGTGAAACAACTGAAATTATGTCTTATATTCTAGGTTCTTCAAAGTAGCCACCTTTTGCTTTGATGACTGCTTTGCACACTCTTGGCATTCTCTTGATGAGCTTCAAGGGGTAGTCACCGGGAATGGTTTTCAATTCACAGGTGTGCCCTGTCAGGTTTAATAAGTGGGATTTCTTGCCTTATAAATGGGGTTGGGACCATCAGTTGTGTTCTGCAGAAGTCTGGTGGATGCACAGCTGATAGTACTACTGAATAGACTGTTAGAATTTGTATTATGGCAAGAAAATAGCAGCTAAGTAAAGAAAAACGAGTGGCCATCATTACTTTACTTTAAGAAATGAAGGTCAGTCAGTCCGAAAAATTGGGAAAACTTTGAAAGTGTCCCCAAATGCAGGGGCAAAAACCATCAAGCGCTACAAAGAAAGTGGCTCACAATGAGGAAAGGAAGACCAAGAGTCACCTCTGCATCTGATGATAAGTTTATCCGAGTCACCAGCCTCAGAAATCACAGGTTAACATTAGCTCAGATTAGAGACCAGGTCAATGCCACACAGAGTTCTATCAGCAGACACATCTCTACAACAACTGTTAATAGGAGACTTTGTGCAGCAGGCCTTCTTGGTAAAATAGCTGCTAGGAAACCACTACTAAGGACAGGCAACAAGCAGAAGAGACTTGTTTGGGCTAAAGAACACAAGGAATGGACATTAGACCAGTGGAAATCTGTGCTTTGGTCTGATGAGTCCAAATTTGAGATCTTTGGTTCCAACCACCGTGTCTTTGTGCGACGCAGAAAAGGTGAACGGATGGACTCTACATGCCTGGTTCCCAACGTGAAGCATGGATGAGGAGGTGTGATGGTGTGGGGGTGCTTTGCTGGTGACACTGTTGGGGATTTATTCAAAATTGAAGGCATACTAAACTAGCATGGCTACCACAGCATCTTGCAGCGGCATGCTATTCCATCTGGTTTGCGTTTAGTTGGACCATCATTTATTTTTGAACAGGACAATGACCCCAAACACTCCTCCAGGCTGTGTAAGGGCTATTTGACCAAGAAGAAGAGTGATGGGGTGCTACGCCAGATGACCTGGCCTCCGCAGTCACCAGACCTGAACCCAATCGAGATGGTTTGGGGTGAGCTGGACCACAAAGTGAAGGCAAAAGGGCCAACAAGTGCTAAGCATCTCTGGGAACTCCTTCAAGATAGTTGGAAGACCATTTCCGGTGACTACCTCTTGAAGCTCATCAAGAGAATGCCAAGAGTGTGCAAAGCTGTCATCAAAGCAAAAGGTGGCTATTTGAATAACCTAGAATATAAGACATAATTTCAGTTTTTTCACACTTTTTTGTTAAGTATATAATTCCACATGTGTTAATTCATAGTTTTGATGCCTTCTGTGTGAATATACAATTTTCATAGTCATGAAAATACAGAAAAATCTTTAAATGAGAAGGTGTGTCCAAACTTTTGGTCTATACTGTATATATATATATATATATATATATATATATATACTGTATATATATATGTCATTGAGACTATATATATATATATATATATATATATATTTATATTTAATTCAGCGCTAGATAGCATAAAAGCCGGTAATTCAATTGTCGGCTTTTGCTATCTCCTTCCCAAACCCGACATGATATGAGACATGGTTTACATACAGTAAACCATCTCATATCCCTTTTTTTGCATATTCCACACTGCTAATGTTAGTAGTGTGTATGTGCAAAATTTGGGCCCTCTAGCTATCAAATTAAAGGGTTAAATCGCAGAAAAAATTGGCGTGGTAAAGCCAGTGACTGAGGGCAGATATTAATAGCCTAGAGAGGGTCCATGGTTATTGGCCCCTCCTGGCTAAAAACATCTGCCCCCAGGCACCCCAGAAAAGGCACATCTTGAAGATGCGCCTATTCTAGCACTTGGCCACTCTCTTCCCACTCCCGTGTAGCGGTGGGATATGGGGTAATGAAAGGTTAATGTCACCTTGCTATTGTAAGGTGACGTTAAGCCAGATTAAGAATAGAGAGGCGTCAATTATGACACCTATCCATTACTAATCCAATAGTACGAAAAGGTTAATAAAACACACACACATTATTACAAAGTACTTTAATGAAATAAAGACACAGGGTGTTTTAATATTTTATTAGACTCTTAATCCACCTGAAGACCCTCGTTCTGTAAAAAAGTAAAAATAAAACAACAATATCCCATACCGTCGTCGCTCAGGTCACGTCCCACGATGTAAATCCATCTGAAGGGGTTAAATCATTTTACACCCAGGAGCTCTGCTAATGCAGTGCTCGTGGCTGTAAAACCCCGGGGAAGGAATGGAAAGCAGGGGAATGTCCTGTAGTTACCTTGAGTCGCGGTGATGCGCCCTCTGCTGGATGTCCTCATATGAACTTGAGCGTGGGAAAAATTCCCAGGCTCGAGTTCATATGAGGACATCCAGCAGAGGACGCATCACCGCGACTCAAGGTAACTACAGGACATTCCCCTGCTTTCCATTCCTTCCCCGTGGTTTTACAGCCACGAGCACTGCATTAGCAGAGCTCCTGGGTGTAAAATTATTTAACCCCTTCAGATGGATTTACATCATGGGACGTGACCTGAGCAACGGAAGGTATGGGATATTGTTGTTTTATTTTTCCTTTTTTACAGAACGAGGGTCTTCAGGTGGATTAAGAGTCTAATAAAATATTAAAACACCCTGTGTCTTTATTTCATTAAAGTACTTTGTAATAATGTGTGTTTTATTAACCATTTCGTACTATTGGATTAATAATGGATAGGTGTCATAATTGACGCCTCTCCATTATTAATCTGGCTTAATGTCACCTTACAATAGCAAGGTGACATTAACCCTTCATTACCCCATATCCCACCACTACATGGGAGTGGGAAGAGAGTGGCCAAGTGCCGGAATAGGCGCATCTTCAAGATGTGCCTTTTCTGGGGTGCCTGGGGGCAGATGTTTTTAGCCAGGGGGGCCAATAACCATGGACCCTCTCTAGGCTATTAATATCTGCCCTCAGTCACTGGCTTTACCACTCTGGCGGAGAAAATTGCGCGGGAGCCCACGCCAATTTTTTCCGCGATTTAACCCTTTAAATTTATAGCTAGAGGGCCCAAATTTTGCACATACACACTACTAACATTAGTAGTGTGGAATATGCAAAAAAAAGGGATATGAGATGGTTTACTGTATGTAAACCATGTCTCATATGATGTCGGGTTTGGGAAGGAGATAGCAAAATACGGCAATTGAATTACCAGCTTTTTTGATGTCTAGCGCTGTATGAAATATAAATATATATATATATATATATATATATATATATGTGTCTCACTGACATATATATATATATATATATATATATATATATATATACAGTGTATATATATATATACTTATTCTATGTGTAGACATTTATTCTACCTATTCTATTCTATTCTGTCAGTGTGATTTTACTGTACACCGAACTGAATTGCCGGCTTTTCTCTATAACATCAGTGCGTATTACTCGCAAGTCACACGCATGGTCCGTGTGTAATCCGTATTTTTCTCGACCCTTAGACTTTCATTGGCGATTTTTTTGCGCAATACGGTGACAGACGCAGCATGCTGCGATTTTCTACGGCCGTACAAGACCGTATAATACGGATCAGTAAAATACGGCAGATAGGAGCTGGGCCATAGAGAATCATTGTATCGTATGCAATCCGTATTTTCTGCACCTCTCATACGTCTGTAAAACTCGCTAGTGTGGCGCCAGCCTTAGACAGTGACATTGAAAATACACGTGGCAAATTAAGTGAAATTTTTACATCTATTGAACTGGAGGCCCTAAACAAAGAAGTGGACAGCCAGTCCTAAAGATGGGAAAAAGAGGTGAAAGAAGCCAAGACTAAGAAGTTCCAAAGGGACCTACAAAATTTAAAAAATGGGACCATTTATAAATGGCAAAAAATGTGAACAAAAGATCAAGATACAGCCAGATCTTCATTCTTTTCATCAGTTTCATCTAGAGAAGAAGACCATGGAAATGGAAACCGTTTCTACAACCTACGGAGCTATAACAAACAGAGAGGGGGAAATTATAAGAAAGTTGAGAAACGACATGACGGGCCCTCTACATCAAAGCTCCAGCTAATAAATTTAACAGATGTCAAATTAAGTGAGACACAAATTGAGGTATTGAGTTTGGGCCTTAGCTTTTCACCCACCGCACCGTTCCATCTTTTCTCAGCCATAAAAGATCTCCATCTATTTGCGCGGAAACTTGTCCTTAAAAAAACTGCAGGAAATAGAAAAAAATCCAGCTCGACGAGGTGGTGAAAAAGCAAAGTCTTGGTACTTTATTCACTTCATATCAAAAAATAGAGGATAAAACAACAGCACAATATAATTAAAAACACTATCTACGCGTTTCTGGTGACATAGCACCCTTAGTCATGATAACTTTAGTGCAGCCTGTTCTATGCTTTTATGCTAGCACCCAGTAGGCACACCGGTGCTATACCTAATTACAAAAGGTAATCTAGTCAAAATGAAAAACACATGATAGTGTGTGCAAGCTGCAATTAGTTGCACAAGACAGATGGAAAAAAAGCACAGAAAAAAAAAAAACACAACAAGCAGACTACATGTATACTTTGGCTATATAAAAGGAAATACAGAATACATATATGTCATTCCATAATAATTCGTTGTTTACAAATGAAGCATGTGGAGTTATGTGACATATAATAATAAATATCCAAAAAGTTTTTGATATATCAAATTCTTTATGAAGTAGCTGGAAGAAAATGATTAGAGCAATGTCATAATGAAAGACCTGTTGGGTGTTTCATTTATATGTTCCAAGATAATCATTCGAAGAGAATTTTTATTCAAAGAAGATTTTTACAGGATCTTGAGCGATCTCTAAATCGGAGACCTATGAAGATATATAAATAAATAAAGAATTCTAATTATTGGCATGATGATGGTTATAAGGATACAAAAAATGATTAAGGAGGCGGATATTAATTTACTGGATAAGAAACCTATCCAGTAAATTAATATCCGCCTCCTTAATCATTATGGAATGACATATATGTATTCTGTATTTCCTTTTATATAGCCAAAGTATACATGTAGTCTGCTTGTTGTGTTTTTTTTTTTTCTGTGCTTTTTTTCCATCTGTCTTGTGCAACTAATTGCAGCTTGCACACACTATCATGTGTTTTTCATTTTGACTAGATTACCTTTTGTAATTAGGTATAGCACCGGTGTGCCTACTGGGTGCTAGCATAAAAGCATAGAACAGGCTGCACTAAAGTTATCATGACTAAGGGTGCTATGTCACCAGAAACGCGTAGATAGTGTTTTTAATTATATTGTGCTGTTGTTTTATCCTCTATTTTTTGATATGAAGTGAATAAAGTACAAAGACTTTGCTTTTTCACCACCTCGTCGAGCTGGATTTTTTTCTATTTCCTGCATTCCTCACGCCTTGACACAGTGTTTCCGTGCTCCGAGCCTCCAGGGACTACAACTATGGTGAGCTGGATTTTTTCTTTTGCCTTAAAAAAACTACATGATAAGTCCAAAGCTGGAGAAGGATGGATGGAAAAGGAACAGAAAGCCATCCAAATTTTGGAAGAACTAAGTGATGAATATGACCAACAAACAACTGTGGGTAAGTTCATACCACCGATCCCCTAAAAATTTCCTTCTCTAAATATATATCCTAATGTAGAATTATTTGTAAAAATGGTCACAAATAAATTTCAAAAAATTTCACCTACAATAAATAATGACAATCTTACATTCAGTCAGAGAAAAGCCTTAAAGGATTTGAAATAGCAGCATGGTGGTGCAGTGGTTAGCACTGCAACCTTGCAACGCTGGAGTCCTGGGTTCTAATCCCACCCAGGACAACATCTGCAAAGAGTTTGTATGTTCTCTCTGTGTTTGCGTGGCCGTTATTGCATGGCGAATAAGCCTCCTTACCTTGACAAGCCAGCTGGTATGCCACTCTCCATAAGAAGAAACGCTACCCCTTGGACCCCAGTCCAGAGCCTCTCACCTAGCCAAATCAGTTCTCATGCTTCGCACTGACGAGGGCCAACAGCCTGAAACACTGTGTCTGCGAATTGAGATACTGATTTGGCTTTTATCCTAAGTCATATTGCACGACTCGTTAAAGGGTTGATTGTGACTTGTAGGATCGCTACTTCCAACAGGTGGCGCTATAGAGTTTAAGTTCTCTTATTCTCGGCAGAGGCAATTTGAATAATCATAGTAGAGAATTTATTGATTTCTTGATTACCTTTTTGGATTTCGCCTTAAAGCATAATTATTTTTTGTTTAAGGAAACGATCTACCTGCAAAACCAGGGTACTGCTATGGGGGCAGCTTTTGCCCCTTCATATGCAAACCTGTTTTTAGGTATATGGAAGAGGTCCATCTTCTTTACAAACCCCATATCATTCATTGAGAAAGTACTATTTTGGGTACGTTTCATAGATTATATTTTTATGATATGGCAAGGCTCAAAGCAGGACCTAATTGCTTTTTTTGAGATCCTAAATGACAATAATTTAAACATTAGACTCACGTCCAAATATAACCAAAGTAGGATTGAATTTTTGGATGTTTTGATTTTGAAAGGTGAAAATGGAGACATACAAACTGATATATTCAGAAAGGACACTTCTGTAAACTCCTTATTACATGCCAGTTCATCCCATCCTAGACCACTTATCACTGGAATACCAACTGGCCAATTCTTAAAAATGAGAAGAATTTGATCTAATGATCAATCTTTTCATAAACAGACGGATGCTTTTTCAACAAGATTCAAAGACAGGGGCTACTCCAATCGATCCATCAAGAGAGGCCTAAGAGAGCATCATTGATGAAAAGGAAAGATTGTTACAATCTAAGCCAAAAAGTATTCTAGCTGAGAAGGTGAGATTTATCTCAACTTATAACGAAAAATGGTCATATATGAAAGATGCAATGGAGAAGTACTGGCCAATGCTCAAAATGGATCCTATTTTGACGAAAGTCTTGGATAACAAACTATTACGTACAAACGGTCACGCAACCTCAGGGATCTATTGGTCCATAGCAGTTGTGAATTCCGCTCTTGGGCTCCCTCCGGTGGTTGTAAGTGGCATTTTTGCGAGTTCTGCTCTTGGGCTCCCTCCGGTGGTTTTAAGTGGTACTGCTGCTCCTTGGATTTAGTAGTCAGCAGCTGCTTCCACTGATTGTCTTTCTGGCTTTAATTTTTATCGCCGTTTCATTGCCAACTTTTCCAGTGTGGTTAAGCCCCTGACCGATTTGACGAAGAAAGGCGCTGATGTGACGAATTGGTCCTCTGCGGCTGTTGAGGCCTTTCAGGAGCTTAAACGCCGATTTACTTCTGCCCCTGTGTTGCGTCAGCCGGATGTTTCTCTTCCTTTTCAGGTTGAGGTTGACGCTTCTGAGATTGGGGCAGGGGCCGTTTTGTCTCAGAGGAGTTCTGATGGTTCTTTGATGAAACCGTGTGCCTTTTTTTCCAGAAAGTTTTCGCCTGCGGAGCGCAATTATGATGTCGGCAATCGGGAGTTGTTGGCCATGAAGTGGGCATTTGAGGAGTGGCGACATTGGCTTGAGGGAGCCAAGCACCGCGTTGTGGTCTTGACCGATCATAAGAATCTGATTTACCTCGAGTCGGCCAAGCGGCTGAACCCTAGACAGGCTCGATGGTCCCTGTTTTTCTCCCATTTTGATTTTGTGGTCTCGTATCTTCCGGGATCTAAGAATGTTAAGGCTGATGCCCTCTCTAGGAGTTTTTTGCCTGATTCTCCTGGAGTCCTTGAGCCGGTTGGCATTCTTAAGGAAGGGGTGATTCTTTCTGCCATCTCCCCTGATTTACGGCGGGTGCTTCAGGAATTTCAGGCTGATAAACCTGACCGCTGTCCTGTGGGGAAGCTGTTTGTTCCTGATAGATGGACAAGTAAGGTAATTTCTGAGGTTCATTGTTCGGTGTTGGCTGGTCATCCTGGGATTTTTGGTACCGGAGATTTGGTTGCTAGGTCCTTTTGGTGGCCTTCCTTGTCACGGGATGTGCGTTCTTTTGTGCAGTCCTGTGGGACTTGTGCCCGGGCCAAGCCTTGCTGTTCCCGCGCTAGTGGGTTGCTTTTGCCTTTGCCAGTCCCTGAGAGGCCCTGGACGCATATTTCCATGGATTTTATTTCGGATCTTCCTGTTTCCCAGAAAATGTCTGTTATCTGGGTGGTTTGTGACCAGTTCTCTAAAATGGTCCATTTGGTACCTTTGCCTAAATTGCCTTCCTCCTCTGACTTGGTTCCATTGTTTTTTCAGCATGTGGTTCGTTTGCATGGCATTCCGGAGAATATTGTGTCTGACAGAGGTTCCCAGTTTGTTTCTAGGTTTTGGCGGGCCTTTTCTGCTAGGATGGGCATTGATTTGTCTTTTTCTTCGGCATTTCATCCTCAGACAAATGGCCAAACTTAGCAAACTAATCAGACCTTGGAAACCTATTTGAGATGCTTTGTGTCTGCTGACCAGGATGATTGGGTGGCTTTCTTGCCGTTGGCCGAGTTTGCCCTTAATAATCGGGCTAGTTCGGCTACTTTGGTTTCGCCTTTCTTTTGTAATTTTGGTTTTAATCCTCGTTTTTCTTCGGGGCAAGTTGAGCCGTCTGATTGTCCTGGTGTGGATTCTGTAATGGACAGGTTACAGCAGATTTGGACTCATGTGGCAGACCAGACAATTTGACGTTGTCTTAGGAAAAGGCTCAACGTTTTGCTAACCGCCGTCGGTGTGTTGGTCCCTGGCTTCGGGTGGGGGATTTAATCTGGTTATCTTCTCGTCATGTTCCTATGAAGGTTTCTTCCCCTAAGTTCAAGCCTCGGTTTATTGGTCCTTATAAGATTTCTGAGATTATCAATCCGGTATCTTTTCGTTTGGCCCTTCCAGCCTCTTTTGCCATCCATAATGTTTTCCATAGATCTTTGTTGCGGAGATATGTGGTGCCCGTTGTTCCCTATGTTGATCCTCCTGCCCCGGTGTTGGTTGATGGGGAGTTGGAATATGTGGTGGAGAAAATTTTGGATTCTCGTTTTTCGAGGCGGAGGCTTCAGTATCTTGTCAAGTGGAAGGGTTATGGCCAGGAGGATAATTCTTGGGTTGTTGCCTCCGATGTCCATGCCGCCGATTTGGTTCGTGCTTTTCACTTGGCTCGTCCTGATCGGCCTGGGGGCTCTGGTGAGGGTTCGGTGACCCCTCCTCAAGGGGGGGGTTCTGTTGTGAATTCCGCTCCCTCCGGTGGTCGTAAGTGGCATTTTTGCGAGTTCTGCTCTTGGGCTCCCTCCGGTGGTTTTAAGTGGTACTGCTGCTCCTTGGATTTAGTAGTCAGCAGCTGCTTCCACTGATTGTCTTTCTGGCTCGACTATTTAGCCTGGTTCTATCCTTCAGCCTGGGCCAGTAGTCAATGGTTCCTGGTTGGATTCACATCTCTGCTTGGATTTCCCTGATATTCTGACCAGTTCAGCAAAGATAAGTCCTTGCTTTGTTCTTTTGCAGTCCACTTGTTGTGGACTTAATCTTTCTGCACTTTCTATGTTTTTTCTAGTCCAGCTTGTCAGTATGGATTTATTCAGTTAAGCTGGAAGCTCTGGGAAGCAGATTTACCCTCCACACCTTTAGTCAGGTGTGGAGATTTTTGTAAACTCTGTGGTGGATTTTTCTAGTTTTTAATACTGACCGCACAGTATTCTTTCCTGTTCTATTTATCTAGTTAGACTGGCCTCCTTTGCTACATCCTGGTTTCATTCTGCATATGTCATTTCTCTCTCCACTCACAGTCAATATTTGTGGGGGGCTGTCCTATCCTTTGGGGATTTTCTCTGAGGCAAGATAGCTTTCCTGTTTCTATCTTTAGGGGTAGTTAGTCCTCCGGCTGTGACGAGGTGTCTAGGGAGTGACAGGAACATCCCACGGCTACTTCTAGTGTTGTGTTAAGCTCAGGAACTGCGGTCAGTACAGGTACCACCTCCTCCAGAGCACGTCCCATGTTGCTCCTAAACCACCAGCTCATAACACATAGCTATCATAAAGGAACAGACATTGAGAAAGCCTTTGGTTCTGCCAGTCCGAAATGGGGCTTTTTTCCTTGTAATAATTGTATAGCCTGCCCCAATATGTCCCGTGGAACAATGTTCCAATCTAGTGATGGTAAGAAAAACTATACCATCACACAACACATTACATGTGATACTTTTGGAGTAGTCTATTATGCAACATGCCCATGTAAAAAAATGTATATTGGCCTAACGTCAAGACATTTGAAAATGCGTGTTAGAGAGCACTACAGAGGCATTGTCAACTCCAAAGAGATTGAGGACATATCCACATTAAAACCAATACCTAAGCATTTCAGAATGAGACATGATTGTGATGCCAGTGGTTTGAAAGTGATGGGCATTGACAAGGTTTACATTGATAAAAGAGGTGGCAATTGGAAGAAAAATCTGGCCCAACTTGAGGCAAAATGGATTGCCACCATTAATACGGTCCAGCCCAACGGACTAAATGAGGTTCTGAGCTCTTCTGCTTTTTTATAATTTATAATATATATTTTAGTATGTCTTTTAAATGCTATATGTTTTTTGCATTGTTCTTGTTTTTAATAATTTTTTCCTGTATTTTTAGACTTATTTAATATACCTACTGTGTAATATGATGACAGCTGCTCCATTAATATTTATGAGGAGGTGATGTCGGGTGATCTTTCTGTGGAAATTAGGCCTCGGTACATGAGATGCGAGAATAGAAGAAAAAAAGAAACGATGAAGAAATATTAATAGAAATAGCATGAATATTTTAGGAATATTTAAAGATGAATTAATAGTCTGTTGATTTTATGAATATTCTATTTTTTAATAAATAATTTTCACTAAAGCACATGGTGTATTTTCCGGCACTTTACTGTTGGTCTTCTTTTACAGTAACCTATATAGTGTTCACATATAGATTTAATATATGATTTATATACACATAATTAATATGATTGATAATTATCATGCACTTTTTTGCCCCCTTTTTTTGTATAATGTATATTATATTTTTATTTAATTTTTTATTATTTGTTTTATTTTATTCTTTCACTTTGGCACTTTTATTAACTATTGATATATGGTTATCCTCTTCTTATTTAATTTCTTCAGTTGTTTTATCTATAATTTATTTAAAGATGGTCTCTTTATTGTATATTTATGTTTCCACTGGGATAAATTTAAAGGGAACCTGTCACCACGTTTTTGGAAGATGGGATAAAAATAGCGTTAAATAGGGGCAGAGGTGGGCATTACATTAGTGTGTTTGTTATGCGTTTATTACCCACCTAAGTTGCCGAAATACCTTTGCAAAGTCTCCGTTTTCACCTGTCAATCAGGCTGGTCTGGTCAAAAGGGCGTGTTGTCTTCCCCCAGATTTTGCGTAGTTTTCCGTTGGTGGCGTAGTGGTGTGCGCATGCCCAAGGTCCCGAATCCTCTGCCAGGGGATTTAAAAGAACGCGCTGTTCGTTATTTCATTGGTGATCGGTGGGCGCGGCCATCTTCCTTTGGCCACGCGTGCGCAGAAGCGGCGCTCTGCTGGCCGCGGCTTCAGGAAAATGGCCGCGGGATGCCGCGCGTGCGCAGATGGATATCGCGGCGGCCATTCTCCTGAAGCCGCGGCCAGCAGAGCGCCGCTTCTGCGCACGCGCGGCCAAAGGAAGATGGCCGCGCCCACCGATCACCAATGAAATAACGAACAGCGCGCTCTTTTAAATCCCCTGGCAGAGGATTCGGGACCTTGGGCATGCGCACACCACTACGCCACCAACGGAAAACTACGCAAAATCTGGGGGAAGACAACACGCCCTTTTGACCAGACCAGCCTGATTGACAGGCGAAAACGGAGACTTTGCAAAGGTATTTCGGCAACTTAGGTGGGTAATAAACGCATAACAAACACACTAATGTAACGCCCACCTCTGCCCCTATTTAACGCTATTTTTATCCCATCTTCCAAAAACGTGGTGACAGGTTCCCTTTAAACAAGCAGCTCAAATCTTATGAAAGATGTAAATGCTGCATCTATTCAGAGTGGATTAGAACCAGGGACCTTTCGTCTCTTTGCTGTGTAGCTGTATTCAGTAAGGCTCGCTACGCCCCCTAGGCTACGTTAGGTTATTGATATGCACCGTAAACATGCTGAACTTTCTCCCTCCTCCACAGATGGACTGCTGCTGTGTGTGTCTCCCTTGTGATGCGTCCACTTTGTATGCCGACTCAGCCCCCCTGCCTGACTTGTCGGACGGGGAGTGGACAGGCTGCAAGAGACCTGGATGGGGTGATGTCACCTCCGGGTTAGTCTGTGAAAGCGCCGATAACAGCTGTTGTCATTAGGATGTACATGGTATAAAAAGCCGGGTACGTCACTGCTTATCATTACTACATCCCCATCAGAAGAAGCTAACGCGAAACTTGTGTCGGGATGCTCCCTGCTAACCAGGTCATGTATACCCCTTGAATTTAGCTGAGTTGCCTCCTCCTTCATGTCTAGCTATTACAAACCTTCAGTAGCATGCCTGCACTTTAACCACTGCACCTTAGTTATCCTTATTTGATTGCTGTCCTATTTAGTAGCTTGGTTTTGCACCTCACAATATGGTTTTGTCTCTGCAAGTATTCTAAAGCATGTTTGCACTAATATTGAATATTATTTAGTACTATTCATTTTAATGTTATTTATTGTCTTTGGATATATACCGGTAGATAGCAAGCAATCTTATAATTATACTGTGCAAAGCAGTCATCAAAGCAAAAGGTGGCTACTTTGAAGAACCTAGAATATATGACGTATTTTCAGTTGCTTCACACTTTTTTAAGTATATAATTCCACATGTGTTAATTTATAGTTTTCATGCCTTCAGTGTGAATTTACAATTTTCGTAGTCATGAAAATACAGAACAATCTTTAAATGAGGTGTATCCAAACTTTTGGTCTGTACTTTATATGTAGACAATTTGGCTGTGAGGAGCCACAAAGGCTTTTACATAGAACCATAAGCTATATGGGCATTTAAATAGAGCTGTATGGAAAACTTTTCCTTATTTATGTGTCTATGCTTTATGAATGTTATGAATTGAATACCAAATTTGACTGACATATGAGTCCAAAAGCACTATTTGCAAAGAGAAATACGTTGAATTATATAACATTGATTAACATTCAAGAAAGCTTTGCTCCATATATAAGGTAGCTCTTTTTGAGGAACCTTAGGCTTCTTTCACACTTCAATCTTATCTGGAGGACAATTGAGTCAAAATTACATACCAAGATTCCAAATTTAACAATGATCTTTATTTAGTAAATAATTATTGTAACATCTTCAATAAATACATAGGTCACACATTCTAATTATGTGAATCACACCAAAGTGTTAAAAACCATGGCACACCAAAGGAGCATATTGGACCTGAATGTATCCGCATATCAAAGGGTACTTATTTACAAATAGGTGGCAATATGTCCATGTGGACAAGATATATCATTCACCTAAGAATACAGTAGCTGTTTCTTGTGTATTGCTAATAAAGCGGCACTTATGCCATGTAACAGAAAACAACCCGACTATTCCCCTAAATGCATAGCTTAAAAGTGGTAATTACCCATAGTGAAGTCTCTGGTCCTGCTCCAAACGTGTGTCACGTACACGTACACGAGGGGTACGTGACACACGTTTGGAGCAGGACCAGAGACTTCACTATGGGTAATTACCACTTTTAAGCTATGCATTTAGGGGAATAGTCGGGTTGTTTTCTGTTACATGGCATAAGTGCCGCTTTATTAGCAATACACAAGAAACAGCTACTGTATTCTTAGGTGAATGATATATCTTGTCCACATGGACATATTGCCACCTATTTGTAAATAAGTACCCTTTGATATGCGGATACATTCAGGTCCAATATGCTCCTTTGGTGTGCCATGGTTTTTAACACTTTGGTGTGATTCACATAATTAGAATGTGTGACCTATGTATTTATTGAAGATGTTACAATAATTATTTACTAAATAAAGATCATTGTTAAATTTGGAATCTTGGTATGTAATTTTGACTCAATTGTCCTCCAGATAAGATTGATATATATGAGTTGTTGTACCAACATAGGTCTATGGTATTTTCTGGTGTTTTTTCAGTAATTCTTTCACACTTCAGTTGTTTGGCATTAGTTTGCTCCAACATCGTGATGGATCGACGGATCCGTCAAAATTGTTGAGAAATCAACGGATCCGTTTTTTTAAAAAGGAGGATCTCAATGTGATTGGCAACTGGAAACTACTGGGAAACTATATATACAGTGTATTTACACCACATCTTTGAAAGGTTGTAGAGAAAGTGGCCAAGATGGAAGGGGTGCTGGCGAATATTGTGAAGATATGTGTGGATTTCACTTTTGAAGCTAATCGGTTGGCAGTCATCGTTCGAGACAAGGAGGAAGAAAGACTGCGCATCCTGCGGCAGCAGCGGAAGAGAAGGCTGTGGATCCATCCTATCACAGCCCAACGCATGACCCGTGGCGATTATTTCACACTGTACACTGAATTGAGGGAAAATCCTGAAAAATTCTTCAGCTATGTGCGCATGAAAGCGGACAATTTTGAAATTTTGTTGGGCCATGTTGAAGAATCAATACGGAGATGAGATACCCAGATGCGCTTCTCCATATCACCAGCGGAGCGTCTGATGGTGACTATTCGGTAAGTTATTATTTTTTTATTTTTTTTTAATGATTCTCATTCATCAGACTTAGAACTGTAATGTTGTTTTTTGAAGTTTTTATTAATTATTGTCTTTTCCTTTTGTTAACAGATTCCTTGCAACTGGAGAATCATTTTCATCCCTACATTTCCAGTTCAGGCTTGGGATATCCACAATCTCAGGGATCATCAGAGAGACCTGCCGGGCATTGTGGGATTGCTTACAAGCGGAATACATTCCAGAGCCATCACAGGAGAGGTGGCTGGAGATTGCCCACAATTTTGAACAAATATGCCAGTTGCCAAATTGTGTGGGAGCAGTCGATGGGAAGCATATAAGGATTGTCGAACCTTATGGCTCTGGATCTGAATTTTACAACTACAAAAAGTACTTCTCAATTGTATTGATGGCCATAGCCGACGCACACTGCAAATTTATCGCTGTGGATATCGGTGCGTATGGACGTGCAAATGACTCCCAGATTTTTAAAACTTCACCAATGGGGCATCGTTTGTATGGAGAGACATTTGACTTTCCACCGCCTAGACCTCTCCCTGGAACCACCGGTCCACCATTACCATTTGTGTGCGTTGGAGATTATGCCTTCCAGCTTTCACCACACTTGATAAAACCCTATGGAAGTAGTGGACTGACCAAGAGGAAGAAAATTTTTAATTATCGCTTAACCAGAGCACGAAGAGTTGTTGAATGTGCCTTTGGCATATTAACTGCTAAATGGAGAATCCTACTAACTGCAATTAAACTGCAGACTGACACTGTTGATGATGTGGTGAAGGCTTGTGTGGTACTTCACAATTTTGTATTATCCAAAGAACATGTTTCCCTGGAGGATAATGTGTCAGAAACCACCTTGCGGGATTACCACAACACAAGTTTTCGCAGTCCAGTAGCAGTCTCCAGAATGCGGGACAGTTTTGCAGACTACTTCATGTCTCCTCAAGGATCAGTTGACTGGCAGTACGAAATGGTGTAACATTTTTTTTTTTTCACACTTGTAAATATACCATGTTTTCTGTTTTGTTACAAAACCTTTGGACTTTAACCTCGCAGTATTGTATGTTTTGAACCGGTACCCCTTTACACATATTATACTGTTACTTTTACCATATCCTTGGTGGTTTTTATACAGTTTAAAAAAAAAAAAAAGGATAGACAATAAAATTGTTTTTAAACCCAAAAAAGTTTTATTTATTTACAGGTTCTCATAATTTGGGGTGGAGATAGTAGCGGAGGGGCTGACAGGGCGGACCACGTCGATAGTGGGGGACTGAACATCACGGGGAGGAACAGAAGTGGAATGGGTGGTGAAAACATGAGGTTGGGCAGGGAGTTGAGGTACAGATGTGGACTGTGGGAGGTATGGTGAAGGTGTTGGTGGGATTGGGAACGGTGAAGTTAAAGGGGAAAAAGGGGAAGGTAGGTACTGGGAAATACTGAGGGGGAAGGAAGGAATGGCGAAGGAGGAGGATGGACGGGAGGATAGACGGCGGCTTGAGGGGGGGAAAGGTGTTGAAACATGAAGGGTAGGTGGAGGGGCTTGGGACATCACCTGCGCTAGAGCAGTGTGGCAGCCTTGCATCACATGCATCTGCAGGTCAGGAGTTAGATTTTCCATGTGCCTGAGGACCGACTGAAAAAAACAGTGTCTTGGTGACTGGTTTGCATCTGAATGCATCCTATCCAGACAACAGCTGAGTTCAAGTGTGCTTTTGTTAAGCATATTGTACCCAGCAGATGTTTGCTCACCCAAAAGCTTGATGGCATTCTGGAAGGCTGCATTCAGATGCAAAAACTCAGGCGCATAGCTCCTTTCCTGACCTCTCTGGCGCTGCCGTCCTGACCCCAAAGGTGGTCTAGATGTTGTGGCAGTGTCAGAGGGGTGGGGTAAAGGGAACTCTAACTCATCACCTGCAGCTTCAAGTGACGAAGTCCGCCCTGCTGCTCCAGCACTGGTGGATGGGGCCGAGGGATCACACAAAAGGGAAGGTACAGATACAGAGGGGTCGACGTGGTCCCCGGTGGCGGACTCCTGTGAGATCGCTCCAGAAGGGTGCAACTCTGATGCAGGCTCCTAAGTGCTGCAGACAGTGCTGTTAAAGAAGAAAAAAAAATTAGTATCTTGATATTACAATTGCCCTTGCTGCCAAAAAAAATTTAAGGTTACACATTTTAACAGTTTGACTGAAAACATGTGGTGTTGAACATCTACCTTCTGCTCAGCAGCGTCGACCGGAGGAACGACAGGGCTCTAGCATATTTATACCTGCTCCTGCGTCCTCTAGATCCACTCGGGGCCTGCATCTCCTTGTTAAACTCCCTCTTGAAATGATCCCTGAGTGACCGCCACCGCACGATAACCCTGTTACCTGGAAAGATAAAGCAAAAATTGGTTACTATACAACACATTAAATCATGCTAACCTGAGTTAATGCAGTGTGAATACTTATGTGCTAGATCCTGGGTCCCAGCGTCGAGTTCCTCCCAGTTCTCCAGAACAGCAGTGCACACTTCCTCCCATAGCTGTCGGGTGATGAACTGGTCAGCATGGCAGTGGTACGCCATGTTCCACAGCGGCTCCCGATTTTGAACCTCTTGGATGAGGGTGTCCACATCTATCCCCTCCTCTTCCTCAGCCTGTTCAGGAGCACGCTGTGAAGCCTTTAACAAAAAAAAAAAAAATTATAAAGGGAAAGATTATACCACATGAATTTTAAAGGTTACTAAACACCAAACCAAAAAGGAACTTACTCTTCAGTGACCGCCGTGATTAGCATTCTGACGACTATCGGAGGTGCTTTGAGGAACTCTAGGTCGAGCCCCGGATTGTGAAGACTAATAAAAAATTAAATAGATAAATTATGTGCTTGGATGGAGGCATATGTACTGTGTGTGTGCTGTGCTGAATGTTTGTGTTGGGTGTAGTGTGTTTTATGTGAGGATCTGTCTCTGCAAAACTTAAGCTATGCGCTCCCGCTCCTTGCATTTCTCCACCCTGCCCGTCTCCTTCTGGAAGCCCCTCTGCTTCAGCTTCCTGTGAAAACAGAATAAATACATATAGGATCAATCAGCAATAATGATCCCTATCATATCATTGTGTAAAATACTAAATCTTTAATCAAAAAAGTCTTTAAGTTGCTATACATAGCAGCAAAAAAGGCTGAACACAATGCACAATAATATATAATTCAATAATATTTATTAATAATTACTACTATCAAAAAACAATTAATAACAGTGAATATCTCCAAGATTCGGAGCGGGCAAAATTCACATAACATACAATTTATCCAGAGAGATAATCCTGGCTAATTAATAATGAAAAAGACCTGCATAGTGGACATGCCTATATACAGCCAACCACATGTATACTGCACATGCGGCAACAAACATCCAGGGAGGTGACGCTAAGAGGAGCCTTATTTAATAATAATAGCCGCAGAACTCTGCATACTGCATAAAACCTCCCCTAATAATGCAATTACCCCCCCACTCCCCAAGCCAGGAATAATAATGAAGCCCACCAGGATAACTCACATGGATACGATGTCCGTGTCTCCGCTCCTTTACCCCGACGCGCGTTTCGTAACACTCCTCCAATTGATGCATAGGCCCCTCCCACACAAACCACACATCATCAATATAACGCATCCAATGATGAACGTTATCCATACCAGGGATGGGATTACTAATGAAAATATCTCTTTCCCATGCCCCCAAAAATAAGTTGGCATAGGAGGGGGCACAGGAGGCACCCATGGCGGTCCCCTGCTTCTGCAAATATACCTTTTTGTTGAAAATGAAACAATTGTGTGTGAGTATAAATTTCAACAAGACCAACAACAGATCCACCAATTCTGATTCTAGATTGCTTGTTCTTAAAAACCACTCCGTGGCTGCCACGCCATCCGAATGTCTTATAGAGGTATATAGGGACTCCACATCTGCCGTGACCATAACCATGTCCTCCGATAAACACAAATTGTCTAGTCTCTTCAAGGCAGATGTGGTGTCCCTAATATACGATGGCAAACTGACTACCAAGGGCTTAAGAAAATACTCCAATGTATTGCAAATAATTTCACACAGTCCCTCATTTCCTGCCACAATTGGACGTCCCGGAGGGTTTTCCAAATTTTTGTGGACCTTCGGGATTAAATAAAAAGTTGGGAGTTTGGGTACCATTTTTTGCACTGAATCCAATAGTTGTTTCGGAATAATCCCTTTACTATAAGCCTCATCTAGTATTTTCACCAACTCCATTTGATATGTTGGAAGAGGATTTGACGGCAGTCTACGATAACAAGACACATCATTCAGCAGTTTATCAGCTTGTGCTTCGTAGAGTGCCGTAGGCCATATAACTAAATTCCCCCCTTTATCCGCGGCCTTGAAGACCACGTCTGTCCAGGTCTGCATTTCATTTAATGCTTTTTTTTGGTCTCTTGTGAGATTAAACTTGTTATTTTTCTGCTCAGCTAATCTCTCAATGTCTGCAGACACCACCTTGGTAAAAAACTCTACCGCTGGACATAAATTTAAGGAGGGAAATTTTTTGGTTTTGCCAAATAACTTGTGAGGAAATCCCTTCAACTCCGAAGCATTTTCATTCTCACTTACCAGTGATTCTAAAGCTTCTAAGGCTTCATGCTCTTCTATAGTTTCACATGATATTTCAGGGGAATTTTTGTAATGCAGCCTTTTCAAAATAATTTTCCGAGAAAATAAATGAATATCTTTCACTGCTAGAAACGGATCTATAGAATTTGAAGGAGAAAAAGTTAAGCCCTTTTCCAAAACCTCTAATTGTGTGGGAGTAAGATTGTGAGAGGATAAATTTATTACCTTACTTTTATCTTGCTCAAAATCACGTTCTTTTCTAAAATATTTAGACTGCTGGTACGTTTTTTTCTTGTTACCATACCGCGTCACTGGTCCTGAATTAGAGGTACTCTCCATATCACTATATGATCCTCGAGTCTCCACTGATGATGTTAGAGAATGTACGGATTCACTTCTAGTGGGTACATTTTTCCCTTTTTTATCAGGGTTTTGCCATTTATATACTTTATTCATCTCATAATCGGAGATATCCCGGGCAAACTTCTTCTTTTTCCCCTCGCTAATGTTAAATTCGCATTTCTCAAGATCTTTCTCAATATCTCGCAGGTGATGTTCTAGAGTTTCTACTTGCATTTCTTTCCGAATGTTGGAAAGTATGTTATTAATTTCCTCATCCAAATTTTTGAGGCATATTTCATTATGTTCTATGATA
This sequence comes from Ranitomeya variabilis, assembly GCF_051348905.1. Taxonomy (NCBI): domain Eukaryota; kingdom Metazoa; phylum Chordata; class Amphibia; order Anura; family Dendrobatidae; genus Ranitomeya; species Ranitomeya variabilis. The sequence goes on along the minus strand of NC_135234.1, from coordinate 307,435,628 downwards.
ATTTGAATGAATGTGAAGGAGCATATATCAGCTGCTTCAATCCATCTTTTGGTCAGAAGTTCATTATCCAAACTGAAGGTAGGAAATAATTGAATTCGCAAGCCTCTCGGAATGATTTTACGTTCACAATAATTTTGAAGAGAAGTTTTAGTCCACCATAATTTTGTTTTGCGTAGCAGCATATTTTTATATTGTCTCATCCAGTCTTTTTGGGCAATAGTAGTGTCATTGAAACCACTGGAGGTATTCACTTTAAAAATACTTGACGCTTTTGTTAGCCAAGCTGTCTCTCGGGCTTTCATATCCATAATAAAAAATAATACTGGATCGTCTGTCATAAACAGAATTAGCACAATAGAATCAATCAGCAATAATGATCCCTATCATATCATTGTGTAAAATACTAAATCTTTAATCAAAAAAGTCTTTAAGTTGCTATACATAGCCGCAAAAAAGGCTGAACACAATGCACAATAATATATAATTCAATAATATTTATTAATAATTACTACTATCAAAAAACAATTAATAACAGTGAATATCTCCAAGATTCGGAGCGGGCAAAATTCACATAACATACAATTTATCCAGAGAGATAATCCTGGCTAATTAATAATGAAAAAGACCTGCATAGTGGACATGCCTATATACAGCCAACCACATGTATACTGCACATGCGGCAACAAACATCCAGGGAGGTGACGCTAAGAGGAGCCTTATTTAATAATAATAGCCGCAGAACTCTGCATACTGCATAAAACCTCCCCTAATAATGCAATTACCCCCCACTCCCCAAGCCAGGAATAATAATGAAGCCCACCAGGATAACTCACATGGATACGATGTCCGTGTCTCCGCTCCTTTACCCCGACGCGCATTTCGTAACACTCCTCCAATTGATGCATAGGCCCCTCCCACACAAACCACACATCATCAATATAACGCATCCAATGATGAACGTTATCCATACCAGGGATGGGATTACTAATGAAAATATCTCTTTCCCATGCCCCCAAAAATAAGTTGGCATAGGAGGGGGCACAGGAGGCACCCATGGCGGTCCCCTGCTTCTGCAAATATACCTTTTTGTTGAAAATGAAACAATTGTGTGTGAGTATAAATTTCAACAAGACCAACAACAGATCCACCAATTCTGATTCTAGATTGCTTGTTCTTAAAAACCACTCCGTGGCTGCCACGCCATCCGAATGTCTTATAGAGGTATATAGGGACTCCACATCTGCCGTGACCATAACCATGTCCTCCGATAAACACAAATTGTCTAGTCTCTTCAAGGCAGATGTGGTGTCCCTAATATACGATGGCAAACTGACTACCAAGGGCTTAAGAAAATACTCCAATGTATTGCAAATAATTTCACACAGTCCCTCATTTCCCGCCACAATTGGACGTCCCGGAGGGTTTTCCAAATTTTTGTGGACCTTCGGGATTAAATAAAAAGTTGGGAGTTTGGGTACCATTTTTTGCACTGAATCCAATAGTTGTTTCGGAATAATCCCTTTACTATAAGCCTCATCTAGTATTTTCACCAACTCCATTTGATATGTTGGAAGAGGATTTGACGGCAGTCTACGATAACAAGACACATCATTCAGCAGTTTATCAGCTTGTGCTTCGTAGAGTGCCGTAGGCCATATAACTAAATTCCCCCCTTTATCCGCGGCCTTGAAGACCACGTCTGTCCAGGTCTGCATTTCATTTAATGCTTTTTTTTGGTCTCTTGTGAGATTAAACTTGTTATTTTTCTGCTCAGCTAATCTCTCAATGTCTGCAGACACCACCTTGGTAAAAAACTCTACCGCTGGACATAAATTTAAGGAGGGAAATTTTTTGGTTTTGCCAAATAACTTGTGAGGAAATCCCTTCAACTCCGAAGCATTTTCATTCTCACTTACCAGTGATTCTAAAGCTTCTAAGGCTTCATGCTCTTCTATAGTTTCACATGATATTTCAGGGGAATTTTTGTAATGCAGCCTTTTCAAAATAATTTTCCGAGAAAATAAATGAATATCTTTCACTGCTAGAAACGGATCTATAGAATTTGAAGGAGAAAAAGTTAAGCCCTTTTCCAAAACCTCTAATTGTGTGGGAGTAAGATTGTGAGAGGATAAATTTATTACCTTACTTTTATCTTGCTCAAAATCACGTTCTTTTCTAAAATATTTAGACTGCTGGTACGTTTTTTTCTTGTTACCATACCGCGTCACTGGTCCTGAATTAGAGGTACTCTCCATATCACTATATGATCCTCGAGTCTCCACTGATGATGTTAGAGAATGTACGGATTCACTTCTAGTGGGTACATTTTTCCCTTTTTTATCAGGGTTTTGCCATTTATATACTTTATTCATCTCATAATCGGAGATATCCCGGGCAAACTTCTTCTTTTTCCCCTCGCTAATGTAAAATTCGCATTTCTCAAGATCTTTCTCAATATCTCGCAGGTGATGTTCTAGAGTTTCTACTTGCATTTCTTTCCGAATGTTGGAAAGTATGTTATTAATTTCCTCATCCAAATTTTTGAGGCATATTTCATTATGTTCTATGATAATTTGAATGAATGTGAAGGAGCATATATCAGCTGCTTCAATCCATCTTTTGGTCAGAAGTTCATTATCCAAACTGAAGGTAGGAAATAATTGAATTCGCAAGCCTCTCGGAATGATTTTACGTTCACAATAATTTTGAAGAGAAGTTTTAGTCCACCATAATTTTGTTTTGCGTAGCAGCATATTTTTATATTGTCTCATCCAGTCTTTTTGGGCAATAGTAGTGTCATTGAAACCACTGGAGGTATTCACTTTAAAAATACTTGACGCTTTTGTTAGCCAAGCTGTCTCTCGGGCTTTCATATCCATAATAAAAAATAATACTGGATCGTCTGTCATAAACAGAATTAGCACAATAGAATCAATCAGCAATAATGATCCCTATCATATCATTGTGTAAAATACTAAATCTTTAATCAAAAAAGTCTTTAAGTTGCTATACATAGCCGCAAAAAAGGCTGAACACAATGCACAATAATATATAATTCAATAATATTTATTAATAATTACTACTATCAAAAAACAATTAATAACAGTGAATATCTCCAAGATTCGGAGCGGGCAAAATTCACATAACATACAATTTATCCAGAGAGATAATCCTGGCTAATTAATAATGAAAAAGACCTGCATAGTGGACATGCCTATATACAGCCAACCACATGTATACTGCACATGCGGCAACAAACATCCAGGGAGGTGACGCTAAGAGGAGCCTTATTTAATAATAATAGCCGCAGAACTCTGCATACTGCATAAAACCTCCCCTAATAATGCAATTACCCCCCACTCCCCAAGCCAGGAATAATAATGAAGCCCACCAGGATAACTCACATGGATACGATGTCCGTGTCTCCGCTCCTTTACCCCGACGCGCGTTTCGTAACACTCCTCCAATTGATGCATAGGCCCCTCCCACACAAACCACACATCATCAATATAACGCATCCAATGATGAACGTTATCCATACCAGGGATGGGATTACTAATGAAAATATCTCTTTCCCATGCCCCCAAAAATAAGTTGGCATAGGAGGGGGCACAGGAGGCACCCATGGCGGTCCCCTGCTTCTGCAAATATACCTTTTTGTTGAAAATGAAACAATTGTGTGTGAGTATAAATTTCAACAAGACCAACAACAGATCCACCAATTCTGATTCTAGATTGCTTGTTCTTAAAAACCACTCCGTGGCTGCCACGCCATCCGAATGTCTTATAGAGGTATATAGGGACTCCACATCTGCCGTGACCATAACCATGTCCTCCGATAAACACAAATTGTCTAGTCTCTTCAAGGCAGATGTGGTGTCCCTAATATACGATGGCAAACTGACTACCAAGGGCTTAAGAAAATACTCCAATGTATTGCAAATAATTTCACACAGTCCCTCATTTCCCGCCACAATTGGACGTCCCGGAGGGTTTTCCAAATTTTTGTGGACCTTCGGGATTAAATAAAAAGTTGGGAGTTTGGGTACCATTTTTTGCACTGAATCCAATAGTTGTTTCGGAATAATCCCTTTACTATAAGCCTCATCTAGTATTTTCACCAACTCCATTTGATATGTTGGAAGAGGATTTGACGGCAGTCTACGATAACAAGACACATCATTCAGCAGTTTATCAGCTTGTGCTTCGTAGAGTGCCGTAGGCCATATAACTAAATTCCCCCCTTTATCCGCGGCCTTGAAGACCACGTCTGTCCAGGTCTGCATTTCATTTAATGCTTTTTTTTGGTCTCTTGTGAGATTAAACTTGTTATTTTTCTGCTCAGCTAATCTCTCAATGTCTGCAGACACCACCTTGGTAAAAAACTCTACCGCTGGACATAAATTTAAGGAGGGAAATTTTTTGGTTTTGCCAAATAACTTGTGAGGAAATCCCTTCAACTCCGAAGCATTTTCATTCTCACTTACCAGTGATTCTAAAGCTTCTAAGGCTTCATGCTCTTCTATAGTTTCACATGATATTTCAGGGGAATTTTTGTAATGCAGCCTTTTCAAAATAATTTTCCGAGAAAATAAATGAATATCTTTCACTGCTAGAAACGGATCTATAGAATTTGAAGGAGAAAAAGTTAAGCCCTTTTCCAAAACCTCTAATTGTGTGGGAGTAAGATTGTGAGATTATAAATTTATTACCTTACTTTTATCTTGCTCAAAATCACGTTCTTTTCTAAAATATTTAGACTGCTGGTACGTTTTTTTCTTGTTACCATACCGCGTCACTGGTCCTGAATTAGAGGTACTCTCCATATCACTATATGATCCTCGAGTCTCCACTGATGATGTTAGAGAATGTACGGATTCACTTCTAGTGGGTACATTTTTCCCTTTTTTATCAGGGTTTTGCCATTTATAATTTTATATAAAATTATTTTGAAAAGGCTGCATTACAAAAATTCCCCTGAAATATCATGTGAAACTATAGAAGAGCATGAAGCCTTAGAAGCTTTAGAATCACTGGTAAGTGAGAATGAAAATGCTTCGGAGTTGAAGGGATTTCCTCACAAGTTATTTGGCAAAACCAAAAAATTTCCCTCCTTAAATTTATGTCCAGCGGTAGAGTTTTTTACCAAGGTGGTGTCTGCAGACATTGAGAGATTAGCTGAGCAGAAAAATAACAAGTTTAATCTCACAAGAGACCAAAAAAAAGCATTAAATGAAATGCAGACCTGGACAGACGTGGTCTTCAAGGCCGCGGATAAAGGGGGGAATTTAGTTATATGGCCTACGGCACTCTACGAAGCACAAGCTGATAAACTGCTGAATGATGTGTCTTGTTATCGTAGACTGCCGTCAAATCCTCTTCCAACATATCAAATGGAGTTGGTGAAAATACTAGATGAGGCTTATAGTAAAGGGATTATTCCGAAACAACTATTGGATTCAGTGCAAAAAATGGTACCCAAACTCCCAACTTTTTATTTAATCCCGAAGGTCCACAAAAATTTGGAAAACCCTCCGGGACGTCCAATTGTGGCGGGAAATGAGGGACTGTGTGAAATTATTTGCAATACATTGGAGTATTTTCTTAAGCCCTTGGTAGTCAGTTTGCCATCGTATATTAGGGACACCACATCTGCCTTGAAGAGACTAGACAATTTGTGTTTATCGGAGGACATGGTTATGGTCACGGCAGATGTGGAGTCCCTATATACCTCTATAAGACATTCGGATGGCGTGGCAGCCACGGAGTGGTTTTTAAGAACAAGCAATCTAGAATCAGAATTGGTGGATCTGTTGTTGGTCTTGTTGAAATTTATACTCACACACAATTGTTTCATTTTCAACAAAAAGGTATATTTGCAGAAGCAGGGGACCGCCATGGGTGCCTCCTGTGCCCCCTCCTATGCCAACTTATTTTTGGGGGCATGGGAAAGAGATATTTTCATTAGTAATCCCATCCCTGGTATGGATAACGTTCATCATTGGATGCGTTATATTGATGATGTGTGGTTTGTGTGGGAGGGGCCTATGCATCAATTGGAGGAGTGTTACGAAATGCGCGTCGGGGTAAAGGAGCGGAGACACGGACATCGTATCCATGTGAGTTATCCTGGTGGGCTTCATTATTATTCCTGGCTTGGGGAGTGGGGGGTAATTGCATTATTAGGGGAGGTTTTATGCAGTATGCAGAGTTCTGCGGCTATTATTATTAAATAAGGCTCCTCTTAGCGTCACCTCCCTGGATGTTTGTTGCCGCATGTGCAGTATACATGTGGTTGGCTGTATATAGGCATGTCCACTATGCAGGTCTTTTTCATTATTAATTAGCCAGGATTATCTCTCTGGATAAATTGTATGTTATGTGAATTTTGCCCGCTCCGAATCTTGGAGATATTCACTGTTATTAATTGTTTTTTGATAGTAGTAATTATTAATAAATATTATTGAATTATATATTATTGTGCATTGTGTTCAGCCTTTTTTGCGGCTATGTATAGCAACTTAAAGACTTTTTTGATTAAAGATTTAGTATTTTACACAATGATATGATAGGGATCATTATTGCTGATTGATTCTATTGTGCTAATTCTGTTTATGACAGACGATCCAGTATTATTTTTTATTATGGATATGAAAGCCAGAGAGACAGCTTGGCTAACAAAAGCGTCAAGTATTTTTAAAGTGAATACCTCCAGTGGTTTCAATGACACTACTATTGCCCAAAAAGACTGGATGAGACAATATAAAAATATGCTGCTACGCAAAACAAAATTATGGTGGACTAAAACTTCTCTTCAAAATTATTGTGAACGTAAAATCATTCCGAGAGGCTTGCGAATTCAATTATTTCCTACCTTCAGTTTGGATAATGAACTTCTGACCAAAAGATGGATTGAAGCAGCTGATATATGCTCCTTCACATTCATTCAAATTATCATAGAACATAATGAAATATGCCTCAAAAATTTGGATGAGGAAATTAATAACATACTTTCCAACATTCGGAAAGAAATGCAAGTAGAAACTCTAGAACATCACCTGCGAGATATTGAGAAAGATCTTGAGAAATGCGAATTTAACATTAGCGAGGGGAAAAAGAAGAAGTTTGCCCGGGATATCTCCGATTATGAGATGAATAAAGTATATAAATGGCAAAACCCTGATAAAAAAGGGAAAAATGTACCCACTAGAAGTGAATCCGTACATTCTCTAACATCATCAGTGGAGACTCGAGGATCATATAGTGATATGGAGAGTACCTCTAATTCAGGACCAGTGACGCGGTATGGTAACAAGAAAAAAACGTACCAGCAGTCTAAATATTTTAGAAAAGAACGTGATTTTGAGCAAGATAAAAGTAAGGTAATAAATTTATCCTCTCACAATCTTACTCCCACACAATTAGAGGTTTTGGAAAAGGGCTTAACTTTTTCTCCTTCAAATTCTATAGATCCGTTTCTAGCAGTGAAAGATATTCATTTATTTTCTCGGAAAATTAGTTTGAAAAGGCTGCATTACAAAAATTCCCCTGAAATATCATGTGAAACTATAGAAGAGCATGAAGCCTTAGAAGCTTTAGAATCACTGGTAAGTGAGAATGAAAATGCTTCGGAGTTGAAGGGATTTCCTCACAAGTTATTTGGCAAAACCAAAAAATTTCCCTCCTTAAATTTATGTCCAGCGGTAGAGTTTTTTACCAAGGTGGTGTCTGCAGACATTGAGAGATTAGCTGAGCAGAAAAATAACAAGTTTAATCTCACAAGAGACCAAAAAAAAGCATTAAATGAAATGCAGACCTGGACAGACGTGGTCTTCAAGGCCGCGGATAAAGGGGGGAATTTAGTTATATGGCCTACGGCACTCTACGAAGCACAAGCTGATAAACTGCTGAATGATGTGTCTTGTTATCGTAGACTGCCGTCAAATCCTCTTCCAACATATCAAATGGAGTTGGTGAAAATACTAGATGAGGCTTATAGTAAAGGGATTATTCCGAAACAACTATTGGATTCAGTGCAAAAAATGGTACCCAAACTCCCAACTTTTTATTTAATCCCGAAGGTCCACAAAAATTTGGAAAACCCTCCGGGACGTCCAATTGTGGCGGGAAATGAGGGACTGTGTGAAATTATTTGCAATACATTGGAGTATTTTCTTAAGCCCTTGGTAGTCAGTTTGCCATCGTATATTAGGGACACCACATCTGCCTTGAAGAGACTAGACAATTTGTGTTTATCGGAGGACATGGTTATGGTCACGGCAGATGTGGAGTCCCTATATACCTCTATAAGACATTCGGATGGCGTGGCAGCCACGGAGTGGTTTTTAAGAACAAGCAATCTAGAATCAGAATTGGTGGATCTGTTGTTGGTCTTGTTGAAATTTATACTCACACACAATTGTTTCATTTTCAACAAAAAGGTATATTTGCAGAAGCAGGGGACCGCCATGGGTGCCTCCTGTGCCCCCTCCTATGCCAACTTATTTTTGGGGGCATGGGAAAGAGATATTTTCATTAGTAATCCCATCCCTGGTATGGATAACGTTCATCATTGGATGCGTTATATTGATGATGTGTGGTTTGTGTGGGAGGGGCCTATGCATCAATTGGAGGAGTGTTACGAAACGCGCGTCGGGGTAAAGGAGCGGAGACACGGACATCGTATCCATGTGAGTTATCCTGGTGGGCTTCATTATTATTCCTGGCTTGGGGAGTGGGGGGTAATTGCATTATTAGGGGAGGTTTTATGCAGTATGCAGAGTTCTGCGGCTATTATTATTAAATAAGGCTCCTCTTAGCGTCACCTCCCTGGATGTTTGTTGCCGCATGTGCAGTATACATGTGGTTGGCTGTATATAGGCATGTCCACTATGCAGGTCTTTTTCATTATTAATTAGCCAGGATTATCTCTCTGGATAAATTGTATGTTATGTGAATTTTGCCCGCTCCGAATCTTGGAGATATTCACTGTTATTAATTGTTTTTTGATAGTAGTAATTATTAATAAATATTATTGAATTATATATTATTGTGCATTGTGTTCAGCCTTTTTTGCTGCTATGTATAGCAACTTAAAGACTTTTTTGATTAAAGATTTAGTATTTTACACAATGATATGATAGGGATCATTATTGCTGATTGATTCTATTGTGCTAATTCTGTTTATGACAGACGATCCAGTATTATTTTTTATTATGGATATGAAAGCCAGAGAGACAGCTTGGCTAACAAAAGCGTCAAGTATTTTTAAAGTGAATACCTCCAGTGGTTTCAATGACACTACTATTGCCCAAAAAGACTGGATGAGACAATATAAAAATATGCTGCTACGCAAAACAAAATTATGGTGGACTAAAACTTCTCTTCAAAATTATTGTGAACGTAAAATCATTCCGAGAGGCTTGCGAATTCAATTATTTCCTACCTTCAGTTTGGATAATGAACTTCTGACCAAAAGATGGATTGAAGCAGCTGATATATGCTCCTTCACATTCATTCAAATTATCATAGAACATAATGAAATATGCCTCAAAAATTTGGATGAGGAAATTAATAACATACTTTCCAACATTCGGAAAGAAATGCAAGTAGAAACTCTAGAACATCACCTGCGAGATATTGAGAAAGATCTTGAGAAATGCGAATTTAACATTAGCGAGGGGAAAAAGAAGAAGTTTGCCCGGGATATCTCCGATTATGAGATGAATAAAGTATATAAATGGCAAAACCCTGATAAAAAAGGGAAAAATGTACCCACTAGAAGTGAATCCGTACATTCTCTAACATCATCAGTGGAGACTCGAGGATCATATAGTGATATGGAGAGTACCTCTAATTCAGGACCAGTGACGCGGTATGGTAACAAGAAAAAAACGTACCAGCAGTCTAAATATTTTAGAAAAGAACGTGATTTTGAGCAAGATAAAAGTAAGGTAATAAATTTATCCTCTCACAATCTTACTCCCACACAATTAGAGGTTTTGGAAAAGGGCTTAACTTTTTTTCCTTCAAATTCTATAGATCCATTTCTAGCAGTGAAAGATATTCATTTATTTTCTCGGAAAATTATTTTGAAAAGGCTGCATTACAAAAATTCCCCTGAAATATCATGTGAAACTATAGAAGAGCATGAAGCCTTAGAAGCTTTAGAATCACTGGTAAGTGAGAATGAAAATGCTTCGGAGTTGAAGGGATTTCCTCACAAGTTATTTGGCAAAACCAAAAAATTTCCCTCCTTAAATTTATGTCCAGCGGTAGAGTTTTTTACCAAGGTGGTGTCTGCAGACATTGAGAGATTAGCTGAGCAGAAAAATAACAAGTTTAATCTCACAAGAGACCAAAAAAAAGCATTAAATGAAATGCAGACCTGGACAGACGTGGTCTTCAAGGCCGCGGATAAAGGGGGGAATTTAGTTATATGGCCTACGGCACTCTACGAAGCACAAGCTGATAAACTGCTGAATGATGTGTCTTGTTATCGTAGACTGCCGTCAAATCCTCTTCCAACATATCAAATGGAGTTGGTGAAAATACTAGATGAGGCTTATAGTAAAGGGATTATTCCGAAACAACTATTGGATTCAGTGCAAAAAATGGTACCCAAACTCCCAACTTTTTATTTAATCCCGAAGGTCCACAAAAATTTGGAAAACCCTCCGGGACGTCCAATTGTGGCGGGAAATGAGGGACTGTGTGAAATTATTTGCAATACATTGGAGTATTTTCTTAAGCCCTTGGTAGTCAGTTTGCCATCGTATATTAGGGACACCACATCTGCCTTGAAGAGACTAGACAATTTGTGTTTATCGGAGGACATGGTTATGGTCACGGCAGATGTGGAGTCCCTATATACCTCTATAAGACATTCGGATGGCGTGGCAGCCACGGAGTGGTTTTTAAGAACAAGCAATCTAGAATCAGAATTGGTGGATCTGTTGTTGGTCTTGTTGAAATTTATACTCACACACAATTGTTTCATTTTCAACAAAAAGGTATATTTGCAGAAGCAGGGGACCGCCATGGGTGCCTCCTGTGCCCCCTCCTATGCCAACTTATTTTTGGGGGCATGGGAAAGAGATATTTTCATTAGTAATCCCATCCCTGGTATGGATAACGTTCATCATTGGATGCGTTATATTGATGATGTGTGGTTTGTGTGGGAGGGGCCTATGCATCAATTGGAGGAGTGTTACGAAACGCGCGTCGGGGTAAAGGAGCGGAGACACGGACATCGTATCCATGTGAGTTATCCTGGTGGGCTTCATTATTATTCCTGGCTTGGGGAGTGGGGGGGTAATTGCATTATTAGGGGAGGTTTTATGCAGTATGCAGAGTTCTGCGGCTATTATTATTAAATAAGGCTCCTCTTAGCGTCACCTCCCTGGATGTTTGTTGCCGCATGTGCAGTATACATGTGGTTGGCTGTATATAGGCATGTCCACTATGCAGGTCTTTTTCATTATTAATTAGCCAGGATTATCTCTCTGGATAAATTGTATGTTATGTGAATTTTGCCCGCTCCGAATCTTGGAGATATTCACTGTTATTAATTGTTTTTTGATAGTAGTAATTATTAATAAATATTATTGAATTATATATTATTGTGCATTGTGTTCAGCCTTTTTTGCTGCTATTTTTAGCAACTTAAAGACTTTTTTGATTAAAGATTTAGTATTTTACACAATGATATGATAGGGATCATTATTGCTGATTGATTCTATTGTGCTAATTCTGTTTATGACAGACGATCCAGTATTATTTTTTATTATGGATATGAAAGCCAGAGAGACAGCTTGGCTAACAAAAGCGTCAAGTATTTTTAAAGTGAATACCTCCAGTGGTTTCAATGACACTACTATTGCCCAAAAAGACTGGATGAGACAATATAAAAATATGCTGCTACGCAAAACAAAATTATGGTGGACTAAAACTTCTCTTCAAAATTATTGTGAACGTAAAATCATTCCGAGAGGCTTGCGAATTCAATTATTTCCTACCTTCAGTTTGGATAATGAACTTCTGACCAAAAGATGGATTGAAGCAGCTGATATATGCTCCTTCACATTCATTCAAATTATCATAGAACATAATGAAATATGCCTCAAAAATTTGGATGAGGAAATTAATAACATACTTTCCAACATTCGGAAAGAAATGCAAGTAGAAACTCTAGAACATCACCTGCGAGATATTGAGAAAGATCTTGAGAAATGCGAATTTAACATTAGCGAGGGGAAAAAGAAGAAGTTTGCCCGGGATATCTCCGATTATGAGATGAATAAAGTATATAAATGGCAAAACCCTGATAAAAAAGGGAAAAATGTACCCACTAGAAGTGAATCCGTACATTCTCTAACATCATCAGTGGAGACTCGAGGATCATATAGTGATATGGAGAGTACCTCTAATTCAGGACCAGTGACGCGGTATGGTAACAAGAAAAAAACGTACCAGCAGTCTAAATATTTTAGAAAAGAACGTGATTTTGAGCAAGATAAAAGTAAGGTAATAAATTTATCCTCTCACAATCTTACTCCCACACAATTAGAGGTTTTGGAAAAGGGCTTAACTTTTTCTCCTTCAAATTCTATAGATCCGTTTCTAGCAGTGAAAGATATTCATTTATTTTCTCGGAAAATTATTTTGAAAAGGCTGCATTACAAAAATTCCCCTGAAATATCATGTGAAACTATAGAAGAGCATGAAGCCTTAGAAGCTTTAGAATCACTGGTAAGTGAGAATGAAAATGCTTCGGAGTTGAAGGGATTTCCTCACAAGTTATTTGGCAAAACCAAAAAATTTCCCTCCTTAAATTTATGTCCAGCGGTAGAGTTTTTTACCAAGGTGGTGTCTGCAGACATTGAGAGATTAGCTGAGCAGAAAAATAACAAGTTTAATCTCACAAGAGACCAAAAAAAAGCATTAAATGAAATGCAGACCTGGACAGACGTGGTCTTCAAGGCCGCGGATAAAGGGGGGAATTTAGTTATATGGCCTACGGCACTCTACGAAGCACAAGCTGATAAACTGCTGAATGATGTGTCTTGTTATCGTAGACTGCCGTCAAATCCTCTTCCAACATATCAAATGGAGTTGGTGAAAATACTAGATGAGGCTTATAGTAAAGGGATTATTCCGAAACAACTATTGGATTCAGTGCAAAAAATGGTACCCAAACTCCCAACTTTTTATTTAATCCCGAAGGTCCACAAAAATTTGGAAAACCCTCCGGGACGTCCAATTGTGGCGGGAAATGAGGGACTGTGTGAAATTATTTGCAATACATTGGAGTATTTTCTTAAGCCCTTGGTAGTCAGTTTGCCATCGTATATTAGGGACACCACATCTGCCTTGAAGAGACTAGACAATTTGTGTTTATCGGAGGACATGGTTATGGTCACGGCAGATGTGGAGTCCCTATATACCTCTATAAGACATTCGGATGGCGTGGCAGCCACGGAGTGGTTTTTAAGAACAAGCAATCTAGAATCAGAATTGGTGGATCTGTTGTTGGTCTTGTTGAAATTTATACTCACACACAATTGTTTCATTTTCAACAAAAAGGTATATTTGCAGAAGCAGGGGACCGCCATGGGTGCCTCCTGTGCCCCCTCCTATGCCAACTTATTTTTGGGGGCATGGGAAAGAGATATTTTCATTAGTAATCCCATCCCTGGTATGGATAACGTTCATCATTGGATGCGTTATATTGATGATGTGTGGTTTGTGTGGGAGGGGCCTATGCATCAATTGGAGGAGTGTTACGAAACGCGCGTCGGGGTAAAGGAGCGGAGACACGGACATCGTATCCATGTGAGTTATCCTGGTGGGCTTCATTATTATTCCTGGCTTGGGGAGTGGGGGGGTAATTGCATTATTAGGGGAGGTTTTATGCAGTATGCAGAGTTCTGCGGCTATTATTATTAAATAAGGCTCCTCTTAGCGTCACCTCCCTGGATGTTTGTTGCCGCATGTGCAGTATACATGTGGTTGGCTGTATATAGGCATGTCCACTATGCAGGTCTTTTTCATTATTAATTAGCCAGGATTATCTCTCTGGATAAATTGTATGTTATGTGAATTTTGCCCGCTCCGAATCTTGGAGATATTCACTGTTATTAATTGTTTTTTGATAGTAGTAATTATTAATAAATATTATTGAATTATATATTATTGTGCATTGTGTTCAGCCTTTTTTGCTGCTATGTATAGCAACTTAAAGACTTTTTTGATTAAAGATTTAGTATTTTACACAATGATATGATAGGGATCATTATTGCTGATTGATTCTATTGTGCTAATTCTGTTTATGACAGACGATCCAGTATTATTTTTTATTATGGATATGAAAGCCAGAGAGACAGCTTGGCTAACAAAAGCGTCAAGTATTTTTAAAGTGAATACCTCCAGTGGTTTCAATGACACTACTATTGCCCAAAAAGACTGGATGAGACAATATAAAAATATGCTGCTACGCAAAACAAAATTATGGTGGACTAAAACTTCTCTTCAAAATTATTGTGAACGTAAAATCATTCCGAGAGGCTTGCGAATTCAATTATTTCCTACCTTCAGTTTGGATAATGAACTTCTGACCAAAAGATGGATTGAAGCAGCTGATATATGCTCCTTCACATTCATTCAAATTATCATAGAACATAATGAAATATGCCTCAAAAATTTGGATGAGGAAATTAATAACATACTTTCCAACATTCGGAAAGAAATGCAAGTAGAAACTCTAGAACATCACCTGCGAGATATTGAGAAAGATCTTGAGAAATGCGAATTTAACATTAGCGAGGGGAAAAAGAAGAAGTTTGCCCGGGATATCTCCGATTATGAGATGAATAAAGTATATAAATGGCAAAACCCTGATAAAAAAGGGAAAAATGTACCCACTAGAAGTGAATCCGTACATTCTCTAACATCATCAGTGGAGACTCGAGGATCATATAGTGATATGGAGAGTACCTCTAATTCAGGACCAGTGACGCGGTATGGTAACAAGAAAAAAACGTACCAGCAGTCTAAATATTTTAGAAAAGAACGTGATTTTGAGCAAGATAAAAGTAAGGTAATAAATTTATCCTCTCACAATCTTACTCCCACACAATTAGAGGTTTTGGAAAAGGGCTTAACTTTTTCTCCTTCAAATTCTATAGATCCGTTTCTAGCAGTGAAAGATATTCATTTATTTTCTCGGAAAATTATTTTGAAAAGGCTGCATTACAAAAATTCCCCTGAAATATCATGTGAAACTATAGAAGAGCATGAAGCCTTAGAAGCTTTAGAATCACTGGTAAGTGAGAATGAAAATGCTTCGGAGTTGAAGGGATTTCCTCACAAGTTATTTGGCAAAACCAAAAAATTTCCCTCCTTAAATTTATGTCCAGCGGTAGAGTTTTTTACCAAGGTGGTGTCTGCAGACATTGAGAGATTAGCTGAGCAGAAAAATAACAAGTTTAATCTCACAAGAGACCAAAAAAAAGCATTAAATGAAATGCAGACCTGGACAGACGTGGTCTTCAAGGCCGCGGATAAAGGGGGGAATTTAGTTATATGGCCTACGGCACTCTACGAAGCACAAGCTGATAAACTGCTGAATGATGTGTCTTGTTATCGTAGACTGCCGTCAAATCCTCTTCCAACATATCAAATGGAGTTGGTGAAAATACTAGATGAGGCTTATAGTAAAGGGATTATTCCGAAACAACTATTGGATTCAGTGCAAAAAATGGTACCCAAACTCCCAACTTTTTATTTAATCCCGAAGGTCCACAAAAATTTGGAAAACCCTCCGGGACGTCCAATTGTGGCGGGAAATGAGGGACTGTGTGAAATTATTTGCAATACATTGGAGTATTTTCTTAAGCCCTTGGTAGTCAGTTTGCCATCGTATATTAGGGACACCACATCTGCCTTGAAGAGACTAGACAATTTGTGTTTATCGGAGGACATGGTTATGGTCACGGCAGATGTGGAGTCCCTATATACCTCTATAAGACATTCGGATGGCGTGGCAGCCACGGAGTGGTTTTTAAGAACAAGCAATCTAGAATCAGAATTGGTGGATCTGTTGTTGGTCTTGTTGAAATTTATACTCACACACAATTGTTTCATTTTCAACAAAAAGGTATATTTGCAGAAGCAGGGGACCGCCATGGGTGCCTCCTGTGCCCCCTCCTATGCCAACTTATTTTTGGGGGCATGGGAAAGAGATATTTTCATTAGTAATCCCATCCCTGGTATGGATAACGTTCATCATTGGATGCGTTATATTGATGATGTGTGGTTTGTGTGGGAGGGGCCTATGCATCAATTGGAGGAGTGTTACGAAACGCGCGTCGGGGTAAAGGAGCGGAGACACGGACATCGTATCCATGTGAGTTATCCTGGTGGGCTTCATTATTATTCCTGGCTTGGGGAGTGGGGGGGTAATTGCATTATTAGGGGAGGTTTTATGCAGTATGCAGAGTTCTGCGGCTATTATTATTAAATAAGGCTCCTCTTAGCGTCACCTCCCTGGATGTTTGTTGCCGCATGTGCAGTATACATGTGGTTGGCTGTATATAGGCATGTCCACTATGCAGGTCTTTTTCATTATTAATTAGCCAGGATTATCTCTCTGGATAAATTGTATGTTATGTGAATTTTGCCCGCTCCGAATCTTGGAGATATTCACTGTTATTAATTGTTTTTTGATAGTAGTAATTATTAATAAATATTATTGAATTATATATTATTGTGCATTGTGTTCAGCCTTTTTTGCTGCTATGTATAGCAACTTAAAGACTTTTTTGATTAAATACATATAGGGTTCAAAAACATGTTACCAGAGATGTATCAAAAAAAATTTATGAAGGGAAAAAAAAAAAAAAAACCTCAGGTGGCTGACGATGTGAGGGGGGACTCCCAGAAGAAGACCTTATGGTCCTGTTTTCCAAACTTGGTGGGCCTGGCTGCATCTGTCTTGGGTCCTTGCTGCGTTTGTCTTAGGTTCCTTGCTTGGTCCCTCTAAGAATCTTCCAATTTAAACACAGTTTTAATTAGAATGATTATGTATTGGTATGCCAACATACATTTTGATTCCCCCCCCAAAAAAAAAAAATTATTACACCCAAAAAAAAAAAATTGTGTTAACTGTTACCTTCAAACTTGATATGCTTGATGCACAAGCTGCAAAACCCTCCACCACCTGTTTCCCCCAAAAATTCCTTGAAAACAACACCAAAACTACTTCAAACTTGATATGCGCCATGCGCATGTTGGAAAACCTACCCCACCCCCCTCCTCCAGACACCGTTTCAACCTTATAAAAAATTTCCCTCATTCAAAGTTAAAATACCAATACCCAAAAATGTTAGTTATGATTACCCTACAGTTACTATTTTCTAAAACCAGATAACATTTTCTATACCAAAGGTTTGCATTCCGCATTTGTATATAGAACCTCAAACACCTTTATTGAATGTAGACCCAGTTTTAAATTTATCTTGAAATCATACTACGGACAGTTTTGTGGAATCTTTATTACAAACTTTTTTTTTTTTTGTTGGAAAGTAGGAGCTACACTGCTCTTTATTTTAAATACCAGTACAGTATGTTAATGTATGAAAAATAACAAAAATGCAGGACACACGTCACACGGCATTTATACACACACCACACACGTCACAGCACAGCCATTCAAAATACCAGCACATCATGAAATATAGGGTCTTGCTGGCTGCTGGCAGGGTCTGTCTTGCTGGCTGCTGGCAGGGTCTGTCTTGCTGGCTGCTGGCAGGGTCTGTCTTGCTGGCAGGGTCTGTCTTGCTGGCTGGCTGGCACTTTGTTCTCTCTTGATGGCACATTGAGGAATGAGGCCCACCTGTCCTGTTTATATAGTTTTGGGGTTGTCTGGGCAAAGTTTCTACTTTTTGGAGCATGCTCAATTGAAAAAAGTGGATTGGGGCGACGGATCCGCCAAATGACGGTTCACGACGGATCTGTCGCCCATAGGCACCCATTCTAGGAAATGGCGGACACGACGGATCCGTCGCGAACCGCCAATTAGGCGCAGACAAAAAAAGTTACAATGTCCATCAATGTCTATACAACGTCCGCCAAATTTCGACGGATTCGTCGCATGGCGGATGGAACGGACGACCATCCGCCACAATCCGTCGCTAATGTATGTCTATGGGAAAATAGCGGATCCGCAAAAAAAAAAATGGCGGTTTCAGACTGACACCAAAAGACTGAAGTGTGAAAGAGGCCTTAGAGAGAAAAAATTCTTTATATGCTCTGGATATTTATCCATTTTTGAATATGCTTATGGCATGGGTATAGTAATTCCTGTGTTCCCAGGTCCATATGTGTGTATTTATCCACTGAATCTTATTAAACAATTGTGTGTTAATATTTGTTAAATAAAAAATTTTTTGAATTTTTACTTGGCATGTGCTTCAGTTATTTGTAGGTAGTATTTCAGACTTGTGGGAGAAGGGAGTTCCTCTGCAGCAGGAGGATGGAGGGTTCTCGGCTGATGGGGTGGCGTACTTCCAAAATTTATGGGTCAGACATCGGGTTGACCAGTGGGAAGGGTGTATCTGCCCAACTGATGGACATGATATCCGAGGGTGACTGTGACTCTGAGAAAGTAAGGGAGTACAGTAAAGAAGAGCCCCACAAGAAGGGCAAGTCCTCCCGTCGCCTGAGGAGCAAGGGCCACAAAGAAGTTGTTCAAGTGACTCTGGCTGATAAAAGAAGGTCATGTACTTCTACCTCCCATGTGAGTTCTCTTTCAGACAATGAAGAGATCGGGAAGGAAGGTGACGTGTCGTTGCCTGTAGCAAGAGCTAGGGCCAAGTATAGTGAAGGCTCCAGAAAACCTGATGCTGAGGAGCTGGAGAGTGTAAAGTACTGCAAAGTCCCAGAGAAACAGGATGAAGTTAAGGATCTGGAGCGCAGCAGGCTGCACTAATTGAGAAACAGACAATGGAACGGTATGAGGCAGTGACACACCCTGAGCTGACTACAACCGGCTGTGGCGGCAGAACAAACTACAGAGTGAGCTGCACTCACACAGAGACCATGCAGACAGCTGTAAACAGCGCTGCAAGGCCAAAAAAAACTCCTCTATGTAATCCTATATAGTGTTTTTACACAATCTAGCAGGATACGGATGGAAAGCCACTAATAGGATAAATTTGAAAAAATGTACAGCAGGCTGCACTATTAGAAAAATGGACAATGGAACGGTGTGAGGCAGTGACGCACCCTGAGCTGACTACAACCAGCGGTGGCTGCAGATCAGACTACAGAGTGAGCTGCACTCACAGACACCTTGCAGACAGCCGTGAACAGTGCTGCAAGGCAATACAAAGGTTCTCACACAGCGGTTGCTATATTAGCCTGGGTAAAGCACAATGAAGCAAATCGCTATCTCTAAACTGGCCGTCAGTCAGAACACAGCGTCCTGTCCCTAACTGAATTCACAGCAGAGTGAACCAAAAATGGCAGCGGCAACTTTTATACTGCATCATGACATCATTTCAGCAGCCAATCACAGCCATGCCAGTAGTTACATGCCTACCATGCAGAACAGGATGTGCCCACACTTCTAATTATTCCTCATTGGCTGAATTCTGGCTCTTTGAATTATGGGAACTTCCGATTCCGGTATCCGATATACTGAAAGTATTGGAACTCGGTATCGGAATTCCGATACCGCAAATATCAGCCAATACCCGATACTTGCGGTATCGGAATGCTCAACACTAGTCAGCAGTCTTCCCCATGATTGTGGAGCCTACTGAAACAGACTAAGGGACCTTTTTAAACACTTTGGAAGCCATTGCAGGTATTTTTTGATAATTATTCTAATTTACTGAGATAATGACTCTTGGGTTTTCATTGGCTGTCAACATTAATAGAAATAAACACTTGAAATAGATCACTCTGTAATGACTGTATATAACATGAGCTTCACTTTTTGTATTGAAGAACTGAAATAAATTAACTTTTTGATGATATTCTAATTTTGCGAGGTGTGTGTGTGTGTATGTATATGTGTGTGTGTGTGCGTGTGTGTGTGTGTGTGTATATATATATATATATATATATATATATATATATATATGACAAAATAATAGAAACACCTGGAAACATCAACAAAAGTTAGTTTAATATGGTGTAGGTCCACCTCTTGCGGCGATTACAGCCTCAATTCTCCGAGGTATGGATTCATACAAGGTGTGAATTGTTTCCAAAGGAATTTTAGCCCATTCTGCAGTTAAAACACCCTCCAGTTCTTTGAGCGCCGATGGCGGCGGAAATCGACGTCTAGCTTGAATCTCTAAAATCGACCATAAATGCTCAATGTTGAGGTCTGGGGATTGTGGGGGCCAGATGAGATGCTCAACTTCATTAGAATGTTCCTCGTGCCATGCTTTAACGATTCTAGCTGTATGAATTGGTGCATTATCTTCCTGAAAGATGGCGTTCCTCTCTGGGAACAGTGCTTGAAACATTGGATGCACTTGGTAGCCCAAAATGCCTAAATAATCTCGGCTGTTAATTCTTCCATGAAGGGATATCATTGGCACGGCGGATCTCAACGAAATAGCACCCCAGATCATCACAGAACCTCCGCCATGATTTATGGTTGGGAGAAGGCAGTCTAGATGGAATGCTTCTTTCGGCTGTCTCCAAGCGTACACTCGGCCAGAGGTCGGAAATAGGGTAAACGATGATTCGTCTGAGAATATCACATGTTTCCGAGGGACCAATTCTGGAGGTTTCTACACCACTCTAAACGCTTGGAAACATTTGTAATTGAGAGCAGCGGTTTTCTAATTGCAGCTCTTCCGTGGAATCCAGATTTGTGCAGCTCCTGAAGAACAGTTTTCATGGAAACCTGGGTTCTGTAGGTGTTCATTGAACTCAGCAGTGATTTTCGGAGCCGTAGTCTTGCGATCCTCTCTCACAATTCGCTTTAGAGTCCAACGGTCTCTCTCAGTCAACTTTGACTTTCGTCCGGACCTGTGCTTTGCTGCGGACGTTTTTCCTTCTCTTTCAAATGCAGTCATTACTTTGGAGACAGTACCTCTTGACACGTCAAGCATTCGGGCACTTTCTGTTACACTAGCGCCTGCCATACGAGCACCAACAATTTGGCCTCTTTGAAAATCCGAGAGGTCTGCCATTGGTATCAGGTTCTCATCAATGTTCTTACAATTATGCAAAACAAACAGTTAATTTACATACACATATCACAAATAATCAACTACAAAACATTACCATATGTCGCGGTTTGCATGTTTATCACATGTTCGAAGATTATGATGCCAAAACGTTAGGTGTTTCCATTATTTTGTCCAACCCCTGTATATATACAGTTGAAACCAGAAGTTTACATTCACTATATAAGAAGACACATATGCATGGTTTTTCTAATTATCTGTCATGAAATCAGAATAAACCTTTCCTTTTTAGGTCATTTAGGACTACCATAATTATTGATATTTGCCAAATGTCAGAATAATGCGAGAGCATTTTTAAGGTATTTTTATTATTTATTGCAAAGTCAAAAGTTTACATGTACTAAGATTACTGTGCCTTTAGCCCCTTAACGACCGCCGATACGCCTTTTAACGGCGGCCGCTAAGGGTACTTAAACCGCAGCCCCCCAGAGTTGGATTTTCTCTGGGGTCTCTGGGGGATCGCACATCAGAGGAAAGAGAAATAGGGTCCCCAATAGCCCCCCAATACTCACCTATCTCCCCCGGTGCTCCTCGTGGCTCCCGATGGGCGCCGCCATCATTTTTCCGGGGGAAAAAATGGTGGGCGCATGCGCAGTGCGCCCGCCGCCCGGCACCCAGAAGATCTTTGGGGTCTCGGCTGCCGGGGGTAGCCGAGACCCCAAAGAACATGATCGGGGTCGGTTTTTACTGACCCCTGTTTTGCGATCGCCGGTAATTAATTGTTTACCGGCGACCGCAAAAAAAAAAAAAAGCGATCTGTAATTCTCTGTCCTCTGATGTGATCGCACATCAGAGGACAGAGATGTAGGGGGATTCAGGGACCCTATCATACTCACCCGGTGTCCCTGGGTCCTCCTGCGTCTCCTCTTGCCGGCCGGCATCTTCCTCGGGAAAGAAAATGGCGGGCGCATGCGCAGTGCGCCCGCCATCTGCTGCCATCTGCCGGCCGGCAGGAGAGACGAGTTGGGGCTAAAATTAGGGTTAGGGTTAGGGCTAGGGTTAGGGCTAGGGTTGGGGCTAAATTTAGGGTTAGGGTTGGGGCTAAATTTAGGGTTAGGGTTAGGCTACTTTCACACTAGCGTTTTTTGGCTTCCGTCGCAATGCGTCGTTGGAGAAAAAACGCATCCTGCAAAAGTGCTTGCAGGATGCGTTTTTCTCCATTGACTTGCATTAGCGACACATTGCGACGGATTGCCACACGTCGCATCCGTCGTGCGATGGATGCGTCGTGCTTTGGCGGACCGTCGGCACAAAAAAACGCTACATGTAACTTTTTTTGTGCGACGTGTCCACCATTTCCGACCGCGCATGCGCGGCCGGAACTCCGCCCCCGCCTCACAATGGGGCAGCGGATGCGTTGAAAAAACAGCATCCGCTGCACCCGTTGTGCGGCGCTTACAACGCTAGAGTCGGTACGTCGGCCCGACACACTGCTATGGGCCGAGTACGACGCTAGTGTGAAAGTAGCCTTAGGCTTCTTTCACACTTGCGTTGATACGGGGAGGTCGCAATGCGTCGGCCCGATGTACCGACGCACGTTGTGAAAATTGTGCACAACGTGGGCAGCGGATGCAGTTTTTCAACGCATCCGATGCCCAGTCTATGTCCTGGGGAGGAGGGGGCAGAGTTACGGCCATGCATGCGTGGAAATGGCGGATGCGACGTACAAAAAAAAGGTTACATTGAACTTTTTTTGTGACGACGGTCCGCCAAAACACAACGGATCCAGTGCACGATGGACGCGACGTGTGGCCATCCGTCGGTAATACAAGTCTATGGGCAAAAAAGGCATCCTGTGGGCACATTTGCAGGATCCGTTTTTTGTCCAAAATGACAGATTGCGACAGATGCCACATGAAGCAAGTGTGAAAGTAGCCTTAGGGTTAGGGTTGAGGCTAAAGTTAGGGTTAGGGCTAGGGTTGGGGCTAAAATTAGGGTTAGGGTTAGGGTTGGGGCTAAAGTTAGGGTTAGGGTTGGGGCTAAAGTTAGGGTTAGAGTTGGGATTAGGGTTAGGGTTTGGATTAGGGTTGGTATTAGGGTTACGTTTGGGATTAGGGTTGGGATTAGGGTTAGGGTTGGGATTAGGGTTAAGGTTAGGGTTGGGATTAGGGTTAGGTTTGAGGTTAGGGTTGAGATTAGGGTTAGGGGTGTGTTGGATTTAGGGTTTTGATTAGGGTTATGGTTAGGGTTGAGATTAGGGCTGTTTTGGGGTTAGGGTTGTGATTATCATTAGGGTTGTGATTAGGATTATGGATCGGGTTGAGATTAGGGTTAGGGGTGTGTTGGAGTTAGGGTTGGAGTTAGAATTGGAGGGTTTCCACTGTTTAGGTACATCAGGGGTCTCCAAACACGACAGCCAATTTTGCGCTAAAAAAGTCAAATGGTGCTCCCTCCGTTCTGAGCTCTGCCGTGCGCCCAAACAGTGGTTTACCCCCACATATGGGGCATCAGCGTACTCGGGATAAATTGGACAACAACTTTTGGGGTCCAATTTCTCCTGTTACCCTTGTGAAAATAAAAACTTGGGGGCTAAAATTCTTTTTTGTGGGAAAAAAATATTATTTTTTTATTTTCACTACTCTGCATTATAAACTTCTGTGAAGCACTTGAGCATTCAAAGTTCTCACCACATATCTAGATAAGTTCCATAGGGGGTCTAGTTTCCAAAATTTGGTCACTTGTGGGGGGTTTCTACTGTTTAGGTACATCAGTGGCTCTGCAAATGCAACATAACACCCGCAGACCATTCTATCAAAGCCTGCATTCCAAAATGGCGCTCCTTCCCTTCCGAGCTCTGCCGTGTGCCCAAACAGTGGTTTACCCCCACATATTGGGTACCAGCATACTCAGGAGAAATTGGACAACAACTTTTGGGGTCCAATTTCTCTTGTTACCCTTGTGAAAATAAAAATTTGGGGGCTAAAAAATCTTTTTTGTGGGAAAAAAATATATTTTTTATTTTCACTACTCTGCATTATAAACTTCTGTGATGCACTTGGGCATTCAAAGTTCTCACTACACATCTAGATAAGTTCCATGGGGGGTCTAGTTTCCAAAATGGGATCACTTTTGGGGGGTTTCTACTGTTTAGGCACATCAGGGGCTCTCCAAACGCGACATGGCGTCCAATCTCAATTCCAGTCAATTTTGCATTGAAAAGTCAAATGGCGCTCCTTTGCTTCCGAGCTCAGCCATGCGCCCAAACAGTGGTTTACCCCCACATATGGAGTGTCGGCGTACTCAGGACAAATTGTACAACAACTTCTGGGGTCCATTTTTCCTGTTACCCTTGGTAAAATAAAAATTTGGAGGCAAAAAGATCATTTTTGTAGAAAAAATGCGATTTTTTATTTTCACGGCTCTACGTTATAAACTTCTGTGAAGCACTTGGGGGTTCAAAGTGCTCACCACACATCTAGGTAAGTTCCTTAAGTGGTCTAGTTTCCAAAATGGTGTCACTTGTGGGGGGTTTCCACTGTTTAGGCACATTAGGGGCTCTCCAAACGCGACATGGCGTCCGATCTCAATTCCAGCCAATTCTGCATTGAAACAGTCAAGCGGCACTCCTTCTCTTCCAAGCTCTGCGGTGCTCCCAAACAGTGGTTTACCTCCACATATGGGGTATCGGCGTACTCAGGAGAAATGGCACAACAAAACTGGTGGTTAAATTTCTGTTTTTACACTTGTGAAAATTAAAAAAAATGGTTCTGAATTAAAATGTTTGCAAAAAAAAGTTAAATGTTCATTTTTTCTTCCACATTGTTTCAGTTCCTGTGAAGTACGTAAAGGGTTAATAAACTTCTTGAATGTGGTTTTGAGCAGCTTGAGGGGTGCAGTTTTTAGAATGGTGTCACACTTGGTTATTTTCTATCATATAGACCCCTCAAAATGACTTCAAAGGTGATGTGGTCCCTAAAAAAACATGGTGTTGTAAAAATGAGAAATTGCTGGTCAAATTTTAACCCTTATGACTCCCTAACAAAAAAAAATGTTGTTTCCAAAATTGTGCTGATGTAAAGTAGACATGTGGGAAATGTTATTTATTAACTATTTTTCGCGACATATCTCTCTGATTTAAGGGCATAAAAATACAAAATTTGAAAATTGCAAAATTTTAAAAATTTTCCCCATATTTCCGTTTTTCATAAATAATCGCAAGTAATATCGAAGAAATGTTACCACTAACTTGAAGTACAATATGTCACAAAAAAACAATCTCAGAATAAGTGGGATCCGATAAAGCGTTCCAGAGTTATAACCTCTTAAAGTGACAGTGGTCAGAATTGTAAAAATTGGCTCGGTCATTAAGTACCAAATTGGCTCTGTCACTAAGGGGTTAAACAATTCTGGACTGATGTCATATGTTTGGAAGCTTCTGAGATTTTTAGGCAACATCCGAGTTAATTAGAGACACACCTGTGAATGTATTTTAATGCACACGTGAAACACACTGCTTCTTTGTGTAGCATCATGGGAAAGTCTAAAGAAATCAGCCAGGATATCAGGAAGAGAATTGTGGACTTGCACAAGTTTGGCTCATCCTTGGGTACAATTTGAAGGTACCTAAAGGTGCCTTGTTTGTCTGTACAAATAATTATATGGGAATATCCAGCCATCATACTGCTCAGGAAGGAGATGGGTTCTATGTCCAAGAGATGAGTGTGCTTTTCTCCAACATGTGCATATCAACCCAAGGACAAAAGCAAAGACCTTGTGAAGATGATGGCAGAATCTGGTAAGAGTGTTTCAAAATCCACAGTGAAACGAGCACTGTATCAATATGGGCTGAAAGGCCACTCTGCCGGGAATAAGCTATTACTCCAAAAGAAACATAAAAAAGCCAGATTAATGTTTGCATATCCACACAGGATCAAATACCTCCATTTTTTGAGACATGTCCTGTGGTCTGATGAAACTAAAATTGAGCATAATTGGCATAATGACCATCATTCCGTTTAGAGGAAAAAGGGGGAAGCTTGGAAGCCTAAGAACACCATACCAACTGTGAAAAGCAGGGGTGGCAGCAACATGTTGTGGGGTTGTTTTGCTGCAGAGGGGACTGATGCACTTCACAATATAGATGGCATCATGTGAAAAGAGGATTATGTGGCAATACTGAAGCAACATCTCAAGACTAGTGTTGAGCGATACCGTCCGATACTTGAAAGTATCGGTATCGGAAAGTATCGGCCGATACCGGCAAAGTATCGGATCTAATCCGATACCGATACCCGATACCAATACAAGTCAATGGGACTCAAGTATCGGACGGTATCCCTGATGGTTCCCAGGGTCTGAAGGAGAGGAAACTCTCCTTCAGGCCCTGGGAACCATATTAATGTGTAAAATAAAGAATTAAAATAAAAAATATTGCTATACTCACCTCTCCGACGCAGCCTGCACCTTACCGAGGGAACCGGCAGCGTTGTTTGCTTAAAATTCGCGCTTTAACTTCCTTACGCGAAGTCCCGGCTTGTGATTGGTCGCGCGCCGCCCATGTGGCCGGGACGCAACCAATCACAGCAAGCCGTGACGTAATTTCAGGTCCTTCAGGATTTTAATATTACGTTCCGGCGTTCCTGCCTCCCGTGACGTCACGGCTTGTGATTGGTTGCGTCGCCCATGTGACCGCGACGCAACCAATCACAGCAAGCCGTGACGTAATTTCAGGTCCTTCAGGATTTTAATATTACGTTCCGGCGTTGTGATTGGTTGCGTCGCGGTCACATGGGCGTTTTAAATTGCATTTTAAAAATGCGCGCGTCTCCTGCCTCCCGTGACGTCACGGCTTGTGATTGGTCGCGTCGCCCATGTGACCGCGACGCAACCAATCACAACGCCGGAATGTAATTTTAAAATCCTGAAGGACCTGAAATTACGTCACGGCTTGCTGTGATTGGTTGCGTCCCGGCCACATGGGCGGCGCGCGACCAATCACAAGCCGGGACTTCGCGTAAGGAAGTTAAAGCGCGAATTTTAAGCAAACAACGCTGCCGGTTCCCTCGGTAAGGTGCAGGCTGCGTCGGAGAGGTGAGTATAGCAATATTTTTTATTTTAATTCTTTATTTTACACATTAATGTTGTTTCGATACCGATACCCGATACCACAAAAGTATCGGATCTCGGTATCGGAATTCCGATACAGCAAATATCGGCCGATACCCGATACTTGCGGTATCGGAATGCTCAACACTGCTCAAGACGTCAACCAGGAAGTTAAACCTTGGGTGGAAATGTGTCTTCCAAATGGACAATAACAGAAGCATACTGCCAAACTGGTAACAAAGTGGCTTAAGGATAACAAAGTCAATGCTTTGGAGTGGCCATCACAAAGCCCTGATCTTAATCCTATTGAAAATTTATGGGCAAAAATGAAAAGGCAGGTGCGAGCAAGGTGACCTACAAACCTGGATCAGTTACACCAGTTTTGTCAGGAGGAAAGGGCCCAAATTCCTACAAATTATTGTAAGAAGGCTATGGAAGGATATCTCAAACGTTTGACATAAGTTATTCACTTTAAGGTCAATGGTACCAAATACAAATGAAATGTACGTAAACTTTTGACATTGCAGTAAGTAATAAAAATGCCTTAAAACATTCTCTCTCATTGTTCTGGCATTTGGCAAATATTAATAATCAAGGTAATCCTAATTTATCTAAAACAGGAAAGATTTATTCTGATTTCATGTCAGATATTGGGAAACACATGCATATGTGTAATTTTATATAGTGTATGTAAACTTCTGGTTTCAACTGTATATTTATATTTAACATTTTAAAAATTAGAAAAAGGAAGACAGGCAAAAGTTTGGTGGTAAGTATGTAATAGCAACCCCTTTTGAAAATATCACAGCTTGTAAATGCTTTTTTCAGCCCTCTGTAGTCTTTCAATTATTGTTTGAGGGATTTTAATCCGTTCTTCCTTCGAAAAGTCTTCCAGTTCTGTGAGGTTCCTGGGTCATCTTCTCATGCACTGCTATTTTGAGATCTAGCCACAGATTTTCAATGATGTTCAGATCAGGGGACTGTGAGTGCCATTATAAAACCTTTAATTGAAATTTCATTGAATCCATTCTTCCCTGTACACGTGAAATGTTCCTTCTGTCATATCCTGCAACACAACCCAAAAGAATGATTGATCCACCCCCGTGCTTAATGGTTGGCAAGATGTTCTTTTCCTTAAAATCTGTCCCTTTTTCTCCACATATACCTTTGATCATTGTGGCCAAATAGTTATTTTTTAACCTCATTGGTCCACATGACTTGTTTCCAAAATGCACCAGGCTTGTTTAGATGTTCTTTTGCATACTTCAGACTCTGAATTTTATGGTGAAGACGCAGGAGAGGTTTTCTTCCAATGACTCTTCCATGAAGGCCATATTTGTGCAGGTGTCTCTGAACAGTAGAATAACATACTACAACTCCTAAATCTTTCTGATGGTCTTTTGCAGTCAAGTGGGGGTTCTGATTTAGCTCGCTAGCAATCCTACGAGCAAACTCTCACCGAAATTTTGCTTGGTCTTCCAGGCCTTATTTTTAACTCCACTGTTCCTGTTAACTGCCATTACTTAATTACTTTTCAAACTGAGTAAAGATCAACTTGAAAATGCTTTCCTATCTTCTTATAACCTGCTCGTACTTTGTTGGCCTCCACCATTTTGATTTTCAGAGTGCTAGACAGCTGCTTAGAAGAACCCATGGCTGCTGTTATTTGGCACAAGGTTAGAGGAGCCTGGGTTTTTATAAAGATGAGAAATTTGCTTCCCCTGGCCTTTCCTAAAGATGATACACAAGCCATAACCTTAATAGGCTAATTAAGGTCTGAAACCTTGTTCAAAGTTATCTGAGCACACAAATCTCCAAGGATGCCCAAACTTTTGCATAGGCCCATCATTTTTAAAATGAAAAAACAAAGGAAATGTGTCATCTTTAGCGAGACCTTTTAGAGATCATTTCATAATCAACTTGCTTGACTGTAAACTTTTACATGCCATTGTGTCACATGGTTTGTTGGTCTTTTCTGAAAGGCTACAGATGCTGCAACACCATTAGGGTATGTGCACACGTTGCGGATTCTGCTGTGGATTTTTCTGCAGCGGATTTGGAAAATCCGCAGTGCAAAACAACTGCGGTTTTCACTGCGGATTTTCTCGCGGTTTCTTCTGAGGATTCCTCTGCGGTTTTTCAACTGCACTTTCCTATTGGTGCAGGTTGAAAACCGCTGCGGAATCCGCACAAAAAATTGACATGCTGCGGAAAATAATCCGCTGCGTTTCCACGCGGATTTTTCCGCAGCATGTGCACAGCGGTTTTTTTCCCATAGGTTTAGCGTCAAATCCGCTGCGGATCCGCAGCAAAATCCGCAGCATATGCACATACCCTTAAGCAAGAGGCACCACTAGCCAAACACCATGAAGACCAAGGAGAACTCCAAACAAGTCAGGGACAAAGTTGTTGAGAAGTACAAGTCAGGGTTGGGTGATAAAAAATTCACAATCTTTCATTATCCTCAGAGCACCATCAAATCCATTATCATCAAATAGAAAGAACATAATATCCCAACAAATGTGGCAAGAGAGGGCCGCAGACCAAAACTCTCAGCTTGGGCAAGGAGGTCAGTAATCAGAGATTCAGCACAGAGACTAAGGCCGGCGTCACACTAGCGAGTTTTACGGATGTATGAGAGGTGCAGAAAATACAGATTGCATACGGTACAATGATTCTCTATGTCCCAGCTCCTATCTGCCGTATTTTACTGATCCATATTATACGGTCTTGTACGGCACCATATTGCGCAAAAAAATCACCAATGAAAGTCTATGGGGGCGAGAAAAATACGGATTACACACGGACCAGCAGTGTGACTTGCGAGAAATACGCAGCGGTGTTCTATAGAAAAGCCGGTAATTCAATTGCCGGCTTTTTCTTTCTCCTTCACAAACCCGACATGATACACCGCTATGATACACTCGAGCCTGGGAATTTTTCGCACGCTCGAGTTCATATGAGGACATCCAGCAGAGGGCGCATCACCGCGACTCAAGGTAACTACAGGACATTCCCCTGCACTACATTCATTCCCCGTCTTTTTACAACCACGAGCACTGCTTTAGCAGAGCTCCTGGGTGTAAAATGCTTTAACCCCTTCAGATAGATTTATATCGTGGGACATGACCAGAACGACGGAAGGTATGGGATATTATTTTTTCATTTTTCCTTTTTTACAGAACGAGGGTCTTCAGGTGGATTAAGAGTCTAATAAAATATTAAATCCCCCTGTGTCTTTATTTCATTAAAGTACTTTGTAATAATGTGTGTTTTTTTTTTTATTTTATCCATTTTGTACTACTGGATTAATAATGGATAGGTGTCACAATTGACGCCTCTCCATTATTAATCTGGCTTAAAGTCACCTTACAATAGCAAGGTGACATTAACCCTTCATTACCCCATATCCCACTGCTACACGGGAGTGGGAAGAGAGTGGCCAAGTGCCAGAATAGGCGCATCTTCCAGATGTGCATTTTCTGGGGTGGCTGGGGGCAGATATTTTTAGCCAGGGGGGGGCAATAACCATGGACCCTCTCTAGGCTATTAATATCTGCCCTCAGTCACTGGCTTTACCACTCTGGCGGAGAAAATTGCGCGGGAGCCCACACCAATTTTTTCCGTAATTTAACCCTTTAATTTAATAGCTAGAGGGCCCAAGTTTTGCACATACACACTACGAACATTAGTAGTGTTGAATATGCAAAAGAAAAAAGGGATATGAGATGGTTTACTGCATGTAAACCATGTCTCATATCATGTCGGGTTTGGGAAGGAGAGAGCAAAAGCCGGCAATTGAATTACCGGCTTTTATGATATCTAGCGCTGTCTGAAATATAAATATATATATATGTGTCTCAATATATATATATATATATATATATATATATATATATATATATATATATATATATATATACAGTGGGGCAAAAAAGTATTTAGTCAGTCAGCAATAGTGCAAGTTCCACCACTTAAAAAGATGAGAGGGTCTGTAATTTACATCATAGGTAGACCTCAACTATGGGAGACAAACTGAGAAAAAAAAAATCCAGAAAATCACATTGTCTGTTTTTTTATCATTTTATTTGCATATTATGGTGGAAAATAAGTATTTGGTCAGAAACAAACAATCAAGATTTCTGGCTCTCACAGACCTGTAACTTCTTCTTTAAGAGTCTCCTCTTTCCTCCACTCATTACCTGTAGTAATGGCACCTGTTTAAACTTGTTATCAGTATAAAAAGACACCTGTGCACACCCTCAAACAGTCTGACTCCAAACTCCACTATGGTGAAGACCAAAGAGCTGTCAAAGGACACCAGAAACAAAATTGTAGCCCTGCACCAGGCTGGGAAGACTGAATCTGCAATAGCCAACCAGCTTGGAGTGAAGAAATCAACAGTGGGAGCAATAATTAGAAAATGGAAGACATACAAGACCACTGATAATCTCCCTCGATCTGGGGCTCCACGCAAAATCCCACCCCGTGGGGTCAGAATGATCACAAGAACGGTGAGCAAAAATCCCAGAACCACGCGGGGGGACCTAGTGAATGAACTGCAGAGAGCTGGGACCAATGTAACAAGGCCTACCATAAGTAACACATTATGCCACCATGGACTCAGATCCTGCAGTGCCAGACGTGTCCCACTGCTTAAGCCAGTACATGTCCGGGCCCGTCTGAAGTTTGCTAGAGAGCATTTGGATGATCCAGAGGAGTTTTGGGAGAATGTCCTATGGTCTGATGAAACCAAACTGGAACTGTTTGGTAGAAACACAACTTGTCGTGTTTGGAGGAAAAAGAATACTGAGTTGCATCCATCAAACACCATACCTACTGTAAAGCATGGTGGTGGAAACATCATGCTTTGGGGCTGTTTCTCTGCAAAGGGGCCAGGACGACTGATCCGGGTACATGAAAGAATGAATGGGGCCATGTATCGTGAAATTTTGAGTGCAAACCTCCTTCCATCAGCAAGGGCATTGAAGATGAAACATGGCTGGGTCTTTCAACATGACAATGATCCAAAGCACACCGCCAGGGCAACGAAGGAGTGGCTTTGTAAGAAGCATTTCAAGGTCCTGGAGTGGCCTAGCCAGTCTCCAGATCTCAACCCTATAGAAAACCTTTGGAGGGAGTTGAAAGTCCGTGTTGCCAAGCGAAAAGCCAAAAACATCACTGCTCTAGAGGAGATCTGCATGGAGGAATGGGCCAACATACCAACAACAGTGTGTGGCAACCTTGTGAAGACTTACAGAAAACGTTTGACCTCTGTCATTGCCAATAAAGGATATATTACAAAGTATTGAGATGAAATTTTGTTTCTGACCAAATACTTATTTTCCACCATAATATGCAAATAAAATGATAAAAAAACAGACAATGTGATTTTCTGGATTTTTTTTTTCTCAGTTTGTCTCCCATAGTTGAGGTCTACCTATGATGTAAATTACAGACGCCTCTCATCTTTTTAAGTGGTGGAACTTGCACTATTGCTGACTGACTAAATACTTTTTTGCCCCACTGTATATTGTATATATGTTTTAACGAGCATTTGAGCACATAAATCCATTAGATGTCGGTTTTGCAAGCCTGCGAGAAAATATCGCAGTACGGATGCCATACGGATTACATACGGAGGATGACATGTGCAAAATACGCTGCCACACTCTGCCTATGGATGACATACGGGCCACTATTTTGGGAACATTTCTGCGTATTACGGCCGTAAAAAACGGACCGTATTTTCATACGCTGAGTTTGACGCCGGTCTAAATGTAACCCTGAAGGAGCTGCAGAGTTCCCAAGCAGTGACTGGTGTACCTGTCCATACGACCACAATAAGCCATACACTCCATAGAGGTGGCCTTTATGGAAGAGTGGACAGAAAAAAGCCTTTAGTTACACACAAAAATTGTGTGGTTTGAGATGAGGGTAAGCTGATTGGTGTGAATTACAGGGATATTCTTGAGAAAAACCTGTTTTAGTCTGTCAGACAGGCTGGAGCGAGCCGCCCGCCCCCCCCCCCCCGGGCGGCGTACGTGGAGGCCGCCATGACAGGGGCTTTGGCGCAGGGGACAAGGGGTTGGGGGGCGTGTTGCACGTTCCAGGGGGAGGGGTTAGCGGTGGTGAAGGGGATGATGGGAGCGGGGGTGGAGCGGTTCACTTCCCACTCTACAGGACCTGAAGCAGTCACGAACGCTGGTACCTGCGGTGACTATGTCCGACATCGACCGGATTCTGGCCCAGCTGCGGGCGGCGGCGGCAGCGCAGCCACCCGGCTGGCTGGAAGGGCAGCTAGCGTCCATCCTGGGAGGCCCAAGTGGAAGCGGAGCGGTTTCCCCTGACCCATCGGCGGCTGGGCCTGGTGAGCGGCGCTCTAGGCGAGTGCGCCCCCCTCAGCGGCTGTCACCGGATGCTGCCCCGGCGCCCCAGCGGCGGCGCAGGAGCCCGTCACCGGACCCTCCGGGCCGCGTGCCTGCTTGCAGGCGCCCCAGCAGGCCGCGGTCCGGGAGGAATCCACCTGCCGCGCTGGGGCATGCGGCGGCAGTTGGCCCCTCTCCCTCATCTGCCAGGGGGGGTGGGCCCATGCGCGCCAGAACAGCAGCTGTGCGCGGTGTGAGCACGGCGGGCCGCGGCGGTTATGCCCGTCCTGGGCGGCCTGGTTCCGGCGGCAACATGAGACGGCGGGGGAGCATTCCAGCAGCAGGCGGCGCCCCAGACTCGGCGGGGCTGCCAGGCTCAGCCGGGGTACCCCATTCCCCTCATGCAACTGCGACCGGGCCTGCACCACTCCAGGGGACGGCGACAGATGGTAGCGCTGTGGTCGGCGGGTCCGGGTCGGGGCACGACAGATTCCTGGCGGCCTTCCAGAATAACGGAGCCGGCACGGTCCCCTCTGCTGGTGGCGGAGCAGCTGGATCGGTGAGGAGCGAGGTCCACGTCCGGGTGGACGCTCAGACGACTTCGCAGGCAAGAGACGGCGGGACGACGTCGGCGGCTGGGGGGACTGCTGCGCCCCTGCAGCCTGGTGAGAACCACTCTATGTTTTGTTTGTCCCCGGCGTGGTCAACGCCGATTTTGACTTCGGTTGATCGGGTGGGGGGGGTGTGGAGCGCGGCGAGGGAGTCACGGTACGCGCGGACGCAACGCGGGAAGGGGTGGGCGAATTGTTATCGGGGGTACGAGAGCTGTTGTCACGGTTGAGCAGTGGAAGGTTGGGGCCGTCCCCTTTGTCAGCTTGGGTTGGATCGGCCGAATCAGGTTTAACGTTGTCAGGTAGCGGTTTGGGTGATCAGGGTAGGTCGGCCGAGCCGGTCTCGGTGTCAGTACAAACGGAAAAGGAGAAGGAAGGGGGTGTTCGGCTAGATGATAAGGCACGTGGTGAGGTGTATGTTTGCTTTGAAGGGCCGTTGGGGGCGCACTTGAAGAAGGAAGTGCGTGAGAAGATCTGGAAAGACGAGTACGTGGAGATATTTTCACTGTTACCATTGGAGAAATTTAACTTGGACAAGAATAAGAAAGAGGATAGTAAGAAGGAGGATGAGGAGAAGCGGCGTTGGCGACTTATTCCTCAGACGTTTATGAACTGGCTTCAGGCATTTGCGATTTTGGCAAGTGTTATTGGCGAAAAGGCTCCCGAGAATTGCTCAGCCTTGTTTTGCTACATGGATTCCATAGGGGAGGCGCATAGGGCCTATGGTGGTCAGGCGTGGTTAAGATACGATGAGCAGTTCCGGCAGCGGAAGGCGGTTCGTCCAGTGATCAGATGGGATCAGAAGGACATTGGTTTGTGGTTACGTGTAATGGCGCCGACGAAGTTTGGTCAATCCTTTCAAGGGGGGGCCGGATCTTCCGGCCAAGGCTTTGGACAGGGCTCCTCTGCGGGAGCCGGGGGTCAGGCGGGTCAATCCGGAAGCCAGAAGCATGGCGTCTGTTGGCAGTTCAACGAGGGCCAATGTAAGTTCGGGGCGACTTGCAAGTTCAAGCATCTGTGCTCGCACTGCAATGGCGCCTCCCACGGAGCCTCCAAATGCTTTAAGAAGAAAGGGAGGCCAGAGGGTAATCCCAAAGGGGGCGACTCCGGTGAAGTTGGACGCGATGGCCCCCTATCTAAGTAGGTATCCTGATAGGGAGGGGGCAGAGTTGCTTCGGGCTGGGTTTGATGTGGGTTTTTCTATACCGGCTCCGGGTTTCGTGATACCGCCTACGCTGAAGAACCTGAAATCGGCCGGGTTGCACGCTTCGGTGGTGTCTGAAAAGTTAGGAAAAGAGGTGGCGTTGGGTAG
Source organism: Ranitomeya variabilis (assembly GCF_051348905.1). Taxonomy (NCBI): domain Eukaryota; kingdom Metazoa; phylum Chordata; class Amphibia; order Anura; family Dendrobatidae; genus Ranitomeya; species Ranitomeya variabilis. The sequence continues at coordinate 307,400,023 of NC_135234.1, read as the reverse complement.
GATGTCTGGTCCGTTTTTTACTCCCCCTTTGGAGGATTTGGTTGTGTCCCCCCTGGGCGTTGTGCCCAAGAAGGAGCCGAATAAGTTCCGGCTCATTCAGCATTTGTCATACCCGAAGGGGAGGTCGGTTAATGATGGGATTGATCCGGAGCTTTGTTCGGTAGCTTATACTTCGTTTGATGAAGCAGCCAGGTGGGTGCGCATTTGCGGTAAGGGAGCGTTGTTGGCTAAGACTGATATTGAGTCGGCCTTTCGTTTGTTGCCCATTCATCCCGATAGCGTGAGGTTGTTAGGCTGTTACTGGGACGGTGCGTTCTACGTTGATCGTTGTTTGCCGATGGGCTGTTCACTGTCGTGTGCTTATTTTGAGGCTTTCAGTTCCTTTCTGGAGTGGGCGGTGCGGGATGTGTCCGGTTTAGACTCAATAATTCATTATTTGGATGACTTCTTGTGTATAGGCCCGGAGCAGTCTCAATGTTGTGAGATCCTGTTAAGGACGGTTGTTTGGGTAGCGGAGCGCTTCGGGGTCCCGTTGGCACCGGGCAAGACTGAGGGCCCGTGTACGAGCTTGTCTTTTTTGGGCATTGTCATCGACTCTGAGAAGTGGGAGTTTAGGTTGCCAGTGGACAAGGTGCTGGGATTGAGAGACGAAGTAGCGCGAGCTCGGCGTGTGAAAAAATTGCCACTGCGTGAAGTGCAGTCGCTTTTGGGAAAATTGAACTTTGCGTGCCGAATTATTCCCATGGGGAGAATTTTTTCACGTAGATTGGCCAGTGCTACGGCCGGGGTCACCGCCCAGCATCATTTTGTGCGTTTGTCAGCTGAGCACAAGGCTGACTTGGAGGTTTGGGACCGTTTTTTGTCTTGTTACAACGGGCGTTCATTGATGATCGAGGCAGTGGCCAATGCTGATTTGGACTTGTTTACCGACGCTTCAGGCGGTATTGGTTTTGGGGCCTTTTTGGGGGGCCGTTGGTGTGCGGCCAGGTGGCCAGAAGCCTGGGTTGAAACGGGTTTGGTGCGGAACATCACGTTGTTGGAAATTTTTCCGATCTTAGTAGCGGTGCAGATTTGGGGCGGCGAATTTCGGAACAAAAGGGTGCGCTTTCACTGTGATAATATGGCGGTGGTGTGCGCCATTAACAGTTTGACGACGGCGTCTCCCCCGGTGATCAGAGTGCTTCGGCAGTTGGTTTTGTCTTGTTTACACTTGAATGCTTATTTCACAGCTTCGCATGTGCCTGGTGTTAATAATTGCATTGCCGATTCTTTGTCTCGTTTCCAGTGGGAGCGTTTCCGGTCGCTGGCGCCGTATGCCGAGGAGACGGGCCTGGAATGCCCGGCGGAACTCTGGAACGTGGTGTCCGGGCTGCAGAGCCTTTAATCCAAGCGTCCTTAGCCCCGAGTACGTGGTCGGTTTATCAGGCGGTATGGAACAGTTGGGAGAGTTGGTTGGCGGCTTGTGGTGTCGGGTGTTCGGGTTTGGATCAGGTGGGGGCGTTGTTACTGTGGTTGAGATATGGGGCGGATCAGGGATGGTCGGCAGCGAAGGTGGATAGGACGATTGCGGCTTTAGCCTTCGGTTTCAGGATTCGGGGTTTTCAGGACATGACAAAGTCCTTTCTGGTAAAGCAGGCCGTGAAGGGGCTGAGAAGATCAGGCAGCCGAGGAGATTGTAGGCGCCCGGTGTCCTTTGAAATGTTGGAGCGGTTGGGGGCACGTTTGGGTGATGTATGCGTTTCCAATTTTGAGGTTGCGCTGTTTCGTTTAGCTTTTTCGTTGGCTTTTTATGGAGCGTTGAGGATTGGGGAATTGGTGTCTCCCACTACGGTTCGTCAAGGGGGCCTGTGGGCGGTGGACGTTTTTGTTTCCGAGGGGTCTATGCAGTTTTGGATTCGGAAATCTAAGACAGATCAGATGGGGCGGGGTAAAAGAGTTGTGTTGGGCACAGTTCCTGGTTCTGTGATGTGTCCTATTCGTTGCTGGCAGGCTTTTGTTAGGTTGCATCCGCGTGGTGATGGGCCTTTGTTGTGTCACGAGGATGGGTCTTTCCTGTCCAAATATCAGTTTGTAGCGGTTTTTCGGCAGTGTTTAAAGGCCATCGGGGTAGATGCGGCCAGGTTCGCTTCCCATTCTTTTCGGATTGGGGCTGCCACCGAGGCGGCGCGACATGGTTTAGCTCCGGACGTGGTACAGAGGATTGGGCGGTGGGAATCCGGCCGCTATCGGAGTTATGTGAGGCCTTGAGTATCGGGGAATGGTTGATAATTGGTGTGCGTGGGCTTTTGTCTAAGTTGTTTTTGTTTTTCAGGTCCATCCTCGTTGTTGGTGTGGATCGTCGGCCATTCATATGTGTACTGGGGTGCGAGACGGGCCGACGTCAGGCAGGATGGAAGACAGCTTGGGTTTTCCAGGGACGTGGCCGTCCTCAGATGGTTGGGGTTTCGGGGTTTAAGTTGGAACAGAGTCCTGGAGGAGGTACACAAAGCTATTCAGCTGGATAGGCCTCCGGACATTTTGGTTCTGCACGTTGGGGGAAACGACTTGGGAATTCGTCCTTGTCGAGAGTTGATACGCGACATAAAACACGACACGCTCCGGTTATGGGTTTCGTTTCGGGAGATGTCGATTGTGTGGTCCGAGATTGTTCCTCGTACAGTTTGGAGGCATGCCAGGTCGGTAGACAAGATAAATAGGGCCCGTATTAAGGTGAACCGGGCCGTGTCGGGTTTTATTGTGCGAAACGGAGGAATGGCCGTGCGCCATTTTGAGTTGGAGCGTGGTGGTGACCAATTTCTATTGGGAGATGGGGTTCATCTAAACGCGGTAGGCATGGATTTGTGGGCTCTGGGGTTGCAGTCAGGAATCGAACGGGCCATAGCGGTTAAGGTTGGTGGGGTTTCGGCTACTTGAGGGGGTCAAGTATCCTCATGGTGGCGGGGGGAGGGGTCCTTGGAGTTGGTGCTAAATTGGCCTGGGGGGTCCGTCGGGATACGGACTCTCCAGTTGGTTTAAGTTTTGGTTGCGGGTCTGGTGATCTGGGGGAATCTTGGTAATGGTGGGCCAGATTCCTAAGTTGGAGGTGGACAATGGGAACCCTTCGGGGTATTTTGGTGCTCTCGAGCCTGTGGGGTAACGGCGGAGAGTAATCTACGGTTGATCTCTTGTCCACCTGTTCATACTTTGGGTGACACCAGATTTCAGCTTTAAGGACCCCTTCCCAGCTGTTTATGGTTATATGTTTTGTTTGTAATAATAAAGGCCGCTGTGGCCAATTATATCCAACTTGAGACTCATGTCGTTATTCGGAGGTTGGAAGGAAAAGGGGTCGGTGATCCCTTGGGAAGGTACTTAATAAAGGGGGGTAGTCGACAATACCAATGTCAAGACAGGCTGGAGCGAGCCGCCCGCCCCCCCCCCCGGGCGGCGTACGTGGAGGCCGCCATGACAGGGGCTTTGGCGCAGGGGACAAGGGGTTGGGGGGCGTGTTGCACGTTCCAGGGGGAGGGGTTAGCGGTGGTGAAGGGGATGATGGGAGCGGGGGTGGAGCGGTTCACTTCCCGCTCTACAGGACCTGCAGCAGTCCCGCCCGCCCTCCCCTTTTTTGTTGTGTTCATGGGTTTTTTGTCCTTATTTTCGGGTCATAGTGGCTGTAGGCGGGGGGAGGGGTCCTTGGAGTTGGTGCTAAATTGGCCTGGGGGGTCCGTCGGGATACGGACTCTCCAGTTGGTTTAAGTTTTGGTTGCGGGTCTGGTGATCTGGGGGAATCTTGGTAATGGTGGGCCAGATTCCTAAGTTGGAGGTGGACAATGGGAACCCTTCGGGGTATTTTGGTGCTCTCGAGCCTGTGGGGTAACGGCTGAGAGTAATCTACGGTTGATCTCTTGTCCACCTGTTCATACTTTGGGTGACACCAGATTTCAGCTTTAAGGACCCCTTCCCAGCTGTTTATGGTTATATGTTTTGTTTGTAATAATAAAGGCCGCTGTGGCCAATTATATCCAACTTGAGACTCATGTCGTTATTCGGAGGTTGGAAGGAAAAGGGGTCGGTGATCCCTTGGGAAGGTACTTAATAAAGGGGGGTAGTCGACAATACCAATGTCAAGACAGGCTGGAGCGAGCCGCCCGCCCCCCCCCCCCCGGGCGGCGTACGTGGAGGCCGCCATGACAGGGGCTTTGGCGCAGGGGACAAGGGGTTGGGGGGCGTGTTGCACGTTCCAGGGGGAGGGGTTAGCGGTGGTGAAGGGGATGATGGGAGCGGGGGTGGAGCGGTTCACTTCCCGCTCTACAGGACCTGAAGCAGTCCCGCCCGCCCTCCCCTTTTTTGTTGTGTTCATGGGTTTTTTGTCCTTATTTTCGGGTCATAGTGGCTGTAGGCGGGGGGAGGGGTCCTTGGAGTTGGTGCTAAATTGGCCTGGGGGGTCCGTCGGGATACGGACTCTCCAGTTGGTTTAAGTTTTGGTTGCGGGTCTGGTGATCTGGGGGAATCTTGGTAATGGTGGGCCAGATTCCTAAGTTGGAGGTGGACAATGGGAACCCTTCGGGGTATTTTGGTGCTCTCGAGCCTGTGGGGTAACGGCTGAGAGTAATCTACGGTTGATCTCTTGTCCACCTGTTCATACTTTGGGTGACACCAGATTTCAGCTTTAAGGACCCCTTCCCAGCTGTTTATGGTTATATGTTTTGTTTGTAATAATAAAGGCCGCTGTGGCCAATTATATCCAACTTGAGACTCATGTCGTTATTCGGAGGTTGGAAGGAAAAGGGGTCGGTGATCCCTTGGGAAGGTACTTAATAAAGGGGGGTAGTCGACAATACCAATGTCAAGTGATTTGAGACCAGAACAGAGGATCACCTTACAACAAGACAATGACACAAAACAGACTGCTGAAGCAACAGTCAAGTGGTTTAAGAGGAAACGTGTAAATGTTTTGGATTGGCTTAAGGTACCTTCACACTAAGCGATGCTGCAGCGATACAGACAACGATGCCGATCGCTGCAGCGTCGCTGTTTAGTCGTTGTGTGGTCGCTGGAGAGCTGTCACACAGACGGCTCTCCAGCGACCAACGATGCCGAAGTCCCCTGGTAACCAGGGTAAACATCGGGTTACTAAGCGCAGGGCCGCGCTTAGTAACCCGATGTTTACCCTGGTTACCATTGTAAAAGTAAAAAAAACAAAACACATACTCACATTCCGGTGCCCGGCGTCCGCTTCCCTGCACTCCTCCTGCATCCTGTGTCAAAACCGAACATCTCCGGCATCTCCCACAGATCAGAGCGGTGACGTCACCGCTCTGCTTTACGGCCGGCACTTACACAGGATGCAGGAGGAGTGCAGGGAAGCGGACGCCGGGCACCGGAATGTGAGTATGTTTTTTTATTTTACTTTTACAATGGTAACCAGGGTAAACATCGGGTTACTAAGCGCGGCCCTGCGCTTAGTAACCCGATGTTTACCCTGGTTACCAGTGAAGACATCGCTGGATCGGTGTCGCACACACCGATTCAGCGATGTCAGCGGGAGATCCAGCGACGAAATAAAGTTCTGGACTTTCAGCTATGACCAGCGATCTCACAGCGGGATCCTGATCGCTGCTGCGTGTCAAACACAACGATATCGCTATCCAGGATGCTGCAACGTCACGGATCACTATCGCTATCGTTGTAAAGTCGCTTAGTGTAAAGGTACCTTTAGTCTAAGTCCAGACCTTAATCCAAATGAGCATCTATGGTCAGACTTGAAGATTGTTGTTCACCATCTAACTTAACCCCTTTCTGACATCAGACGTACTATTCCGTCGAGGTGGGGTGGGCCCCCATGACCACGGACGGGATAGTACGTCCAGCGCGATCGGCGGCGCTCACGGGGGGAGCGCGGCCGATCGCGGCCGGGTGTCAGCTGCATATCGCAGCTGACATCCGGCACTATGTGGCAGGAGCGGTCACGGACCGCTCCCGGCACATTAACCCCCCGGCACACCGCGATCAAACATGATCGCGATGTGCCGGCGGTGCAGGGAAGCATCGCGCAGGGAGGGGGCTCCCTGCGGGCTTCCCTGAGCCCCCCGCAGCAACGTGATGTGATCGCGTTGCTGCGAGGGTCTTACCTCCCTCCCTGCCTGCTCCAGACCCGGATCCAAGATGGCCGCGGATCCGGGTCCTGCAGGGAGGGAGGTGGCTTCACAGAAGCATGCTCAGAGCAGGCACTGTGAAGCAGCCTGCACTTCTCTCAGATCGGTGATCTGTCAGAGTGCTATGCAAACTGGCAGATCACCGATCTGTATTGTCCCTCCCTGGGGCAAAGTAAAAAAGTAAAAAAAAATTTTTCCAAATGTGTAAAAAAAAATAAAAAAAAATATTCCAAAATAATGAAAAAAAAAAAATATTATTCCCATAAATACATTTCTTTATCTAAATAATAAAAAAAAACAATAAAAGTACACATATTTAGTATCGCCGCGTCCGTAACGACCCGACCTATAAAACTGGCCCACTAGTTAACCCCTTCAGTAAACACCGTAAGAAAAAAAAAAAAAACGAGGCAAAAAACAACACTTTATTATCATACCGCCGAACAAAAAGTGGAATAACACGCGATCAAAAAGACAGATATAAATAACCATGGTACCGCTGAAAGCGACATCTTGTCCCGCAAATAACGAGCCACCATACAGCATGATCAGCAAAAAAATAAAAAAAGTTATAGTCCTGAGAATAAAGCGATGCAAAAATAATTATTTTTTCCATAAAATAGTTTTTATCGTATAAAAGCGCCAAAACATAAAAAAATAATATAAATGAGGTATCGCTGTAATCGTACTGACCCGAAGAATAAAACTGCTTTATCAATTTTACCAAACGCGGAATGGTATAAACGCCTCCCCCAAAAGAAATTCATGAATAGCTGGTTTTTGGTCATTCTGCCTCACAAAAATCGGAATAAAAAGCGATCAAAAAATATGATGTGCCCAAAAATGTTACCAATAAAAACGTCAACTCGTCCCGCAAAAAACAAGACCTCACATGACTCTGTGGACCAAAATATGGAAAATTTATAGCTCTCAAAATGTGGTAACGCAAAAAATATTTTTTGCAATAAAAAGCGTCTTTCAGTGTGTGACGGCTGCCAATCATAAAAATCCGCTAAAAAACTCGCTATAAAAGTAAATCAAACCCCCCTTCATCACCCCCTTAGTTAGGGAAAAATAAAAAAAATGTATTTATTTCCATTTTCCCATTAGGGCTAGGGTTAGGGCAAGGGTTGGGGCTAGGGTTAAGGCTACAGTTAGGGTTGGGGCTAAAGTTAGGGTTAGGGTTGGGGCTAAAGTTACGGTTAGGGTTTAGATTACATTTACGGTTGGGAATAGGGTTGGGATTAGGGTTAGGGGTGTGTCAGGGTTAGAGGTGTGGTTAGGGTTACTGTTGGGATTAGGGTTAGGGGTGTGTTTGGATTAGGGTTTCAGTTATAATTGGGGGTTTTCCACTGTTTCGGCACATCAGGGGCTCTCCAAACGCGACATGGCGTCCGATCTCAATTCCAGCCAATTCTGCGTTGAAAAAGTAAAACAGTGCTCCTTCCCTTTCGAGCTCTCCCGTGTGCCCAAACAGGGGTTTACCCCAACATATTGGGTATCAGCGTACTCAGGACAAATAGGACAACAACCTTTGGGGTCCAATTTCTCCTGTTACCCCTGGGAAAATACAAAACGGGGCTAAAAAATAATTTTTGTGGGGGAAAAAAAAAGATTTTTTATTTTCACGGCTCTGCGTTATAAACTGTAGTGAAACACTTGGGGGTTCAAAGTTCTTACAACACATCTAGATAAGTTCCTTGGGGGGTCTAGTTTCCAAAATGGGGTCACTTGTGCAGGGCTTCTACTGTTTAGGTACATTAGGGGCTCTGCAAACGCAATGTGACGCCTGCAGACCATTCCATCTAAGTCTGCATTCCAAATGGCGCTCCTTCCCTTCCGAGCCCTTCCATGCGTCCAAACGGTGGTTCCCTCCCACATATGGGGTATCAGCGCACTCAGGACAAATTGGACAACAACTTTTGGGGTCCAATTTCTCCTGTTACCCTCGGGAAAATACAAAACTGGGGGCTAAAAAATAATTTTTGTGGGAAAAAATTTTTGTTTTATTTTAACGGCTCTGCATTATAAACTTCTGTGAAGCCCTTGGTGGGTCAAAGCGCTCACCACACATCTAGATAAGTTCCTTAGGGGGTCTACTTTCCAAAATGGTGTCATTTGTGGGGGGTTTCTACTGTTTAGGTATATTAGGGGCTCTGCAAACGCAATGTGACACCTGCAGACCATTCCATCTAAGTCTGCATTCCAAATGGCGCTCCTTCCCTTCCGAGCCCTTCCATGCGCCCAAACAGTGGTTCTCCCCACATATGGTGTATCATCGTACTCAGGACAACTTGGACAACAAATTTTGGGGTCCAATTTCTCCTGCTACCCTCGGGAAAATACAAAACTGGGGGCTAAAAAAATAATTTTTGTGGGAAAAAATTTTTGTTTTATTTTTACGGCTCTGCATTATAAACTTCTGTGAAGCCCTTGGTGGGTCAAAGCGCTCAAAACACATCTAAATAAGTTCCTTAGGGGGTCTACTTTCCAAAATGGTGTCACTTGTGGGGGGTTTCAATGTTTAGGCACATCAGTGGCTCTCCAAACGCAACATGGCGTCCCATCTCAATTCCTGTCAATTTTGCATTGAAAAGTCAAACGGCGCTCCTTCCCTTCCGAGGTCTCCCATGCGCCCAAACAGTGGTTTACCCCCACATATGAGGTATCAGCGTACTCAGGACAAATTGTACAACAACGTTTGGGGTCCAATTTCTTCTCTTACCCTTGGAAAAATAAAAAATTGGGGGTGAAAATATAATTTTTGTGAAAAAATATGATTTTTTATTTTTACGGTTCTGCATTATAAACTTCTGTGAAGCACTTGGTGGGTCAAAGTGCTCACCACACCTCTAGATAAGTTCCTTAGGGGGTCTACTTTCCAAAATGGTGTCACTTGTGGGGGGTTTCAATGTTTAGGCACATCAGGGGCTCCCCAAACGCAACATGGCGTCCCATCTCAATTCCAGTCAATTTTGCTTTGAAAAGTCAAATGGCGCTCCTTCGCTTCCGAGCTCTGTCATGCGCCCAAACAGTGGTATACCCCCACATATGGGGTATCGGCGTACTCAGGACAAATTGTACAACAACTTTTGGGGTCCATTTTCTCCTGTTACCCTTGGTAAAATAAAACAAATTGGAGCTGAAGTAAATTTTTTGTGAAAAAAAGTTAAATGTTCATTTTTATTTAAACATTCCAAAAATTCCTGTGAAGCACCAGAAGGGTTAATAAACTTCTTGAATATGGTTTTGAGCACCTTGAGGGGTGCAGTTTTTAGAATGGTGTCACACTTGGGTATTTTCTATCATATAGACCCCTCAAAATGACTTCAAATGAGATGTGGTCACTAAAAAAAAATGGTGTTGTAAAAATGAGAAATTGCTGGTCAACTTTTAACCCTTATAACTCCCTAACAAAAAAAAATTTTGGTTCCAAAATTGTGCTGATGTAAAGTAGACATGTGGGAAATGTTACTTATTAAGTATTTTGTGTGACATATCGCTGTGATTTAATTGCATAAAAATTCAAAGTTGGAAAATTGCGAAATTTTCAAAATTTTCGCCAAATTTCCGTTTTTTTCACAAATAAACGCAGGTACTATCACAGAACTTTTACCACTCTCATGAAGTACAATATGTCTCGAGAAAACAATGTCAGAATCACTGGGATCCGTTGAAGCGTTCCAGAGTTATAACCTCATAAAGGGACAGTGGTCAGAATTGTAAAAATTGGCCCGGTCATTAACGTGCAAACCACCCTTGGGGGTGAAGGGGTTAAAGGAGCTGAAGCAGTTTTGCATTGACCAATGGGCAAAAATCCCAGTTGCAAGATGTGGAAAGCTCATACTTATTCAAAGCGACTTGCGGCAAAAGGCGGTTTTACAAAATACTCACTTTAGGTGAGTGAATAGTTATACACACTGAAGTTTTCAGTTATTTTGTTCTATTTGCTGTTTACTTCACAATATAAAGAACATCAAATATTCAAAGTTGTAGGCATGTTCTTTAACCCCTTTCTGCCAGCTGACGGAATAGTACGTCAGCTGGCAGATCCCCTGCTTTGAGGTGGGTTCCGGTGGTGAGCCCACCGCAAAGCCGCAACATGTCAGCTGTTTTGTACAGTTGACATGTGTGCGCAATGAGCGGAAGCGGAATCGCAATCCGCCCGTGCCCATTAACTAGTTAAATGCCGCCGTCAAGCGCTGACAGCGGCATTTAACTAGCGCTCCCGGCCACATGGCCGGAAGTGCTCGCACCGCTGACCCCCGTCACATGATCGGGGGTCATCGGTGCATTGCCATAACAACCACACGTCTCCTTGAGACCTCTATGGTTGTTGATGTCCGATTGCTTTGAGCGCCACCCTGTGGTCGGCGTTCAAAGTACACCTGCATTTCTGCTACATAGAGGTGATCTGTACTTCACCTCTATATAGCAGAGGCGATCGAGTTGTGCATGCTTCTAGCCTCCTATGGAGGCTATTGAAGCATGCCAAAATAAAAATAAAAAAGTGTTTAAAAATATAAAAAAATAAAAAATATATAAAAGTTAAAATCACCCCCCTTTCGCCCCAATCAAAATAAAACAATTAAAAAAAATCAAACCTACACATATTTGGTATCGCCGCGTTCAGAATCGCCCGATCTATCAAAAAAACAAAGGAATAACCTGACCGCTAAATGACGTAGCGAGAAAAAAAATCAAAACGCCAAAATTACGTTTTTTAAAATGCAATAACGGGCGATCAAAAGAACGTATCTACACCAAAATGGTATCATTAAAAACGTCAGCTTGGCATGCAAAAAATAAGCCCTCACCTGACCCCAGATCACGAAAATTGGAGACGCAACGGGTATCGGAAAATCGCGCAATTTTTTTTTTTTTTTTTAGCAAACTTTGGCATTTTTTTTCACCACTTAGATAAAAAATAGCCTAGACATATTAGGTGTCTATGAACTCTTAATGACCTGGAGAATCATAATGGCAGGTCAGTTTTAGCATTTGGTGAACCTAGCAAAAAACCCAAACAAAAAATAAGTGTGAGATTGCACTTTTTTTAGCAATTTCATCACACTTGGAATTTTTTTCCCGTTTTCTGTTACACGGCATGGTAAAATCAATGGTATCGTTCAAAAGTACATCTAGTCCTGCAAAAATTAAACCCTCACATATTGACGGAAAAATAAAAAAGTTATGGCTCTGGGAAGGAGGGGAGCGAAAAACGAAAAAACGGAAAATGCTCCGGAGGTGAAGGGGTTAAATGAACGGATGGAAACCCTAAAAAAAACAGTGAAATTCCCGGTTGTGAGGAAGGAAAACACAAAAACTGCCCAGAGGGTGAATACTTTCCCAAGCCACTGTATACCCATATGTGTAAGAGTCTCAGTAATTTTATCAGAAGTCATGGGGGTATTTCTCCAGACCTCAGCATGTCTATTTATCATGCGGAGATGCGAGTATCCACAAGATAAATTTCACTAGTACAATGTGTTGGACTAGGGGAATTCACACGGTCCAATGAACACATGCAAATTCACCTGCGTTCAATAGATGGCAGTGCTTTTCCTGATCGTCTGCACATACCCTGAGGCCGGTTTCACACGTCAGTGGCTCCGGTACGTGAGGTGTCAGTTTTCTCACGTACCGGAGACACTGACACACGTAGACACATTAAAATCAATGTGTCTGTGCACATGTCAGCGTGTTTACATGGACCGTGTGTCCATTTGAAAAACACGGAGACATGTCAGTGTTCGTGGGAGCGCACGGATCACACGGACCCATTAAAGTCAATGGGTCCGTGTAAAACACGTACCACACACAGATGCTGTCCGTGTGCCGTGCAGGAGACAGCGCTACAGTAAGCGCTGTCCCCCCAGCTTGTGGTGCTGAAGCCGCCATTCATTTCTTCTCTCTAGCAGCATTCGCTGGAGAGAAGAAATGAAAAAGCTTTTTTTTTTTGCGGTTGAAATAAAGATCCTTGTCACCAACCCCCTCCCACCCCCTGTGCGCCCGCCCGCTGGAAATAAAATACTCACCCAGCTCCCTCGATGCGTCCTCTCCACGCCGCAGCTTCTCCTGTATGAGCGGTCACGTGTTGCTGCCCATTACAGTGATGAATATGCGGCTCCACCTCCCATAGGGGTGGAGCCGCATATTCATCACTGTAAAGAGCGGCACCACGTGACTGCTCATACAGGAGAAGCTGCAGCGCGGAGAGGACGCATCGAGGGAGCTTGGTGAGTATTTTATTTCCAGCGGGCGGGCGCACAGGGGGTGGGAGGGGGGTGGTGACAGGGATCTTCATTTCAACCACAAAAAAAAAATAAAAAAATGCTTTTTCATATCTTCTCTCTAGCGAACGCTGCTGGAGAGAAGAAATGAATGGCGGCTTCAGCACGCAAAGCAGGGGACAGCGCTTACTGTAGCGCTGTCTCCTGCACAGTCCGTATGGTACCCAGTCGGCAAACGGGCGGCACACGGCTGCCGCACGTGTGCCACACTGATGTGCCACGTGAGCACACGGACACACGGACATGGATAACTCCGGTACCGATTTTTCCGGTACCGGAATTATCTAATTATCTGGACGTGTGGGACAGGCCTTAGGCTGGTTTTACACTTGCTGTGTTTTTTCAGCCCGTTTTTGTGTCACTAATGTATTTCTATGGGGCCGCAAAAACGGGATGCAAAAAATTGTAGGAGAGCCATACGCTGTACGGCCGTGAGGGCCGTATTCATGACCGTGAAAAAATATCGAGCTTGCTCATTATATTTCATAGCTTACGGACACGGGCGCCATTGAAAATCAATGGGGCCGCAAAAACAATGGAAGGTTGTTTTTGCGGTGCGTGGTCACTCCCGGTTTTGCGGACCGCCATTTTTTTTCGCAATACTTTTGCTATAGTATTGGGAACCTGGAAAACAGTGATCTGCAAGTTTTTTTGTGGTCTGTTATTGCAGCAGACCTTCAAAATTGCGGTGATACGATCCGCAAAAAATGGCCGCAATAACGGGCCGCAAAAAACCCGGTAAGTGTAAAAGAAGCCTAAGAGACCATTTTTTTAATGTATTTTAAAATAAGTAACTGGCCTGTAACCAGTCCCAGGCTCAAGGCTTTACCCTAGTTGTTATATTTGAAAAACTGATCATCTTTGCTATTGACCACCAATTCTGATAATCAAATTTGGATATAAATTGCATTCCAATTTAATAAATGACGTTTAATGCCAAATTAAAAAATCATTAAGAAAGTTGTCATATACATATGCTAATTGACTTTTAAAAGCTTTGATTGAGACCACATTAACTGGGGTAAAGGTTTTCCTGGATGGACAAATATATAATTCACTAGATGGTGGCCCGATTCTAACGCATCGGGTATTCTAGAATATGCATGTCCACGTAGTATATTGCCCATTTACGTAGTATATTGCCCAGTCACGTAGTATATTGCCCAGCGACATAGTATATTGCCCTGCCACGTAGTGTATTGCCCAGCTACATAGTATACAGCACAGCGATGTAGGATATTGCGCAGCTACGTAGTATATTGCACAGAGCCACATAGTATATTGCCCAGCCTTGTAGTATATTGTCCAGCCACGTAGTCTTGTAGTATACAGCAGAGCCACGTAGTATATTGCCCAGTCACGTAGTATATTGCCCAGCCTGGTAGTGTATTGCCCAGCTACATAGTATACAGCACAGCGACGTAGGATATTGCGCAACTACGTTGTATATTGCACAGAGCCACATAGTATATTGCACAGCTTTGTAGTATATTGCCCAGCCTTGTAGTACACAGCAGAGCCACGTAGGATATTGCCCAGTGACGTAGTATATTGCCCAGCCACGTAGTATATTGCCCAGCCACGTAGTATATTGCCCAGCTACATAGTATATTGCCCAGCCACGTAGTATATTGCCCAGCGACGTAGTATATTGCCCTGCCACGTAGTGTATTGCCCAGCTACCTAGTATACAGCACAGCTACGTAGTATATTGCACAGAGCCACATAGTATATTGCAGTTTTGTAGTATATTGCCCAGCCTTATAGTATATTGTCCAGCCACATAGTATACTGCCCAGCCTTGTAGTATACAGCAGAGCCACGTAGGATATTGCCCAGTGACGTAGTATATTACTGAGGCACGTATGTCACAGGGCCAAAAAATAAAAAATAAACATACTCACCTAACGATCCGAGGGCCCCTTGTAGTGTATCATACTCACCATTCTTGTCGCTGCTCCTCCGCGTCCCGCCTCTCCTCTTCGTGGGATCCTGTGCAGATGGTAGTGCTCGGCTTCAGGAAAATGGCCGCGGGATGCCGCGCGTGCGCAGATCGAGATCGCGGTGGCCATTTTCCTGAAGCGAGTTCCATTGCAAGTGCCAGGGCTGGTGGGAGCAGGACCTATGAAGACGTCGCGGTCACATGACCGTGACGTCACGGCAGGTCCTTGCCGCACACCAGCCCTGGGACAGGACCTCACCGCAAGCTGACGCTTGTAACGGAGCGGTCCGGGGAGCGTGGCGAGGAGCGAGAAAGGCGGCGGAGGGTGAGTATAGCAGGTTTTTTTTTTTTATTTATTATTTTTAACATTACATTTTGTACTATTGATGCCGCATAGGCAGCGGTGTATGCGGGCGCCGGCAGTGAGTGCGGGGAGTAAGCGGACATTTTTTTCTGGACTGTGCGCGTCGCTGATTGGTCGCGGCAGCCATGACAGGAAGCTGCCGAGACCAATCAGCGAACGAATAACCGTTACAGAAGGACAGACGGAAGTACCCTTAGGCAATTATATAGTAGATTAGTAACAATCCTGTGATATATTTTTCACATCATAAATTGTGTAACTTACAGAATAAAACAATCCTGAACGATTTGGGACCTTTACAATCACAAGGCTACTTTAATTTGTGCTAAAGTGATTGATTGTTTTGCCCACTACGTAAAGATGTAGTTCTATCATGTCCTATTGTCCTATTCAGGCAGGTTCAACCATTGCATTGTGACATGGGCCTCAGGTTTATAGTAGTAGTCATGAAGTATATATTGGCTTTGCATTTAAAAGTTACACCATGACGGACGGGGCATTGCTTGGCTTTTTTCAAGTTTTCCAAAACGCTGGTCTATCCACTAAAATGGAATTATGGTGCTTGAACCCTCTAGGTCCAAGCAACATATTGTAAGCCGATTTCTTATATTTATAGTGCTTTGGAACAAAGCACTATATTGTAATCCGACCGTGGTTAACTTCTTATTATTATTATAGTGCTTTGGAACAAAGCACATATATTGTAATCCGAACGTAGTTAACTTCTTCTTATTATAGTGCTTTGGAACAAAGCACTATATTGTAATCCGAACGTGGTTAGCTTCTTATTATAGTGCTTTGGAACAAAGCACATATATTGTAATCCGAACGTAGTTAACTTCTTCTTATTATAATGCTTTGGAACAAAGCACTATATTGTAATCCAAACGTGGTTAACTTCTTCTTATTATTATAGTGCTTTGGAACAAAGCACATATATTGTAATCCGAACGTAGTTAACTTCTTCTTATTATAGTGCTTTAGAACAAAGCACTATATTGTAATCTGAACGTGGTTAACTTCTTATTATAGTGCTTTGGAACAAAGCACTATATTGTAATCTGAACGTGGTTAACTTCTTCTTCTTATTATAGTGCTTTGGAACAAAGCACTATATTGTAATCCGAAAGTGGTTAACTTCTTCTTATTATTATTCTTATTATAGTGCTTTCGAACAAAGCACTATATTGTAATCCGAATGTGGTTAACTTCTTCTTATTATTATAGTGCTTTGGAACAAAGCACTATATTGTAATCCGAACGTGGTTAACTTTTTATTATAGTGCTTTGGAACAAAGCACTATCCTGTTATTCCATCGTGGTAAACTTCTTATTATTATAGTGCTTTGGAACAAAGCACTATACTGTTATTCCATCGTGGTAAACTTCTTCTTATTATTATTAGGCTTTTTTCCGCAATTAATGCGGCCCATACCGCTGCACTCACAGACACCAGTGAGGCGTCATTTCAAAGCCAGCGTCCACGAGAGGTGTGCTAAGTATTTTTCGTGTTGATTGGATTTGTAGTTTTGGCGCAATTTGCATTTGAAAATTGTTTTCCCCTCATTGGAAAGCATTGTCTCAATGCGTTTCAATAGGGAAATTTCCTCATAGGGTATAATGGGCTGGTTTCTGAGGCAATTTCTAAAAATAACTGCAAACTGCCTCCTGGCTGATTAGCTCATTGATATGCGCAGTCAGATCCAGTTACTATGCCAACGCCTACGAGCCCACTAGAAAACAGGTTTTGTCAGTCAGATAATATCAGCTCCTCTCTGTTATCAGCCATTCCCCTGTCCTGCTGTCAGTCTATTTCTCTCTGTTATCAGCCACTCCCCGTACTGCTGTCAGTCTATTTCTCTGTGTTATCAGCCATTCCCCTGTCCTGCTGTCAGTCTATTCTCTCTGTTATCAGCCATTCCCCGTCCTGCTGTCAGTCTATTCTCTCTGTTATCAGCCATTCCCCCATCCTGCTGTCAGTCTATTTCTCTGTTACCAGCCATTCCCCTGTCCTGCTGTCAGTCTATTTCTCTCTGTTATCAGCCATTCCCCGTCCTGCTGTCAGTCTATTTCTCTCTGTTATCAGCCATTCCCTTGTCCTGCTGTCAGTCTATTCTCTGTTATCAGCCATTCCCTTATCCTGCTGTCAGTCAGAGTGACCCGGCCCACCAAATCGGACCCAGAGTGACCAGGCCCACCAAATTGGACCCAGAGTGACCCGGCCCACCAAATTGGACCCAGAGTGACCCGGGCCACCAAATGGGACCCAGAGTGACCCGGCCCACCAAATGGGACCCAGAGTGACCCGGCCCACCAAATATGACCCAGAGTGACCCGGCCCACCAAATGGGACCCAGGGTGACCCGGCCCACCAAATCGGACCCAGAGTGACCCGGCCCACCAAATCGGACCCAGAGTGACCCGGCCCACCAAATCGGACCCAGAGTGACCCGGCCCACCAAATCGGACCCAGAGTGACCCGGGCCACCAAATCGGACCCAGAGTGACCCGGGCCACCAAATCGGACCCAGAGTGACCCGGGCCACCAAATCGAACCCAGAGTGACCCGGGCCACCAAATCGGACCCAGAGTGACCCGGGCCACCAAATCGGACCCAGACGGACCCGGGCCACCAAATCGGACCCAGAGGGACCCGGGCCACCAAATCGGACCCAGAGGGACCCGGGCCACCAAATCGGACCCAGAGGGACCCAGGCCACCAAATCGGACCCAGAGGGACCCGGGCCACCAAATCGGACACAGAGTGACCCGGCCCACCAAATCGGACCCAGAGTGACCAGGCCCACCAAATCGGACCCAGAGTGACCCGGCCCATCAAATCGGACCCAGAGTGACCCGGGCCACCAAATCGGACCCAGAGTGACCCGGGCCACCAAATCGGACCCAGAGTGGCCTCAACCCTGAGGGGCTACAACTACCAAACCAGCGCCTGAGGGGCACCCAAGTGTGAAAGTCTTGCAGGGGCAGCACGGGCACCATTCCAAAGCACTATCTGTAGTTCCTTCAGGAAATACCCATCTAGTTATAGTGCTTTGGAACAAAGCACTATACTGTTATTCCATCGTGGTAAACTTCTTCTTCTTATTATTATTATTAGGCTTTTTTTCGCAGTTAATGCGGCCCAAACCGCTGAACGCACAGACTCCAGTGAGGTGTCATTTCGAAGCCAGCGTCCACGAGAGGTGTGGTAAGTTAATTTCATGTCGATCGGATTTGTAGTTTTGGTGCAATTTGCATTTGAAAATTGTCTCCCCCTCATTGGAAAGCATTGTTTCAATGCATTTCAATAGGGAAATTTTCCTATACGTTTAAAATGGGCTGGTTTCTGAGGTAATTTCTAAAAATAACTTAACTGCCAAATGCCACCTGGCTGATTAGCTCATTGATATGCGCAGTCAGACACAGTTACTATGCCAACGCCTACCAACTCCACTAGGTCACAGTTTTGTCAGATAATATCAGCTCTTAAAGTGACAGCACAGCACAATTTCAAAGCACTATTTGTAGTCTTATTATTATTACAGTATACAGCGCAGAGCCCCGCAGTATACAGCGCAGAGCCCTGCAGTATACAGCGCAGAGCCCCGCAGTATACAGCGCAGACCCGCTCAGTATACAGCGCAGAGCCGCGCATTATACAGCACGGACCCGCGCAGCATGCAGCGCAGAGCCGCGCAGCATACAGCGCAGAGCCGCGCAGCATACAGCGCAGAGCCCCGCAGCCTACAGGGCAGAGCCCCGCAGCATACAGCGCAGAGCCCCGCAGCATACAGCGCAGAGCACCGCAGCATACAGCGCAGAGCCGCGCAGCATACAGCGCAGAGCCCCGCAGCATACAGCGCAGAGCCCCGCAGTATACAGCGCAGAGCCGCGCAGCATACAGAGCAGAGCCGCGCAGCATACAGCGCAGAGCCCCGCAGCATACAGCGCAGAGCCCCGCAGCATACAGCGCCGAGCCGCGCAGCATACAGCGCGGAGCCGCGCAGCATACAGCGCAGAGCCCCGCAGCATACAGCGCAGAGCACCGCAGTATACAGCGCAGAGCCGCGCAGTATACAGCGCAGAGCCCCGCAGCATACAGCGCAGAGCCCCGCAGCATACAGCGCAGAGCCGCGCAGTATACAGCGCAGAGCCGCGCATTATACAGCGCAGTGCCCCGCAGCATACAGCGCGGAGCCGCGCAGCATACAGCGCTGAGCCGCGCAGCATACGGCGCAGAGCCCCGCAGCATACGGCGCAGAGCCCCGCAGTATACAGAGCAGAGCCACGCATTATACAGCGCAGAGCCACGCAGCATACAGCGCAGAGCCTTGCAGTATACAGCGCAGAGCCCCGCAGTATACAGTGCAAAGCCAAGCAGTATACAGCGCAGAGCCTTGCAGCATACAGCGCAGAGCCGCACAGTATACTGCGCAGAGCCGCGCAGCATACAGCGCAGTCAGACCCAGTTACTATGCCAACGCCTATGAACTCTACATGAGTCCAGCACACAAGTTTTGTCCGATAATATCAGCTCTTAAAGTGACAGCACACAACACAATTCCAAAGCACTATCTGTAGTCATATTATAATTATTGCCCCCCTCACCAATTCGGACCCCGAGTGGCGCCGCCCGCCAAATCGGACCCAGAGTGGCGCCGCCCGCCGAATCGGACCCAGAGCGGCGCCGCCCGCCAAATCGGACCCAGAGTGGCGCCGCCCGCCAAATCGGACCCAGAGTGGCGCCGCCCGCCAAATCGGACCCAGAGTGGCGCCGCCCGCCAAATCGGACCCAGAGTGGCGCCGCCCGCCAAATCGGACCCAGAGTGGTGCCGCCCGCCAAATCGGACCCGGAGTGGCGCCGCCCGCCAAATCGGACCCAGAGTGGCGCCGCCCGCCAAATCGGACCCGGAGTGGCGCCGCCCGCCAAATCGGACCCAGGGTGGCGCCGCCTGCCAAATCAGACCCAGAGTGGCGCCGCCCGCCAAATCGGACCCGGAGTGGCGCCGCTCGCCAAATCGGACCCGGAGTGGCGCCGCCCGCCAAATCGGACCCGGAGTGGTGCCGCCCGCCAAATTGGACCCGGGGTGGCGCCGCCCGCCAAATCGGACCCAGAGTGACCCGGGCCACCAACTCGGACCCAGAGTGACCCGGGCCACCAAATCGGACCCAAAGTGACCCGGGCCACCAAATCGGACCCAGAGTGACCCGGGCCACCAAATCGGACCCAGAGTGACCCGGCCCACCAAATCGGACCCAGAGTGACCCGGCCCACCAAATCGGACCCAGAGTGACCTGGCCCGCCAAATCGGACCCAGAGTGACCCGGCCCACCAAATCGGACCCAGAGTGACCCGGCCCACCAAATCGGACCCAGAGTGACCCGGCCCACCAAATCGGACCCAGAGTGGCCCGGCCCACCAAGCCTCAACCCTGAGGGGCTACAACTACCAAACCAGCGCCGAAGGGGCACCCAAGTGTGAAAGTCTTGCAGGGGCAGTCCGGGCACCATTCCAAAGCACTATCTGTAGTTCCTTCAGGAAATACCCATCTAGTTATAGTGCTTTGTGTCATGATCTCTGCAGGCAGAGATCATAGCAAGCCTATAGAGGGACAAGCTCTCGGAAGATGGAACTATACTGACCATGAACTAAGCCTGCCGCGCAACTAGAAATAGCCAGGTAGCATTTCCTATTTATAGCTAGATGCCCAGCTCTGGCCTAAGACCTAAATAGCTAGCAGAGGGAAATATAAGACCTGGCTCACCTCTAGAGAAATATTCCAAAGAAGACAGTAGCCCCCCACATATAATGACGGTGAGTTCAGATGAAACAACAAACGCAGCAGGAAAATAGTCTTAGCAAATTTGAGGTCCGCTTACTAGATAGCAGAAGACAGATAGTATACTTTCATGGTCAGCAGAAAAATACTAACAAAACACCATCCAGAGATTACCTTAAACTCTGGCATTAACTCATAACGCCAGAGTAGCAATCCCTGATCGACGAGAGCTTTCCAGACACAGTAACAAAACTTCAGCTGCGAACTGGAACAAATAGGCAAAACAAAACATGGACAAAAGTCCAACTTATCAGTAGTTGTCTAGAAGCAGGAACAAGCACCGAGAGGCATCAGATAACATTGTTGACCGGCAAGAAACCACCAGAGAAATGAGCTTAAATAGCGACACCCACTACTGATGGAATCAGGTGAAACAGGAAAGAGGATGACAAGTCCAATTCCACAAGCGGCCACCGGGGGAGCCCAGAATCCAAATTCACAACAGTACCCCCCCCTCAAGGAGGGGGCACCGAACCCTCACCAGATCCACCAGGGCGACCAGGATGAGCCCTATGGAAGGCACGAACAAGATCAGAAGCATGAACATCAGATGCATTGACCCAAGAATTATCCTCCTGGCCGTAACCCTTCCAGTTGACCAGATACTGGAGTTTCCGTCTGGAAACACGAGAGTCCAAAATTTTCTCCACAACGTACTCCAACTCACCCTCAACCAACACCGGAGCAGGAGGCTCAAGAGAAGGTACAACAGGTACCTCATACCTGCGCAATAACGACCGATGAAAAACGTTATGAATGGAAAAGGACGCAGGGAGGTCCAAACGGAAAGAAACAGGATTAAGAATCTCCAATATTCTATAAGGGCCGATGAACCGAGGTTTAAACTTAGGAGAAGAGACCCTCATAGGGACAAAACGAGAAGACAACCACACTAAATCTCCAACACAAAGCCGAGAACCAACACGACGATGACGGTTGGCAAAACGCTGAGTCTTCTCCTGTGACAACTTCAAATTGTCCATAACCTGCCCCCAGATGTGATGCAATCTCTCCACCACCGCATCCACTCCAGGACAATCCGAGGATTCCACCTGACCGGAGGAAAATCGAGGGTGAAACCCCGAATTACAGAAAAACGGGGACACCAAGGTGGAAGAACTGGCCCGATTATTGAGGGCGAACTCTGCCAATGGCAAAAAAGCAACCCAATCATCCTGGTCAGCAGAGACAAAACACCTCAGATATGTCTCAAGGGTCTGATTAGTCCGCTCGGTCTGGCCATTAGTCTGAGGGTGAAAAGCAGATGAAAAAGACAAATCTATGCCCATCCTAGCACAGAATGCCCGCCAAAATCTAGACACAAATTGGGTACCTCTGTCAGAAACAATATTCTCAGGAATACCGTGCAATCGGACAACATTCTGAAAAAACAGAGGAACCAACTCAGAAGAAGAAGGCAACTTGGGCAGAGGAACCAAATGGACCATTTTAGAGAAACGGTCACAGACCACCCAGATGACAGACATCTTCTGGGAAACAGGCAGATCTGAAATAAAATCCATCGAGATGTGTGTCCAAGGCCTCTTAGGAATAGGCAAGGGCAACAGCAGTCCGCTAGCCCGAGAACTACAAGACTTGGCCCGAGCACAAACGTCACATGACTGCACAAAGACTCGCACATCTCGTGACAGAGAAGGCCACCAGAAGGATCTTGCCACCAAATCCCTGGTACCAAAAATTCCGGGATGACCTGCCAATGCAGAAGAATGTACCTCAGAGATGACTCTGCTGGTCCAATCATCCGGAACAAACAGTCTATCAGGCGGACAACGATCCGGTCTATCCGCCTGAAACTCTTGCAAGGACCGCCGCAGATCAGGAGAAACGGCCGACAAAATTACTCCCTCCCTAAGGATACCTGTGGGTTCAGAATTACCAGGAGAGTCCGGGTCAAAACTCCTAGAAAGGGCATCTGCCTTAACATTCTTAGAACCCGGTAGGTATGACACCACAAAATTAAAGCGAGAAAAAAATAAAGACCAGCGCGCCTGTCTAGGATTCAGGCGTCTGGCAGTCTCAAGATAAATCAAATTTTTGTGGTCAGTCAATACCACCACCTGATGCCTAGCCCCCTCGAGCCAATGGCGCCACTCCTCAAACGCCCACTTCATGGCCAAAAGCTCCCGATTCCCAACATCATAATTCCGCTCTGCGGGCGAAAATTTGCGAGAAAAGAAGGCACAAGGCCTAATGACGGAGCAGTCGGAACCTCTCTGCGACAACACTGCCCCAGCTCCGATCTCCGAAGCGTCAACCTCAACCTGAAAAGGCAGATTCACATCAGGCTGACGCAACACAGGGGCAGAGGCAAAACGGCGCTTAAGCTCCTGAAAGGCCTCTACAGCATGAGGGGACCAATTAGCAACATCAGCGCCTTGTCTGGTCAAATCAGTCAGTGGTTTAACGACATCCGAAAAACCAGCAATAAATCGGCGGTAAAAGTTGGCAAAGCCCAAAAATCTCTGAAGACCCTTAAGAGAGGAGGGCTGAGTCCAACTGTCATGATCTCTGCAGGCAGAGATCATAGCAAGCCTATAGAGGGACAAGCTCTCGGAAGATGGAACTATACTGACCATGAACTAAGCCTGCCGCGCAACTAGAAATAGCCAGGTAGCATTTCCTATTTATAGCTAGATGCCCAGCTCTGGCCTAAGACCTAAATAGCTAGCAGAGGGAAATATAAGACCTGGCTCACCTCTAGAGAAATATTCCAAAGAAGACAGTAGCCCCCCACATATAATGACGGTGAGTTCAGATGAAACAACAAACGCAGCAGGAAAATAGTCTTAGCAAATTTGAGGTCCGCTTACTAGATAGCAGAAGACAGATAGTATACTTTCATGGTCAGCAGAAAAATACTAACAAAACACCATCCAGAGATTACCTTAAACTCTGGCATTAACTCATAACGCCAGAGTAGCAATCCCTGATCGACGAGAGCTTTCCAGACACAGTAACAAAACTTCAGCTGCGAACTGGAACAAATAGGCAAAACAAAACATGGACAAAAGTCCAACTTATCAGTAGTTGTCTAGAAGCAGGAACAAGCACCGAGAGGCATCAGATAACATTGTTGACCGGCAAGAAACCACCAGAGAAATGAGCTTAAATAGCGACACCCACTACTGATGGAATCAGGTGAAACAGGAAAGAGGATGACAAGTCCAATTCCACAAGCGGCCACCGGGGGAGCCCAGAATCCAAATTCACAACAGCTTTGGAACAAAGCACTATACTGTTATTCCACCGTGGTAAACTTCTTATTATTCTTCTTATTATTCAGTCCGCACGTAATGCGGCCCGAACCGCTAAACTCACAGACTCCAGTGAGGTGTCATTTTGAAGCCAGCGTTCCTGAGAGGTGTGCTAAGTATTTTTCGTGTCGATCGGATTTGTAGTTTTGGCGCAATTTGCGTTTGAAAAAAGTGTCTCAATGCGTTTCAATAGGGAAATTTTCCAATACGTTTATAATGGGCCTGATTTCTGAGGCAATTTCTAAAAATAACTGCCACCTGGCTGATTAGCTCATTGATATGCGCAGTGAGACCCAGTTACTATGCCAACGCCTATAAACTCTACCAGCCCACCAGGTCACAAGTTTTGTCAGATAATGTCCGCTCTTAAAGTGACAGTAGAGCACAATTCCAAAACACTATCTGTAGTCTTATAATTATTGCCCCGCTCACCAAATCGGACCCAGCCCACCAAATCGGACCAGAGTGCCCCCTCTTGCCAAATCGGACCCAGAGTGGCGCCGCCCGCCAAATCGGACCCAGAGTGGCGCCGCCCGCCAAATCGGACCCAGAGTGGCGCCGCCCGCCAAATCGGACCCAGAGTGGCGCCGCCCGCCAAGTCGGACCCAGAGTGGCGCCGCCGCCAAATCGGACCCAGAGTGGCGCCGCCCGCCAAATCGGACCCAGAGTGGCGCCGCCCGCCAAATCGGACTCAGAGTGGCGCCGCCCGCCAAATCGGACCCAGAGTGACCCGGCCCACCAACTCGGACCCAGAGTGACCCGGGCCACCAAATCGGACCCAGAGTGACCCAAGCCACCAAATCGGACCCAGAGTGACCCAAGCCACCAAATCGGACCCAGAGTGACCCGGGCCACCAAATCGGACCCAGAGTGGCGCCGCCCGCCAAATCGGACCCAGAGTGGCGCCACCCACCAAATCGGACCCAGAGTGGCGCCGCCCGCCAAATCGGACCCAGAGTGGCGCCGCCCGCCAAATCGGACCCAGAGTGGCGCCGCCCGCCAAATCGGACCCAGAGTGACCCGGCCCACCAAATCGGACCCAGAGTGACCCGGGCCACCAAATCGGACCCAGAGTGACCCAAGCCACCAAATCGGACCCAGAGTGACCCAAGCCACCAAATCGGACCCAGAGTGACCCGGGCCACCAAATCGGACCCAGAGTGACCCGGGCCACCAAATCGGACCCAGAGTGACCCGGGCCATCAAATCGGACCCAGAGTGACCCGGGCCACCAAATCGGACCCAGAGTGACCCGGGCCACCAAATCGGACCCAGAGTGACCCGGGCCACCAAATCGGACTCAGAGTGACCCGGGCCACCAAATCGGACCCAGAGTGACCCGGCCCACCAAATCGGACCCAGAGTGACCCGGCCCACCAAGTCGGACCCAGAGTGACCCGGGCCACCAAATCGGACCCAGAGTGACCCGGGCCACCAAATCGGACCCAGAGTGACCCGGGCCACCAAATCGGACCCAGAGTGACCCGGGCCACCAAATCGGACCCAGAGTGACCCGGGCCACCAAATCGGACCCAGAGTGACCCGGCCCACCAAATCGGACCCAGAGTGACCCGGCCCACCAAATCGGACCCAGAGTGGCCTCAACCCTGAGGGGCTACAACTACCAAACCAGCGCCTGAGGGGCACCCAAGTGTGAAAGTCTTGCAGGGGCAGCCCGGGCACCATTCCAAAGCACTATCTGTAGTTCCTTCAGGAAATACCCATCTAGTATTATTATTGTAATCCGAAAGTGGTAAACTTATTATTATTCAGTTTTTTCTGCAATTAATGCGGCCCGAACCGCTGCACGCACAGACTCCAGTGAGGCGTCATTTCGAAGCCAGCGTCCACGAGAGGTGTGCTAAGTATTGTTCGTGTCGATACGATTTGTAGTTTTTTAAAAAACTGCATTTAAAAAAAAAAAAAATTCCCATAGGAAATAATGGTGAACTTTCCATTACCCCCAACTTGACCTTCCAAAGATGGCAGCTATGCAAATGTACGGTGCCATTTTAGGACATGATCATTTATCAAAGTCAAACATCAGAATAAAGTGACTATGACACCCTCTCATCCCGTGTGTGAAAAGTAAGTGCACCGAGTGGCCCCGCCCCCCAAATCTGACACCGAGTGGCCCCGCCTCCCAAATGGGTCCCAGAGTGACCCCACCCACCGAATAGGTCCCAGAGTGACCCCGCCCACCAAATGGGTCCCAGAGTGACCCCGCCCACCAACTCAGATCCAGAATGACCCCGCCCACCAAATGGGTCCCAGAGTGACCCGGCACACCAAATGGGTCCCAGAGTGACCCGGCCCACCAAATGGGTCCCAGAGTGACCCGGCCCACCAAATGGTTCCCAGAGTGACCCCGCCCACCAAATGGGTCCCAGAGTGACCCCGCCCACCAAATGGGTCCCAGAGTGACCCCGCCCACCAAATGGGACCCCGAGTGACCCCACTCACCAAATCAGACCCAGAGAGACCCCGCCCACCAAATCGGACCCAGAGTGACCCCGCCCACCAATTCAGACTCAGAGTGACCCCGCCCACCAAATCGGACCCAGAGTGACCCCGCCCACCGAATCGGACCCAGAGTGACCCCACCCACCGAATCGGACGCAGAGTGACCCCGCCCACTGAATCGGACCCAGAGTGACCCCGCCCACCGAATCGGACCGAGTGACCCGCCCACCAAATACGACCCAGAGTGACCCCGCCCACCAAATCGGACCCAGAGTGGCCTCAACCCTGAGGGGCTACAACCACCAAACCAGCGCCTGAGGGGCACCCAAGTGTGAAAGTCTTGCAGGGGCAGCCCGGGCACCATTCCAAAGCACTATCTGTAGTTCCTTCAGGATCTCTTTTATTTATAAAAAATACAAAACACAAACAAAAACAGAAATACACAACATATCTTACAAAAATAAAACCAGCATTTAAGAATTCTTTTTCCCACGCCTCAGAGTCTCTTAACTTTGCAGCTTTAGGAAACCCCCAGCAGGAAAATCATCACATCCATTTTTCCTATCCAATAGACAAAATTTAAAGTAAAGAAAAATTCATTCGCACATACACTCACACATACACTCACACTCCCCACTATTTAATACATATATACATATAAAACTAGAAAAGAAAATTTGGCCCATGCTGCCCAAAAAATAAAAGAAAAAGCCAACCTAGCTAAACAAACTTAACACTCTAAACAGTCTATAACACTCTAAACACAGCAATTAAATTTTTTTTTTTTTTTTTAATTTATTTTATTTTTTATTTTTATTTTTATTTATTTTTTTTTTTATTTATTTTTTTTTTTTTATTTTTTTTTTTTTTTTTTTTTTTTTCCCTCCACCCACACTGCCACCACGGGTCCATGCAAGTTCATGCCCTCTGAAAAATACACCACACTTTTTCCTCCGGGTCCATGAAAGTTTCCATGCCCTTATATTGTTTCCAGGGTCCATATGCCCTTATGCAACCCCCCAACAAACACCCCCCACCCAACCTAAACTACACCCCCCACAACATACTAACTATACATACCACAAGATAAAATACAGACATACAAAATTTTATTTACAGATCATAACTTTACTAACACAACATCAAAATACCACAATACCAAAACAACAGCTTTAACCTGTAAGGCCCAAGTTCGGCACCTTCAAGCCCGATATCCATTAATTCTACCAGAAACAAAACAAAAAGACTAAGCGTGCCACACATCAGCCCACCACCAGGGAATAGGAGTCTAAAGAGGCCCTGACCCTAACACCGACACAAACACCCTGTCCCTACTCAACTAAAACTGCCCCTCAAAAAGCTGACCCTATCTGTCCCTACATGCCCCTACCTATCCCTACTCTACCTAACTTAACAATACTAACTATCTACCTATCCCTAGACTGTCCCTCCCTGTCCCTATCTATCCCTATATAACTGTCCCTCAACACCCCACACCACCTTATCCTTCCCTCTCCCAGTCACACAACCAATCTGTCCCTAGAGTAAGAAGAGAAACCCCTCCAAAAGTGAAGAGGCCCTCTTCCCACCCAGCCTCCCAAACACCTAGGAAGCCCCTAATCACTCAACCAAGCTTTCCCTCGGGTACGTATTAAAAGGAGAGACCCCTCCAAAGCCAAGAGGCCCTCCTCGCACCCAGCCTCCCGAACTCCAAAGAGCGCACCTTACCCAGGTCACCCAAGATGTTACTAACCACCTCATCCCGGGGGAGGGTTTTATGCTGTATTGAAACTAGGCACCGTGCATTCCAGGTGTAGAACCTAACAACTACACTAACTAGGAATAAAGTGCCCCGATCTCGGCCACCAAGGGATCTGAATGCCCCATAAGCCCACTCCGGATAGGAAAGGGATGCCAACCTAGGCCAGCCTATGGAAGCACCCACCCGGTTATAGACCCCTGTATTAAAGGGACACTGAAGGAGGAAGTGCTCCATGCTTTCCAGCGTGTCGCCACACTCTTCACGGGGACAACCCCGATCATCAGAGTTCCTGAACTTCAGATTGTCCCTCACATACAGCCTCCCATGGAAGCAGCGCCAGGCCAAGTCCCAAAACTTCGAGGGGATCCGTGGAGAATTTAACAACCCGAGCCCCCCCTCCAGATCCCGGCCTGGGCAATCTCTGAGCACCAGGGGCTTCTGGAAATGGGTCAACAGGACCCTACTGTCAAGGGATTTCCTCGACATGGTCCTGATTTCCCACATTCCCAGACCCCACCGGCGGATCACCTTCAGAGCCGGGGTAGCATAAGCCGGGAGATGTCCATGTGGTGTTCGTAGGTCCTTCACCTGCCCTCCTGTCTCCCATTCCTGGAAGAAAGGCCGAAACCATCCCCTGCAGGAGAATACCCACGGAGGAGCCCTCTCTGTCCAGAGGTTGGCAATGTTGGTCTTAAGAAAGGTGTTCACTAAGAACACCACTGGGTTGACCATACCCAACCCACCTAGTCTCCTCGTGCGGTACGTGACCTCCCTCTTGATTAGGTTAAGCCTGTTCCCCCATAACAGTTGGAAGAACAGGCTATAGACCCGCGTCCAGAGAGATTCCGGCAAGATGCAGACACTGCCCAAGTAAATTAACAAAGGAAGCAAATAACCCTTGGCCAAGCTGACCCTTTCCCTCAGGGTTAAAGACCAACCCTTCCACTGGTCCACCTTCTGGGCGGCAATCTTGAGCCTGCCTTCCCAATTTTGTTGGGGATAGTCCCCTGGGCCAAAATTGATGCCTAAGATCTTAGCGGAGGACTGGGGCCCTGGAAGGGTGTCCGGGAGATCAAAACTTGGATCTCCCCCTCCCAGCCAGAGACTCTCGCACTTTTCCCGGTTGATCATGGACCCGGATGCCTCCGAGTAGCGCACGACCTCAGACATGACCCAATCCGCCTCCTCTCTCGAGGATACAAAAAGGGAGACATCATCGGCGTACGCTACCACCCTCAGAGTGGCCCCCGGCTCCGCCCGGTCCATCCCGACTCCCACCAACGGTCCACGATCTACCCTCCTTAAGAAGGGATCGATCGCAAACACGTATAAAAGTGGGCTCAGAGGACAGCCCTGACGGACCCCGGAGCTCACCTCAAAAGAGTGACCAACCCAACCGTTCACGAGCGGGAAAGTCTCAGCCCCCTCATACAAGGTCTTTAACCAATTGACAAACCTCCCCGGCAGACCATACCTCAGAAGGACAGACCAGAGGTACTCATGATCCACCCGGTCAAAAGCCTTTGCCTGGTCTAAGGACAGCAAGTACCCCTTCCAGCGACCCGCAATGCCCTGCTCCACTGCCTCTCGGACACCGAGCACAGCACTAAAAGTACTGCGGCCTGGAACAGAACAGTGCTGAGCCCCCGAAAGGAGCCGGGGTGCAAACTTCACCAGCCGATTAAACAACACCTTTGCCAGAATCTTTCGGTCCGTATCGAGGAGCGCTATGGGACGCCAATTCTCGATACGGGACGAGTCCTTACCCTTTGACAAAATAATCAGGGCCGACTTCCTCATTGAACTGGGAAGAGCACCCGAGGAGAGGCACTCATTAAACACCTCAGTCAAGAGGGGGACCAAGGAGTCCCTAAAAGTCTTGTAAAACTCGGATGTTAAGCCATCCGGACCTGGCGATTTTTTGGGCCGGAGCCCATCAATGGCCAGTCTCACTTCCTCTTCCCTGATTACCTCGGCCAAACCATAAAGAGAGGGGTCATCTCCTGGCTCAGGAACAGTTTCAGCCAGGAAAGCCGACATCCCATCTCGATCCAGATCCCTCTTCCTCAAGAGGCGTGAGTAAAAGGACCTGACCACCTCCAGGATCCCTGATTTGGATCTGTTCAGGGAACCCGTACTATCGATCAGTCCTGTCACCACCTTACAATTCACTGACATCTTACAGTTTCTGTAAGGGTCGGGCGAGCGGTACTTCCCGAAATCCCTCTCAAAAACCAAAGATGCGTGCCTATCATACTGACACCCCTTGAGCAAAGATTTCACTCTGGAGATTTCCTCTCGGTCACCTCCAGTCGAGACGAGCTGCTCGAGTTTCCTCCTCAGGTCTTGATACAAGCGATGCCTGTTCAGACTTCTGAGGCTCGAGAGCTGACGGAAGAACCCCGCCACCCTTTTCTTGAAGATCTCCCACCACTCAGACTTAGTACTACAGAGATCCAAAAGCGGTACCTGGCTCTGAAGAAAAGCCTCAAAGGATTGTCTCACCTCTGCCTCTTCCAGAAGGGATGAATTCAGCTTCCACAGCCCTCTTCCCATCCGGGGGGTCTCTGTAACATTCAGAGAAAAGAAAATTAAACAGTGATCGGAGAACTCCACCTCAACGGCGGACACTGCAGAAAAGATGGCGTCCTCCTTCAAAAAAAACCTGTCTATTCTAGACCTACTGCTACCTCTATGAAAGGTGAAACCCTCGTGACCTGGGGTGTGCCGTATGTGGACATCCACCAGGCGAGCTTCACTAGCTAGACTATTTAGGGCTATGCTATCATAAGCCAGGCGGCCTCCGGGACCTCCCCTATCACGGGATCTCGTAATGGTGTTGAAATCCCCACCGAAGACCACCTGCCGGCTCGTAAAAAGAAAGGGCTTGATCTTCATGAAGAGACATTTACGGTCCCACTTAGATTGTGGGCCATAGATGTTTATGAGCCGAAGCTCCTGTCCCCTCATGAAGATGTCTAAGACCAGGCACCTCCCCATTTCTATCTCAATAACCCGTCGGCATTCCACCTCAGCGGTCTTAAAAAGGACCGCCACCCCGCTATACGGCTCGGCCGCAAGAGACCAGTATGAGGGCCCACACCTCCACTCCTTTTTTGCCTTGTGGATGACCCCCATGTCCGTTAGTCTGGTCTCCTGCAAAAACAAAATTTCAGCCTCAATTCGGGTGAAAAAATCAAAGGCCGCAAATCTAGCCGCATCAGACTTTATGCTGGCGACATTAATCGACGCCAGAGTCAACGGGGTGAGTTCAGCCATCATGGGTGATTGAGTTAGACAGCCTTCTTCTTCCCCACCCCATCCTCTTTACCTCTCCCCCCCGAAGAAGGGACTGGGTCAGACATGTTCTTCCTCTTTAAAGAGGATGAGGTATCCATTTTATTTTTGGTATCCTCGCCTCTGGGTTCCGGGTCAGTCCCCCCCCCAGAGGAAACAACGTCCTCCGGAGGACAGACTGCGCCGCCCCCCGAAAGCCCCCCAGGTGCCGCCCCCGGTCCCTCACCCCCGACCTCCGGCTCAGCAGAGTCCTCGAGGGCTTGGAACCGGTTGGAGAGGGCAATCAGAGGGGAGCCGGTGAGCCCTTCCGTTGGCACAACCACGGTCAGGGGAGGGGGCGAAGGACCAGAAGGCTTAGTAACCTTCCTTTTCTTCTTCCCCCCTTTTTTGGTACGATGTTTCTCACCCTGTTTTACTGTCGGCTGATCCGTGACCTCCTCATCCACACTTTCATACTGGGAGGAGTTGTCGGAGTCAGCCCTGTTATCCTCCCTCTCCATCCTCCTGATCTCCTCGCACACTTCCGCCTCCCCCGGGGCCTCAGTGACAACAGCCGATGCCTCAGAGGGGGGAGCAGACATTACCCCAGTTGCCTGAGGCTCTCCCTGCCCCCCACCCCCGCGGCGCCTTTCCTGCCTCCTTTGGTAGGCAGGATTCCGGGCTCTGTCTCTCTTCACCGACCCCTCAGCCCCTCCCCCGCCGCTACCACCTACCGCGGCAGAGGTCGAACCGCCAGAGGTTTCCCCCTCACGGCCTCCCCCCACCCGGCCAGCAGCAGAATTGGAGAAAGAGCGAGGGCAGCGGCTGTACGGGTGACCCAGATCACCACACAGGTTACACCGAATATCCTTACAGGATGCAGCGAGATGGCCTACCCCGCCACACAAGGCACATTTCTGCACCTTGCAGCTTGCGCTGAAGTGGCGGGGATCACCGCACCTGTGACAGACCTTCGGCTGCCCCTGATAGAAGATCAGGATCCGGTCCCTTCCAATGAACGCAGAGGAAGGGATGTGGGTGACCGTACCCCCTGAGACCTTCAACTTCATCATGAAGGTCCAGCCCCCTGACCAAATACCAAATTCGTCCAGATTTTTTTTTGGGACGTCCGTGACTTCCCCATAGCGGGAAAGCCACGTCAGAATGTCAACACCAGAGAGTGACTCGTTACATGTTACAACGGTCACCCTCTTCACGCCATTTTGGCGAGATACCGCTTGCACAGCGAAATCTCGCCAGCCGGGCTCCCCCTTCACCAGCTCGTAATTCGACCAAAAGAGCTCAAGCCCCTCTGGCCGCACGAAACTGATGTCAAAGAAGAGGGTGGCCGCAGGATGAATCAGGGCAAAGATATCAACTACCCCAAAGCCCATCTTCATGAGGAGCTCCACCACCCTGCTCCTGGGTGGGCAAGCTTCACTGCCCCTCCAGCGAAGACGGACTACATTCCTCCTCGCCACCCCCTGCCCGGCTGTCGGGAGGGACCATACAGTTTCCCCTTCCCTTTTATCTTGGAAGGCGGCCAGGCCATGTCTCTCCAGCCAGAAAGACAGGTCCACCTCTCTTCCCTCTACCATGATCGACCGCTCTCCGTTTTTTAGGGCTTCCAGAAAACGGCGCTGCAAAACGCCGTCCCCGGAACCCAGAGGCGAGGAGACCCCCCGATCCCCCCGTGAACCCCCTGGAGCCCCAGCCACCACCCTCGCAAAAGAAAGGGGGAGGGGAGCGACTGGGGGGGCAGATGGACCAGCCTCCCCCCCACCCCCCGCACCGCCATCTATACCACCAACATCCGTACCGCCATCCGCACCATTCACACCTTTCGCACTTGCAACACTTGTGACACCATTCATACCCTCCCCCACATCCCCAGCACACAACACACCATCCATACCGTCATTCATTTCCACATTCGCCACGGCCACATTTATCCCAGTATCATTTTTATTAACAATCAGATGTTTTTTTTTTTCCCTAACCTTCCTTCCTGCTGGGGGCTCCTGCTGCACACTTCCTGGTGCAGCACATACTGTCGTCCCCAGGGGTGCCGCTGCCCCTTTAAGGCCCGCAGAGCAGTGCTCAACAGTCACACCGCCCCGCCTGAGCCCAGGAGCAGCAGCATCCCCTGAGCGCTCTGCGGCAGCCGTTTTTTTAACTTTATTACTACTTGGAGCAGGGCCGGACTCTGCCACCGGACCCCGCTCCATACCGGGACCACAGTCAGGACTTTTATCTTCAGGCACCGGAGCCCCCGCACCACCAGATGACGGTAAGTGGGCAGGGGACTCCGGCACCCCTTTGCCGGCTTTAGCTGCCACTGTACTGTTGTTTTTTCGAGTGGGCGGAGCCACTCGCGGCGGACCCGCCGAGGCCACGCCCCCCCCGCCGACCACAGCACCAGCAGGCGGGGCCGCAGCCGCACAGGCCACGCCCCCACCGCCGGCCGCGATCACAGCGGGGGGTCCCGCGACCACCGAGGCTGCGCCCCCCCCGCCGGCCGCAACCACAGCGGCGGGTGGGACAGCAGCCGAGGAGGGCACACCCCCCCCGCATGCCACAACCACAGCGGGTCGGGCAACACACGGGGAGGCCACGCCCCCCTCACGGACCGCAGGCACAGGCATGGAGGGGACAACTGGGGCCGCAGCTGGGGAAGCCACGCCCCCCGACGCCACCCGCACCGGAGACCCCGGGGCTCGCCCAGGGCCCCCCGCGGTACTGACGCCAAGGGGCACGGCACCCGCACCAGCCGCCACCACCGCTGACCCCCTCAGCACAGGCCACTCCCCCTCGGCGTCCAGCGGCGGCGGGACCTCCGGCACAGACCCATCGCTGGATCTGCGCACAGGGGCACCCGACCTGGCCACGGACACCGCCAGGGGAGCGACCAGCACTTTGCATTGTGCCTTTACTTTAATCGCGCCCTTTCCTGGTCTCCGGGTCCCCAAAAAAGATCCAGCCTTTTGAGCGGATCCGCATGTGGGGGACCCGGACACCCCAGCTCTCGCCGCCGGAGATGCGGCCCCGGCTGCCCACACACCAGGTGCCGGGCCAGCCCCCCCTGCCACAGGGGACTTAGCCCGAGCACCACCACCATTAACCCCGGCACTGCCGGCACCGCACTCCATATCACTGCCCGAATCCGAGACACCACCACCAGGCATGGTGCCCCGATCCGGGCAGACCTTCCTCTCCCCGCTCCCTCGCTGCGGACCCACAACAGGGCCCGAGCCGGGGTGGGTAGCGGGTTCCGCACAACGGGACAGGGGAGCCCCAGGAAGGGGGGCGTAGACAAACTTCTCCACCACTGATGCTTTTGCCTTCTTACGCTTTTTCCCCCTCCCGGTTGCCTCATCCTCGCAGACCTCATCCCCAAACAACAGCTCGCCAAACCGTGCTGGGGACTCGATCTGCCGCACTTGCTGCAGGATGAGGCAGCCCCCCTGACTGCTAGTACCACCGCCATCCTCCCCCTCGCTCCCGCTTTCCTCCGAGTTACTGGAGTCCGACGGGAGGGCCACTTGCTCAGGGGCTATCCCGCTATACGATACCTGGGTGCTGTTATTCCCCAGGCCTTCAGGTGGATATGGCGCAGATGGACCGCCATCTTCCTCCTCTTCCTCCACCTGGTCGGGGTCTCCTGACCCCTCAGGAGACCCACCGGTCATGGCCCTAAACCGGTCGTCATTTCTTAGCTTCTCCTCAAAGGGGCCGCTTCCCGCCAGGATCTCCGCTCTACGGTCTTCCAGGGAGACTATAGACCCCCTCAGCCTCTTCACCGTGGCGGCGACCTCTGCTCTCCTTGAGGCAGGGAGCTTGCATTTAGCAGTTGCCCTGGCTCCCTTCAACTCCTCCCGGAGTATCCTCAGCTGTTTGGCGGCCTCCTCGTATTCGTGGACGTGCGCGCGTATTCGGGAGCCGTAGGTGGTAGTCGGCTCCCCTGCCGCCTTAGAGCCCCATATCTGGGGGCTCACCGCCGCACCTCCACTGGCCGCCTCTCCTCCTCCGGGAGGAGGAACCGCCATGGCCACGGCCTTAGGGGTCCCCGTCTTCTGGGGCCTGCGGCCCCCCGAGCTTTTGCCACTTTTTCCCATGGCTTTTTGGTCCTGGGACTGGCTAGATGGTACACGGGGCTTCTTGGTGATATGCAAGGCCTCCCACCCCCAGCCGGCTTGCACCGGGGGGTGGGAGCCAGGGGCTCAGCCCCGAAGCTCAGTCCCAGGAACAGTCCTTGCTTCCTGGGAAGGGGCAGGCAAAAAGTCCCAGATGAAAAATCTCCCTTCCCAGGAGCACACGGTCCACAGCCAAGCACACAGCCGACCCTCTGTTCAATAGCCACGCCTCTTCCTCTGGAGCCCGAACCGCTTCACTCACAGACTCCAGTGAGGTGTCATTTCGAAGCCAGCGTCCCCAAGAGGTGTGCTAAGTATTTTTCGTGTCGATCAGATTTGTAGTTTTGGCGCAATTTGAGTTTGAAAATGTTTTTTCCCCTCATTGTAATGCTTTTCAATAGGGAAATTTTCACATAGGTTATAATGGCCGGGTTTCTGAGGCAATTTGAAATGTACCTGCCACCTGGCTGATTAGCTCATTGATATGCTCAGTCAGGCCCAGTTACTATGCCAACGCCTGCGAACTGTACATGACCCTAGCAGGACAGTTTTGGCAGATAATATCAGCTCTTAAAGTGATAGCACAGCACAATTTCAAAGCACTATCTATAGTCTTATTATAATTATTGCCCCGCTCACCAAATCGGACCCAGCCCGCCAAATCGGACCCAGAGTGGCGCCGCCCGCCAAATCGAACCCAGAGTGGCGCCGCCCGCCAAATCGGACCCAGAGTGGCGCCGCCCGCCAAATCGGACCCAGGGTGGCGCCGCCCGCCAAATCGGACCCAGGGTGGCGCCGCCCGCCAACTCGGACCCAGGGTGGCGCCGCCCGCCAACTCGGACCCAGGGTGGCGCCGCCCGCCAACTCGTACCCAGGGTGGCGCCGCCCGCCAACTCGGACCCAGGGTGGCGCCGCCCGCCAACTCGGACCCAGGGTGGCGCCGCCCGCCAACTCGGACCCAGGGTGGCGCCGCCCGCCAACTCGGACCCAGGGTGGCGCCGCCCGCCAAATCGGACCCAGAGTGGCACCGCCCGCCAAATCGGACCCAGAGTGGCGCCGCCCGCCAAATCAGACCCAGAGTGGCGCCGCCCGCCAAATCGGACCCAGAGTGGCGCCGCCCGCCAAATCGGACCCAGAGTGGCGCCGCCCGCCAAATCGGACCCAGAGTGGCGCCGCCCGCCAAATCGGACCCGGAGTGGCGCCGCCCGCCAAATCGGACCCGGAGTGGCGCCGCCCGCCAAATCGGACGCGGAGTGGCGCGGCCAACCAAATCGGACCCGGAGTGGCGCGGCCCGCCAAATCGGACCCGGAGTGGCGCGGCCCGCCAAATCGGACCCGGAGTGGCGCGGCCCGCCAAATCGGACCCGGAGTGGCGCGGCCCGCCAAATCGGACCCGGAGTGGCGCGGCCCGCCAAATCGGACCCGGAGTGGCGCGGCCCGCCAAATCGGACCCGGAGTGGCGCGGCCCGCCAAATCGGACCCGGAGTGGCGCGGCCCGCCAAATCGGACCCGAAGTGGCGCGGCCCGCCAAATCGGACCCGGAGTGGCGCGGCCCGCCAAATCGGACCCGGAGTGACCCGGCCCCCCAAATCGGACCCGGAGTGGCGCGGCCCGCCAGATCGGACCCGGAGTGGCGCGGCCCGCCAAATCGGACCCGGAGTGGCGCGGCCCGCCAAATCGGACCCGGAGTGGCGCGGCCCGCCAAATCGGACCCGGAGTGGCGCGGCCCGCCAAATCGGACCCCGAGTGGCGCGGCCCCCCAAATCGGACCCCGAGTGGCGCGGCCCCCCAAATCGGACCCCGAGTGACCCGGGCCACCAAATCGGACCCAGAGTGGCCTCAACCCTGAGGGGCTACAACTACCAAACCAGCACCTGAGGGGCACCCAAGTGTGAAAGTCTTGCAGGGGCAGCCCGGGCACCATTCCAAAGCACTATCTGTAGTTCCTTCAGGAAATACCCATCTAGTTCTTATTATTATTCAGTCCGCACGTAATGCGGCCCGAACCGCTTCACTCACAGACTCCAGTGAGGTGTCATTTCGAAGCCAGCGTCCCCAAGAGGTGTGCTAAGTATTTTTCGTGTCGATCGGATTTGTAGTTTTGGCGCAATTTGCGTTTGAAAATGTTTTTTCCCCTCATTGTAATGCTTTTCAATAGGGAAATTTTCACATAGGTTATAATGGCCGGGTTTCTGAGGCAATTTGAAATGTACCTGCCACCTGGCTGATTAGCTCATTGATATGCTCAGTCAGGCCCAGTTACTATGCCAACGCCTGCGAACTGTACATGACCCTAGCAGGACAGTTTTGGCAGATAATATCAGCTCTTAAAGTGATAGCACAGCACAATTTCAAAGCACTATCTATAGTCTTATTATAATTATTGCCCCGCTCACCAAATCGGACCCAGCCCGCCAAATCGGACCCAGAGTGGCGCCGCCCGCCAAATCGAACCCAGAGTGGCGCCGCCCGCCAAATCGGACCCAGAGTGGCGCCGCCCGCCAAATCGGACCCAGGGTGGCGCCGCCCGCCAACTCAGACCCAGGGTGGCGCCGCCCGCCAACTCGGACCCAGGGTGGCGCCGCCCGCCAACTCGGACCCAGGGTGGCGCCGCCCGCCAAATCGGACCCAGGGTGGCGCCGCCCGCCAAATCGGACCCAGGGTGGCGCCGCCCGCCAAATCGGACCCAGGGTGGCGCCGCCCGCCAAATCGGACCCAGGGTGGCGCCGCCCGCCAAATCGGACCCAGTGGCGCCGCCCGCCAAATCTGACCCAGAGTGGCGCCGCCCGCCAAATCGGACCCAGAGTGGCGCCGCCCGCCAAATCGGACCCAGAGTGGCGCCGCCCGCCAAATCTGACCCAGAGTGGCGCCGCCCGCCAAATCGGACCCAGAGTGGCGCCGCCCGCCAAATCGGACCCAGAGTGGCGCCGCCCGCCAAATCGGACCCAGAGTGGCGCCGCCCGCCAAATCGGACCCGGAGTGGCGCCGCCCGCCAAGTCGGACCCGGAGTGGCGCCGCTCGCCAAGTCGGACCCGGAGTGGCGCGGCCCGCCAAATCGGACCCGGAGTGGCGCGGCCCGCCAAATCGGACCCGGAGTGGCGCGGCCAGCCAAATCGGACCCGGAGTGGCGCGGCCCGCCAACTCGGACCCGGAGTGGCGCGGCCCGCCAAATCAGACCCGGAGTGGCGCGGCCCGCCAAATCGGACCCGGAGTGGCGCGGCCCGCCAAATCGGACCCGGAGTGGCGCGGCCCGCCAAATCGGACCCGGAGTGGCGCGGCCCGCCAAATCGGACCCGGAGTGGCGCGGCCCGCCAAATCGGACCCGGAGTGGCGCGGCCCGCCAAATCGGACCCGGAGTGACCCGGCCCACCAAATCGGACCCGGAGTGACCCGGCCCACCAAATCGGACCCGGAGTGACCCGGGCCACCAAATCGGACCCGGAGTGACCCGGCCCACCAAATCGGACCCAGAGTGACCCGGCCCACCAAATCGGACCCAGAGTGACCCGGCCCACCAAATCGGACCCAGAGTGACCCGAGCCACCAAATCGGACCCAGA
Source organism: Ranitomeya variabilis (assembly GCF_051348905.1). Taxonomy (NCBI): domain Eukaryota; kingdom Metazoa; phylum Chordata; class Amphibia; order Anura; family Dendrobatidae; genus Ranitomeya; species Ranitomeya variabilis. Next base: position 307,360,982 of record NC_135234.1, on the reverse strand, counting down.
GTGACCCGAGCCACCAAATCGGACCCAGAGTGACCCGGGCCACCAAATCGGACCCAGAGTGACCCGGGCCCACCAAATCGGACCCAGAGTGACCCGGGTCCCCAAATGGGACCCAGAGTGACCCGGGCCCCCAAATCGGACCCAGAGTGACCCGGGCCCCCAAATCGGACCCAGAGTGACCCGGGCCCCCAAATCGGACCCAGAGTGACCCGGGCCACCAAATCGGACCCAGAGTGACCCGGGCCACCAAATCGGACCCAGAGTGACCCGGGCCACCAAATCGGACCCAGAGTGACCCGGGCCACCAAATCGGACCCAGAGTGACCCGGGCCACCAAATCGGACTCAGAGTGACCCGGGCCACCAAATCGGACCCAGAGTGACCCGGGCCACCAAATCGGACCCAGAGTGACCCGGGCCACCAAATCGGACCCAGAGTGACCCGGGCCACCAAGTCGGACCCAGAGTGACCCGGCCCACCAAATCGGACCCAGAGTGACCCGGCCCACCAAATCGGACCCAGAGTGGCCTCAACCCTGAGGGGCTACAACTACCAAACCAGCGCCTGAGGGGCACCCAAATGTGAAAGTCTTGCAGGGGCAGCCAGGGCACCATTCCAAAGCACTATCTGTAGTTCCTTCAGGAAATACCCATCTAGTTCTTATTATTATTATTCAGTCCGCACGTAATGCGGCCCGAACCGCTAAACTCACAGACTCCAGTGAGGTGTCATTTCGAAGCCAGCGTTCCTGAGAGGTGTGCTAAGTATTTTTCGTGTCGATCGGATTTGTAGTTTTGGCGCAATTTGCGTTTGAAAAAAGTGTCTCAATACATTTCAATAGGGAAATTTTCCAATACGTTTATAATGGGCCTGATTTCTGAGGCAATTTCTAAAAATAACTGCCACCTGGCTGATTACCTCATTGATATGCGCAGTGAGACCCAGTTACTATGCCAACGCCTATAAACTCTACCAGCCCACCAGGTCACAAGTTTTGTCAGATAATATCAGCTCTTAAAGTGACAGTACAGCACAATTACAAAGCAGTATCTGTAGTCTTATTATTATTGCCCCGCTCACCAAATCGGACCCAGCCCACCAAATCGGACCAGAGTGCCCCCGCTTGCCAAATCGGACCCAGAGTGGCGCCGCCCGTCAAGTCGGACCCAGAGTGGCGCCGCCCGCCAAATCGGACCCAGAGTGGCGCCGCCCGCCAAATCGGACCCAAAGTGGCGCCGCCCGCCAAATCGGACCCAGAGTGGCGCCGCCCGCCAAATCGGACCCAGAGTGGCGCCGCCCGCCAAATCGGACCCAGAGTGGCGCCGCCCACCAAATCGGACCCAGAGTGGCGCCGCCCGCCAAATCGGACCCAGAGTGGCGCCGCCCGCCAAATCGGACCCAGAGTTGCGCCGCCCGCCAAATCGGACACAGAGAGGCGCCGCCCGCCAAATCGGACCCAGAGTGGCGCCGCCCGCAAAATCGGACCCAGAGTGGCGCCGCCCGCCAAATCGGACCCAGAGTGACCCGGGCCACCAAATCGGACCCAGAGTGACCCGGGCCGCCAAATCGGACCCAGAGTGACCCGGGCCGCCAAATCGGACCCAGAGTGGCGCCGCCCGCCAAATCGGACCCACAGTGGCGCCGCCCGCCAAATCGGACCCAGAGTGGCGCCGCCTGCCAAATCGGACCCAGAGTGGCGCCGCCCACCAAATCGGACCCAGAGTGGCGCCGCCCGCCAAATCGGACCCAGAGTGGCGCCGCCCGCCAAATCGGACCCAGAGTTGCGCCGCCCGCCAAATCGGACCCAGAGAGGCGCCGCCCGCCAAATCGGACCCAGAGTGGCGCCGCCCGCCAAATCGGACCCAGAGTGACCCGGGCCACCAAATCGGACCCAGAGTGACCCGGGCCGCCAAATCGGACCCAGAGTGACCCGGGCCGCCAAATCGGACCCAGAGTGGCGCCGCCCGCCAAATCGGACCCAGAGTGACCCGGGCCGCCAAATCGGACCCAGAGTGGCACCGCCCGCCAAATCGGACCCAGAGTGGCGCCGCCCGCCAAATCGGACCCAGAGTGGCGCCGCCCGCCAAATCGGACCCAGAGTGGCGCCGCCCGCCAAATCGGACCCAGAGTGACCCGGCCCGCCAAATCGGACCCAGAGTGACCCGGCCCGCCAAATCGGACCCAGAGTGACCCGGCCCGCCAAATCGGACCCAGAGTGACCCGGCCCACCAAATCGGACCCAGAGTGACCCGGCCCGCCAAATCGGACCCAGAGTGACCCGGCCCGCCAAATCGGACCCAGAGTGACCCGGCCCGCCAAATCGGACCCAGAGTGACCCGGCCCGCCAAATCGGACCCAGAGTGACCCGGCCCACCAAATCGGACCCAGAGTGGCGCCGCCCGCCAAGTCGGACCCAGAGTGGCGCCGCCCGCCAAGTCGGACCCAGAGTGGCGCCGCCCGCCAAGTCGGACCCAGACTGGCGCCGCCCGCCAAATCGGACCCAGAGTGACCCGGCCCACCAAATCGGACCCAGAGTGACCCGGCCCACCAAATCGGACCCAGAGTGACCCGGGCCACCAAATCGGACCCAGAGTGACCCGGGCCACCAAATCGGACCCAGAGTGACCCGGGCCACCAAATCGGACCCAGAGTGACCCGGGCCACCAAATCGGACCCAGAGTGACCCGGGCCACCAAATCGGACCCAGAGTTACCCGGGCCACCAAATCGGACCCAGAGTGACCCGGGCCACCAAATCGGACCCAGAGTGACCCGGGCCACCAAATCGGACCCAGAGTGACCCCTGGCCACCAAATCGGACCCAGAGTGACCCGGGCCACCAAATCGGACCCAGAGTGACCCGGGCCACCAAATCGGACCCAGAGTGACCCGGCCCACCAAATCGGACCCAGAGTGACCCGGCCCACCAAATCGGACCCAGAGTGACCCGGGCCACCAAATCGGACCCAGTGACCCGGGCCACCAAATCGGACCCAGAGTGACCCGGCCCACCAAATCGGACCCAGAGTGACCCGGGCCACCAAATCGGACCCAGAGTGACCCGGGCCACCAAATCGGACCCAGAGTGACCCGGCCCACCAAATCGGACCCAGAGTGACCCGGGCCACCAAATCGGACCCAGAGTGACCCGGGCCACCAAATCGGACCCAGAGTGACCCGGGCCACAAAATCGGACCCAGAGTGACCCGGGACACCAAATCGGACCCAGAGTGACCCGGCCCACCAAATCGGACCCAGATTGACCCGGCCCACCAAATCGGACCCAGAGTGAACGCCAAATCGGACCCAGAGTGGCGCCGCCCGCCAAATCGGACCCAGAGTGGCGCCACCCGCCAAATCGGACCCAGAGTGGCGCCGCCCGCCAAATCGGACCCAGAGTGGCGCCGCCCGCCAAATCGGACCCAGTGTGGCGCCGCCCGCCAAATCGGACCCAGAGTGGCGCCGCCCGCCAAATCGGACCCAGAGTGGCGCCGCCCGCCAAATCGGACCCAGAGTGGCGCCGCCCGCCAAATCGGACCCAGAGTGGCGCCGCCCGCCAAATCGGACCCAGAGTGGCGCCGCCCACCAAATCGGACCCAGAGTGACCCGGCCCACCAAATCGGACCCAGAGTGACCCGGCCCACCAAATCGGACCCAGAGTGACCCGGGCCACCAAATCGGACCCAGAGTGACCCGGGCCACCAAATCGGACCCAGAGTGACCCGGGCCACCAAATCGGACCCAGATTGACCCGGCCCACCAAATCGGACCCAGAGTGGCGCCACCCGCCAAATCGGACCCAGAGTGGCGCCGCCCGCCAAATCGGACCCAGAGTGGCGCCGCCCGCCAAATCGGACCCAGAGTGGCGCCGCCCGCCAAATCGGACCCAGTGTGGCGCCGCCCGCCAAATCGGACCCAGAGTGGCGCCGCCCGCCAAATCGGACCCAGAGTGGCGCCGCCCGCCAAATCGGACCCAGAGTGGCGCCGCCCGCCAAATCGGACCCAGAGTGGCGCCGCCCGCCAAATCGGACCCAGAGTGGCGCCGCCCACCAAATCGGACCCAGAGTGACCCGGCCCACCAAATCGGACCCAGAGTGACCCGGCCCACCAAATCGGACCCAGAGTGACCCGGGCCACCAAATCGGACCCAGAGTGACCCGGGCCACCAAATCGGACCCAGAGTGACCCGGGCCAACTAATCGGACCCAGAGTGACCCGGGCCACCAAATCGGACCCAGAGTGACCCGGGCCACCAAATCGGACCCAGAGTTACCCGGGCCACCAAATCGGACCCAGAGTGACCCGGGCCAACTAATCGGACCCAGATTGACCCGGCCCACCATATCGGACCCAGAGTGAACGCCAAATCGGACCCAGAGTGGCGCCGCCCGCCAAATCGGACCCAGAGTGGCGCCACCCGCCAAATCGGACCCAGAGTGGCGCCGCCCGCCAAATCGGACCCAGAGTGGCGCCACCCGCCAAATCGGACCCAGAGTGGCGCCGCCCGCCAAATCGGACCCAGTGTGGCGCCGCCCGCCAAATCGGACCCAGAGTGGCGCCGCCCGCCAAATCGGACCCAGAGTGGCGCCGCCCGCCAAATCGGACCCAGAGTGGCGCCGCCCGCCAAATCGGACCCAGAGTGGCGCTGCCCGCCAAATCGGACCCAGAGTGGTGCCCCCGCCAAATCGGACCCAGAGTGGCGCCGCTCGCCAAATCGGACCCAGAGTGGCGCCGCCCGCCAAATCGGACCCAGAGTGGCGCCGCCCACCAAATCGGACCCAGAGTGACCCGGCCCACCAAATCGGACCCAGAGTGACCCGGGCCACCAAATCAGACCCAGAGTGACCCGGGCCACCAAATCGGACCCAGAGTGACCCGGGCCACCAAATCGGACCCAGAGTGACCCGGGCCACCAAATCGGACCCAGAGTGACCCGGGCCACCAAATCGGACCCAGAGTGACCCGGGCCACAAAATCGGACCCAGAGTGACCCGGGACACCAAATCGGACCCAGAGTGACCCGGCCCACCAAATCGGACCCAGATTGACCCGGCCCACCAAATCGGACCCAGAGTGAACGCCAAATCGGACCCAGAGTGGCGCCGCCCGCCAAATCGGACCCAGAGTGGCGCCACCCGCCAAATCGGACCCAGAGTGGCGCCGCCCGCCAAATCGGACCCAGAGTGGCGCCGCCCGCCAAATCGGACCCAGAGTGGCGCCGCCCGCCAAATCGGACCCAGTGTGGCGCCGCCCGCCAAATCGGACCCAGAGTGGCGCCGCCCGCCAAATCGGACCCAGAGTGGCGCCGCCCGCCAAATCAGACCCAGAGTGGCGCCGCCCACCAAATCGGACCCAGAGTGGCGCCGCCCGCCAAATCGGACCCAGAGTGGCGCCGCCCGCCAAATCGGACCCAGAGTGACCCGGCCCACCAAATCGGACCCAGAGTGACCCGGCCCACCAAATCGGACCCAGAGTGACCCGGGCCACCAAATCGGACCCAGAGTGACCCGGGCCACCAAATCGGACCCAGAGTGACCCGGGCCACCAAATCGGACCCAGAGTGACCCGGGCCACCAAATCGGACCCAGAGTGACCCGGGCCACCAAATCGGACCCAGAGTGACCCGGGCCACCAAATCGGACCCAGAGTGACCCGGCCCACCAAATCGGACCCAGAGTGACCCGGCCCACCAAATCGGACCCAGAGTGACCCGGCCCACCAAATCGGACCCAGAGTGACCCGGGCCATCAAATCGGACCCAGAGTGACCCGGGCCACCAAATCGGACCCAGAGTGACCCGGCCCACCAAATCGGACCCAGAATGACCCGGCCCACCAAATCGGACCCAGAGTGACCCGGGCCACCAAATCAAACCCAGAGTGACCCGGGCCACCAAATCGGACCCAGAGTGACCCGGGCCACCAAATCGGACCCAGAGTGACCCGGGCCACCAAATCGGACCCAGAGTGACCCGGGCCACCAAATCGGACCCAGAGTGACCCGGGCCACCAAATCGGACCCAGAGTGACCCGGGCCACCAAAACGGACCCAGAGTGACCCGGGCCACCAAATCGGACCCAGAGTGACCCGGGCCACCAAATCGGACCCAGAGTGACCCGGGCCGCCAAATCGGACCCAGAGTGGCGCCGCCCACCAAATCGGACCCAGAGTGGCGCCGCCCGCCAAATCGGACCCAGAGTGGCGCCGCCCGCCAAATCGGACCCAGAGTGGCGCCGCCCGCCAAATCGGACCCAGAGTGGCGCCGCCCGCCAAATCGGACCCAGAGTGGCGCCGCCCGCCAAATCGGACCCAGAGTGGCGCCGCCCGCCAAATCGGACCCAGAGTGGCGCCAAAGCACTATCTGTAGTTCCTTCAGGAAATACCCATCTAGTTCTTATTCTTATTATTATTCAGTCCGCACGTAATGCGGCCCGAACCGCTTCACTCACAGACTCCAGTGAGGTGTCATTTCGAAGCCAGCGTCCCCAAGAGGTGTGCTAAGTATTTTTCGTGTCGATCAGATTTGTAGTTTTGGCGCAATTTGAGTTTGAAAATGTTTTTTCCCCTCATTGTAATGCTTTTCAATAGGGAAATTTTCACATAGGTTATAATGGCCGGGTTTCTGAGGCAATTTGAAATGTACCTGCCACCTGGCTGATTAGCTCATTGATATGCTCAGTCAGGCCCAGTTACTATGCCAACGCCTGCGAACTGTACATGACCCTAGCAGGACAGTTTTGGCAGATAATATCAGCTCTTAAAGTGATAGCACAGCACAATTTCAAAGCACTATCTATAGTCTTATTATAATTATTGCCCCGCTCACCAAATCGGACCCAGCCCGCCAAATCGGACCCAGAGTGGCGCCGCCCGCCAAATCGGACCCAGAGTGGCGCCGCCCGCCAAATCGGACCTAGAGTGGCGCCGCCCGCCAAATCGGACCCAGAGTGGCGCCGCCCGCCAAATCGGACCCAGAGTGGCGCCGTTCGGCCAAATCGGACCCAGAGTGGCGCCGCCCGCCAAATCGGACCCAGAGTGGCGCCGCCCGCCAAATCGAACCCAGAGTGGCGCCGCCCGCCAAATCGGACCCAGAGTGGCGCCGTTCGGCCAAATCGGACCCAGAGTGGCGCCGCCCGCCAAATCGGACCCAGAGTGGCGCCGCCCGCCAAATCGAACCCAGAGTGGCGCCGCCCGCCAAATCGGACCCAGAGTGGCGCCGCCCGCCAAATCGGACCCAGAGTGGCGCCGCCCGCCAAATCGGACCCAGAGTGGCGCCGCCCGCCAAATCGGACCCAGAGTGGCGCCGCCCGCCAAATCGGACCCAGAGTGGCGCCGCCCGCCAAATCGGACCCAGAGTGGCGCCGCCCGCCAAATCGTACCCAGAGTGGCGCCGCCCGCCAAATCGGACCCAGAGTGGCGCCGCCCGCCAAATCGGACCCAGAGTGGCGCCGCCCGCCAAATCGGACCCAGAGTGGCGCCGCCCGCCAAATCGGACCCAGAGTGGCGCCGCCCGCCAAATCGGACCCAGAGTGGCGCCGCCCGCCAAATCGGACCCAGAGTGGCGCCGCCCGCCAAATCGGACCCAGAGTGGAGCCGCCCGCCAAATCGGACCCAGAGTGGCGCCGCCCGCCAAATCGGACCCAGAGTGGCGCCGCCCGCCAAATCGGACCCAGTGTGGCGCCGCCCGCCAAATCGGACCCAGAGTGGCGCCGCCCCCCAAATCGGACCCAGAGTGGCGCTGCCCGCCAAATCGGACCCAGAGTGGCGCCGCCCGCCAAATCGGACCCAGAGTGGCGCCGCCCGCCAAATCGGACCCAGAGTGGCGCCGCCCGCCAAATCGGACCCAGAGTGGCGCCGCCCGCCAAATCGGACCCAGAGTGGCGCCGCCCGCCAAATCGGACCCAGAGTGGCGCCGCCCGCCAAATCGGACCCAGAGTGGCGCCGCCCGCCAAATCGGACCCAGAGTGGCGCCGCCCGCCAAATCGGACCCAGAGTGGCGCGGCCCGCCAAATCGGACCCAGTGTGGCGCCGCCCGCCAAATCGGACCCAGAGTGGCGCCGCCCGCCAAATCGGACCCAGTGTGGCGCCGCCCGCCAAATCGGACCCAGTGTGGCGCCGCCCGCCAAATCGGACCCAGAGTGGCGCCGCCCGCCAAATCGGACCCAGTGTGGCGCCGCCCGCCAAATCGGACCCAGAGTGGCGCCGCCCGCCAAATCGGACCCAGAGTGGCGCCGCCCGCCAAATCGGACCCAGAGTGGCGCCGCCCGCCAAATCGGACCCAGAGTGGCGCCGCCCGCCAAATCGGACCCAGAGTGGCGCCGCCCGCCAAATCGGACCCAGAGTGGCGCCAAAGCACTATCTGTAGTTCCTTCAGGAAATACCCATCTAGTTCTTATTCTTATTATTATTCAGTCCGCACGTAATGCGGCCCGAACCGCTTCACTCACAGACTCCAGTGAGGTGTCATTTCGAAGCCAGCATCCCCAAGAGGTGTGCTAAGTATTTTTCGTGTCGATCAGATTTGTAGTTTTGGCGCAATTTGAGTTTGAAAATGTTTTTTCCCCTCATTGTAATGCTTTTCAATAGGGAAATTTTCACATAGGTTATAATGGCCGGGTTTCTGAGGCAATTTGAAATGTACCTGCCACCTGGCTGATTAGCTCATTGATATGCTCAGTCAGGCCCAGTTACTATGCCAACGCCTGCGAACTGTACATGACCCTAGCAGGACAGTTTTGGCAGATAATATCAGCTCTTAAAGTGATAGCACAGCACAATTTCAAAGCACTATCTATAGTCTTATTATAATTATTGCCCCGCTCACCAAATCGGACCCAGCCCGCCAAATCGGACCCAGAGTGGCGCCGCCCGCCAAATCGGACCCAGAGTGGCGCCGCCCGCCAAATCGGACCTAGAGTGGCGCCGCCCGCCAAATCGGACCCAGAGTGGCGCCGCCCGCCAAATCGGACCCAGAGTGGCGCCGTTCGGCCAAATCGGACCCAGAGTGGCGCCGCCCGCCAAATCGGACCCAGAGTGGCGCCGCCCGCCAAATCGAACCCAGAGTGGCGCCGCCCGCCAAATCGGACCCAGAGTGGCGCCGTTCGGCCAAATCGGACCCAGAGTGGCGCCGCCCGCCAAATCGGACCCAGAGTGGCGCCGCCCGCCAAATCGAACCCAGAGTGGCGCCGCCCGCCAAATCGGACCCAGAGTGGCGCCGCCCGCCAAATCGGACCCAGAGTGGCGCCGCCCGCCAAATCGGACCTAGAGTGGCGCCGCCCGCCAAATCGGACCCAGAGTGGCGCCGCCCGCCAAATCGGACCCAGAGTGGCGCCGTTCGGCCAAATCGGACCCAGAGTGGCGCCGCCCGCCAAATCGGACCCAGAGTGGCGCCGCCCGCCAAATCGAACCCAGAGTGGCGCCGCCCGCCAAATCGGACCCAGAGTGGCGCCGCCCGCCAAATCGGACCCAGAGTGGCGCCGCCCGCCAAATCGGACCCAGAGTGGCGCCAAAGCACTATCTGTAGTTCCTTCAGGAAATACCCATCTAGTTCTTATTCTTATTATTATTCAGTCCGCACGTAATGCGGCCCGAACCGCTTCACTCACAGACTCCAGTGAGGTGTCATTTCGAAGCCAGCATCCCCAAGAGGTGTGCTAAGTATTTTTCGTGTCGATCAGATTTGTAGTTTTGGCGCAATTTGAGTTTGAAAATGTTTTTTCCCCTCATTGTAATGCTTTTCAATAGGGAAATTTTCACATAGGTTATAATGGCCGGGTTTCTGAGGCAATTTGAAATGTACCTGCCACCTGGCTGATTAGCTCATTGATATGCTCAGTCAGGCCCAGTTACTATGCCAACGCCTGCGAACTGTACATGACCCTAGCAGGACAGTTTTGGCAGATAATATCAGCTCTTAAAGTGATAGCACAGCACAATTTCAAAGCACTATCTATAGTCTTATTATAATTATTGCCCCGCTCACCAAATCGGACCCAGCCCGCCAAATCGGACCCAGAGTGGCGCCGCCCGCCAAATCGGACCCAGAGTGGCGCCGCCCGCCAAATCGGACCTAGAGTGGCGCCGCCCGCCAAATCGGACCCAGAGTGGCGCCGCCCGCCAAATCGGACCCAGAGTGGCGCCGTTCGGCCAAATCGGACCCAGAGTGGCGCCGCCCGCCAAATCGGACCCAGAGTGGCGCCGCCCGCCAAATCGAACCCAGAGTGGCGCCGCCCGCCAAATCGGACCCAGAGTGGCGCCGTTCGGCCAAATCGGACCCAGAGTGGCGCCGCCCGCCAAATCGGACCCAGAGTGGCGCCGCCCGCCAAATCGAACCCAGAGTGGCGCCGCCCGCCAAATCGGACCCAGAGTGGCGCCGCCCGCCAAATCGGACCCAGAGTGGCGCCGCCCGCCAAATCGGACCTAGAGTGGCGCCGCCCGCCAAATCGGACCCAGAGTGGCGCCGCCCGCCAAATCGGACCCAGAGTGGCGCCGTTCGGCCAAATCGGACCCAGAGTGGCGCCGCCCGCCAAATCGGACCCAGAGTGGCGCCGCCCGCCAAATCGAACCCAGAGTGGCGCCGCCCGCCAAATCGGACCCAGAGTGGCGCCGTTCGGCCAAATCGGACCCAGAGTGGCGCCGCCCGCCAAATCGGACCCAGAGTGGCGCCAAAGCACTATCTGTAGTTCCTTCAGGAAATACCCATCTAGTTCTTATTCTTATTATTATTCAGTCCGCACGTAATGCGGCCCGAACCGCTTCACTCACAGACTCCAGTGAGGTGTCATTTCGAAGCCAGCATCCCCAAGAGGTGTGCTAAGTATTTTTCGTGTCGATCAGATTTGTAGTTTTGGCGCAATTTGAGTTTGAAAATGTTTTTTCCCCTCATTGTAATGCTTTTCAATAGGGAAATTTTCACATAGGTTATAATGGCCGGGTTTCTGAGGCAATTTGAAATGTACCTGCCACCTGGCTGATTAGCTCATTGATATGCTCAGTCAGGCCCAGTTACTATGCCAACGCCTGCGAACTGTACATGACCCTAGCAGGACAGTTTTGGCAGATAATATCAGCTCTTAAAGTGATAGCACAGCACAATTTCAAAGCACTATCTATAGTCTTATTATAATTATTGCCCCGCTCACCAAATCGGACCCAGCCCGCCAAATCGGACCCAGAGTGGCGCCGCCCGCCAAATCGGACCCAGAGTGGCGCCGCCCGCCAAATCGGACCTAGAGTGGCGCCGCCCGCCAAATCGGACCCAGAGTGGCGCCGCCCGCCAAATCGGACCCAGAGTGGCGCCGTTCGGCCAAATCGGACCCAGAGTGGCGCCGCCCGCCAAATCGGACCCAGAGTGGCGCCGCCCGCCAAATCGAACCCAGAGTGGCGCCGCCCGCCAAATCGGACCCAGAGTGGCGCCGTTCGGCCAAATCGGACCCAGAGTGGCGCCGCCCGCCAAATCGGACCCAGAGTGGCGCCGCCCGCCAAATCGAACCCAGAGTGGCGCCGCCCGCCAAATCGGACCCAGAGTGGCGCCGCCCGCCAAATCGGACCCAGAGTGGCGCCGCCCGCCAAATCGGACCTAGAGTGGCGCCGCCCGCCAAATCGGACCCAGAGTGGCGCCGCCCGCCAAATCGGACCCAGAGTGGCGCCGTTCGGCCAAATCGGACCCAGAGTGGCGCCGCCCGCCAAATCGGACCCAGAGTGGCGCCGCCCGCCAAATCGAACCCAGAGTGGCGCCGCCCGCCAAATCGGACCCAGAGTGGCGCCGTTCGGCCAAATCGGACCCAGAGTGGCGCCGCCCGCCAAATCGGACCCAGAGTGGCGCCGCCCGCCAAATCGAACCCAGAGTGGCGCCGCCCGCCAAATCGGACCCAGAGTGGCGCCGCCCGCCAAATCGGACCCAGAGTGGCGCCGCCCGCCAAATCGGACCCAGAGTGGCGCCGCCCGCCAAATCGGACCCAGAGTGGCGCCGCCCGCCAAATCGGACCCAGAGTGGCGCCGCCCGCCAAATCGGACCCAGAGTGGCGCCGCCCGCCAAATCGTACCCAGAGTGGCGCCGCCCGCCAAATCGGACCCAGAGTGGCGCCGCCCGCCAAATCGGACCCAGAGTGGCGCCGCCCGCCAAATCGGACCCAGAGTGGCGCCGCCCGCCAAATCGGACCCAGAGTGGCGCCGCCCGCCAAATCGGACCCAGAGTGGCGCCGCCCGCCAAATCGGACCCAGAGTGGCGCCGCCCGCCAAATCGGACCCAGAGTGGAGCCGCCCGCCAAATCGGACCCAGAGTGGCGCCGCCCGCCAAATCGGACCCAGAGTGGCGCCGCCCGCCAAATCGGACCCAGTGTGGCGCCGCCCGCCAAATCGGACCCAGAGTGGCGCCGCCCCCCAAATCGGACCCAGAGTGGCGCCGCCCGCCAAATCGGACCCAGAGTGGCGCCGCCCGCCAAATCGGACCCAGAGTGGCGCCGCCCGCCAAATCGGACCCAGAGTGGCGCCGCCCGCCAAATCGGACCCAGAGTGGCGCCGCCCGCCAAATCGGACCCAGAGTGGCGCCGCCCGCCAAATCGGACCCAGAGTGGCGCCGCCCGCCAAATCGGACCCAGAGTGGCGCCGCCCGCCAAATCGGACCCAGAGTGGCGCCGCTCGCCAAATCGGACCCAGAGTGGCGCGGCCCGCCAAATCGGACCCAGTGTGGCGCCGCCCGCCAAATCGGACCCAGAGTGGCGCCGCCCGCCAAATCGGACCCAGTGTGGCGCCGCCCGCCAAATCGGACCCAGTGTGGCGCCGCCCGCCAAATCGGACCCAGAGTGGCGCCGCCCGCCAAATCGGACCCAGTGTGGCGCCGCCCGCCAAATCGGACCCAGAGTGGCGCCGCCCGCCAAATCGGACCCAGAGTGGCGCCGCCCGCCAAATCGGACCCAGAGTGGCGCCGCCCGCCAAATCGGACCCAGAGTGGCGCCGCCCGCCAAATCGGACCCAGAGTGGCGCCGCCCGCCAAATCGGACCCAGAGTGGCGCCAAAGCACTATCTGTAGTTCCTTCAGGAAATACCCATCTAGTTCTTATTCTTATTATTATTCAGTCCGCACGTAATGCGGCCCGAACCGCTTCACTCACAGACTCCAGTGAGGTGTCATTTCGAAGCCAGCATCCCCAAGAGGTGTGCTAAGTATTTTTCGTGTCGATCAGATTTGTAGTTTTGGCGCAATTTGAGTTTGAAAATGTTTTTTCCCCTCATTGTAATGCTTTTCAATAGGGAAATTTTCACATAGGTTATAATGGCCGGGTTTCTGAGGCAATTTGAAATGTACCTGCCACCTGGCTGATTAGCTCATTGATATGCTCAGTCAGGCCCAGTTACTATGCCAACGCCTGCGAACTGTACATGACCCTAGCAGGACAGTTTTGGCAGATAATATCAGCTCTTAAAGTGATAGCACAGCACAATTTCAAAGCACTATCTATAGTCTTATTATAATTATTGCCCCGCTCACCAAATCGGACCCAGCCCGCCAAATCGGACCCAGAGTGGCGCCGCCCGCCAAATCGGACCCAGAGTGGCGCCGCCCGCCAAATCGGACCTAGAGTGGCGCCGCCCGCCAAATCGGACCCAGAGTGGCGCCGCCCGCCAAATCGGACCCAGAGTGGCGCCGTTCGGCCAAATCGGACCCAGAGTGGCGCCGCCCGCCAAATCGGACCCAGAGTGGCGCCGCCCGCCAAATCGAACCCAGAGTGGCGCCGCCCGCCAAATCGGACCCAGAGTGGCGCCGTTCGGCCAAATCGGACCCAGAGTGGCGCCGCCCGCCAAATCGGACCCAGAGTGGCGCCGCCCGCCAAATCGAACCCAGAGTGGCGCCGCCCGCCAAATCGGACCCAGAGTGGCGCCGCCCGCCAAATCGGACCCAGAGTGGCGCCGCCCGCCAAATCGGACCCAGAGTGGCGCCGCCCGCCAAATCGGACCCAGAGTGGCGCCGCCCGCCAAATCGGACCCAGAGTGGCGCCGCCCGCCAAATCGGACCCAGAGTGGCGCCGCCCGCCAAATCGGACCCAGAGTGGCGCCGCCCGCCAAATCGGACCCAGAGTGGCGCCGCCCGCCAAATCGTACCCAGAGTGGCGCCGCCCGCCAAATCGGACCCAGAGTGGCGCCGCCCGCCAAATCGGACCCAGAGTGGCGCCGCCCGCCAAATCGGACCCAGAGTGGCGCCGCCCGCCAAATCGGACCCAGAGTGGCGCCGCCCGCCAAATCGGACCCAGAGTGGCGCCGCCCGCCAAATCGGACCCAGAGTGGCGCCGCCCGCCAAATCGGACCCAGAGTGGAGCCGCCCGCCAAATCGGACCCAGAGTGGCGCCGCCCGCCAAATCGGACCCAGAGTGGCGCCGCCCGCCAAATCGGACCCAGTGTGGCGCCGCCCGCCAAATCGGACCCAGAGTGGCGCCGCCCCCCAAATCGGACCCAGAGTGGCGCCGCCCGCCAAATCGGACCCAGAGTGGCGCCGCCCGCCAAATCGGACCCAGAGTGGCGCCGCCCGCCAAATCGGACCCAGAGTGGCGCCGCCCGCCAAATCGGACCCAGAGTGGCGCCGCCCGCCAAATCGGACCCAGAGTGGCGCCGCCCGCCAAATCGGACCCAGAGTGGCGCCGCCCGCCAAATCGGACCCAGAGTGGCGCCGCCCGCCAAATCGGACCCAGAGTGGCGCCGCCCGCCAAATCGGACCCAGAGTGGCGCCGCCCGCCAAATCGGACCCAGAGTGGCGCGGCCCGCCAAATCGGACCCAGTGTGGCGCCGCCCGCCAAATCGGACCCAGAGTGGCGCCGCCCGCCAAATCGGACCCAGTGTGGCGCCGCCCGCCAAATCGGACCCAGTGTGGCGCCGCCCGCCAAATCGGACCCAGAGTGGCGCCGCCCGCCAAATCGGACCCAGTGTGGCGCCGCCCGCCAAATCGGACCCAGAGTGGCGCCGCCCGCCAAATCGGACTCAGAGTGGCGCCGCCCGCCAAATCGGACCCAGTGTGGCGCCGCCCGCCAAATCGGACCCAGAGTGGCGCCGAACGCCAAATCGGACCCAGAGTGGCGCCGCCCGCCAAATCGGACCCAGAGTGGCGCCGCCCGCCAAATCGGACCCAGAGTGGCGCCGCCCGCCAAATCGGACCCAGAGTGGCACCGCCCGCCAAATCGGACCCAGTGTGGCGCCGCCCGCCAAATCGGACCCAGTGTGGCGCCGCCCGCCAAATCGGACCCAGTGTGGCGCCGCCCGCCAAATCGGACCCCGAGTGGCGCCGCCCGCCAAATCGGACCCCGAGTGGCGCCGCCCGCCAAATCGGACCCCGAGTGGCGCCGCCCACCAAATCGGACCCCGAGTGGCGCCGCCCGCCAAATCGGACCCCGAGTGGCGCCGCCCGCCAAATTGGACCCCGAATGGCGCCGCCCGCCAAATCGGACCCCGAGTGGCGCCGCCCGCCAAATCGGACCCCGAGTGGCGCCGCCTGCCAAATCGGACCCCGAGTGGCGCCGCCCGCCAAATCGGACCCAGAGTGACCCGGGCCACCAAATCGGACCCAGAGTGACCCGGTGCACCAAATCGGACCCAGAGTGACCCGGCCCACCAAATCGGACCCAGAGTGACCCGGCCCACCAAATCGGACCCAGAGTGGCCTCAATCCTGAGGGGCTACAACTACCAAACCAGCGCCTGAGGGGCACCCAAGTGTGAAGGTCTTGCAGGGGCAGCCCGGGCACCATTCCAAAGCACTATCTGTAGTTCCTTCAGGAAATACCCATCTAGTTATTATTATTATTATTATTATTAGGCTTTTTTTCGCAGTTAATGCGGCCCGAACCGCTCAACGCACAGACTCCAGTGAGGTGTCATTTCGAAGCCAGCGTCCACGAGAGGTGTGCTAAGTTATTTTCATGTCGATCGGATTTGTAGTTTTGGTGCAATTTGCATTTGAAAATTGTTTCCCCCTCATTGGAAAGCATTGTTTCAATGCATTTCAATAGGGAAATTTACCTATACGTTTAAAATGGGCTGGTTTCTGAGGCAATTTCTAAAAATAACTTAACTGCCAAATGCCACCTGGCTGATTAGCTCATTGATATGCGCAGTCAGACACAGTTACTATGCCAAAGCCTACCAACTCCACCAGGTCACAGTTTTGTCAGATAATATCAGCTCTTAAAGTGACAGCACAGCACAATTCCAAAGCACTATCTGTAGTCTTATTATTACAGTATACAGCGCAGAGCCCCGCAGTAAACAGCGCAGAGCCGCGCAGTATACAGCGCAGAGCCCCGCAGTATACAGCGCAGAGCCGCGTAGTATACAGCACGGAGCCGCGCATTATACAGCTCGGAGCCGCGCAGCATACAGCGCGGAGCCGCGCAGCATACAGCGCGGAGCCGCCCAGCATACAGCGCGGAGCCCCGCAGCATACAGCGCAGAGCCCCGCAGCATACAGCGCAGAGCCCCGCAGCATACAGCGCAGAGCCGCGCAGTATACAGCGCAGAGCCGCGCAATATACAGCGAGGAGCCACGCAGCATACAGCGCAGAGCCGCGCAGCATACAGCGCGGAGCCGCGCAGCATACAGCGCGGAGCCGCGCAGCATACAGCGCGGAGCCGCGCAGCATACAGCGCGGAGCCCCGCAGCATACAGCGCAGAGCCCCGCAGCATACAGCGCAGAGCCCCGCAGCATACAGCGCAGAGCCGCGCTGTATACAGCGCAGAGCCGTGCAATATACAGCGAGGAGCCGCGCAGCATACAGCGCAGAGCCCCACAGCATACAGCGCAGAGCCCCGCAGTATACAGCGCAGAGCCGCGCAGCATACAGCGCAGAGCCGCGCAGCATACAGCACAGAGCCGCGCAGCATACAGCGCAGAGCCCCGCAGCATACAGCGCAGAGCCCCGCAGTATACAGCGCGGAGCCGCGCAGTATACAGCGCGGAGTCGCGCATTATACAGCGCGGAGCCGCGCAGCATACAGCGCGGAGCCGCGCAGCATACAGCGCGGAGCCGCGCAGCATACAGCGCCGAGCCGCGCAGCATACAGCGCAGAGCCCCGCAGCATACAGCGCAGAGCCCCGCAGCATACAGCGCAGAGCCCCTCAGCATACAGCGCAGAGCCCCGCAGTATACAGCGCAGAGCCCCTCAGCATACAGCGCAGAGCCCCGCAGCATACAGCGCAGAGCCCCTCAGCATACAGCGCAGAGCCCCGCAGTATACAGCGCAGAGCCCCGCAGTATACAGCGCAGAGCCGCGCAGTATACAGCGCAGAGATGCACAGTATACAGCGCAGAGCCGCGCAGTATACAGCGCAGTCAGACCCAGTTACTATGCCAACGCCTATGAACTCTACATGAGTCCAGCACACAAGTTGTCAGATAATATCAGCTCTTAAAGTGATAGCACAGCACAAATCCAAAGCACTATCTGTAGTCATATTATTATTGCCACGCTCACCAATTCGGACCCCGAGTGACCCCGCCCTCCAAATCGGACCCTGAGGTGCCCCGCCCACCAAATCAGACCCAGAGTGGCTCCGCCCACCAAATCGGACCCAGAGTGACCCCACCCACCAAATCGGACCCTGAGGTGCCCCGCCCACCAAATCAGACCCAGAGTGGCTCCGCCCACTAAATCGGACCCAGAGTGACCCCGCCCACCAAATCGGACCCAGAGTGACCCGGCCCACCAAATCGGACCCAGAGTGACCCGGCCCACCAAATCGGACCCAGAGTGACCCGGGCCACCAAATCGGACCCAGAGTGACCCGGGCCACCAAATCGGACCCAGAATGACCCGGCCCACCAAATCGGACCCAGAGTGACCCGGCCCACCAAATCGGACCCAGAGTGACCCGGGCCACCAAATCGGACCCAGAGTGACCCGGGCCACCAAATCGGACCCAGAGTGACCCGGGCCACCAAATCGGGCCCAGAGTGACCCGGGCCACCAAATCGGACCCAGAGTGACCCGGCCCACCAAATCGGACCCAGAGTGACCCGGCCCACCAAATCGGACCCAGAGTGACCCGACCCACCAAATCGGACCCAGAGTGACCCGGCCCACCAAATCGGACCCAGAGTGCCCGGCCCACCAAATCGGACCCAGAGTGACCCGGGCCACCAAATCGGACCCAGAGTGACCCGGGCCACCAAATCGGACCCAGAGTGACCCGGGCCACCAAATCGGACCGCTTCACTCACAGACTCCAGTGAGGTGTCATTTCGAAGCCAGCGTCCCCAAGAGGTGTGCTAAGTATTTTTCGTGTCGATCGGATTTGTACTTTTGGCGCAATTTGCGTTTGAAAATGTTTTTTCCCCTCATTGTAATGCATTTCAATAGGGAAATTTTCCCATAGGTTATAATGGCCGGGTTTCTGAGGCAATTTGAAATGTACCTGCCACCTGCCACCTGGCTGATTAGCTCATTGATATGCGCAGTCAGGCCCAGTTACTATGCCAATGCCTGCGAACTGTATATGACCACACCAGCACAGTTTTGCCAGATAATATCAGCTCTTAACCCCTTCCTGACATCCGACGTACTATCCCGTCGAGGTGGGGTGGGCCCGTATGACCGCCGACGGGATAGTACGTCATAGCCGATCGGCCGCGCTCACGGGGGGAGCGCGGCCGATCGCGTCCGGGTGTCGGCTGCATATCGCAGCTGACATCCGGCACTATGTGCCAGGAGCGGTCACGGACCGCCCCCGGCACATTAACCCCCGGCACACCGCGATCAAACATGATCGCGATGTGCCGGCGGTGCAGGGAAGCATCGCGCAGGGAGGGGGCTCCCTGCGGGCTTCCCTGAGCCCCCCGCAGCAACGCGATGTGATCGCGTTGCTGCGAGGGTCTTACCTCCCTCCCTGCCTGCTCCAGACCCGGATCCAAGATGGCCGCGGATCCGGGTCCTGCAGGGAGGGAGGTGGCTTCACAGACGCCTGCTCAGAGCAGGCACTGTGAAGCAGCCTGCACTTCTCGCAGATCGGTGATCTGTCAGAGTGCTATGCAAACTGGCAGATCACCGATCTGTATTGTCCCCCCCTGGGGCAAAGTAAAAAAGTAAAAAAAAAAATTTCCAAATGTGTAAAAAAAAAAAAAAAAAAAATATTCCAAAATAATGAAAAAAAAAAAAATATATTATTCCCATAAATACATTTCTTTATCTAAATTAAAAAAAAAAAACAATAAAAGTACACATATTTAGTATCGCCACGTCCGTAACGACCCAACCTATAAAACTGGCCCACTAGTTAACCCCTTCAGTAAACACCGTAAGAAAAAAAAAAAAAAAACGAGGCAAAAAACAACGCTTTATTACCATACCGCCGAACAAAAAGTGGAATAACACACGATCAAAAAGACTGATATAAATATCCATGGTACCGCTGAAAACGTCATCTTGTCCCGCAAAAAACAAGCTGCCATACAGCATCATCAGCAAAAAAATAAAAAAGTTATAGTCCTGAGAATAAAGCGATACCAAAATAATTATTTTTTCTATAAAATAGTTTTTATCGTATAAAAGCGCCAAAACATAAAAAAAATGATATAAATGAGGTATCGCTGTAATCATACTGACCCGACGAATAAAACTGCTTTATCAATTTTACCAAACCCGGAACAGTATAAACGCCTCTCCCAAAAGAAATTCATGAATAGCAGGTTTTTGGTCATTCTGCCTCACAAAAATCGGAATAAAAAGCGATCAAAAATGGTCACGTGTCCGAAAATGTTACCAATAAAAACGTCAACTCGTCCCGCAAAAAACAAGACCTCACATGACTCTGTGGAGCAAAATGTGGAAAAATTTATAGGTCTCAAAATGTGGAGACGCAAAAACTTTTTTGCTATAAAAAGCGTCACTGGTTTCACACTTCCGTTTTTGTCTGCAGCGTTTTTTGCACAAAAAAACGCATGCGTTTTTTCCCTATATTTAACATTGAAAACGCATGCGGTTTTTTTGTACGCGTTTGGTCGCGTTTTCAAACGCATGCGGTTTTTTTCTGCATGCGTTCATTTTCAGAAATACAACCTGCAGTATTTTCTTGCGTTTTTAAGCACATGTGTTTGTTTGCGTTAAAAACGCATGCATTTTTATCGAAAAAAAACAGAAAACACACTGAAAAGCCACCCACCACCATCAAGGTGATAAAGGGATCCAAACCCTAACCCTAACTCTACCCCTAACCTCACCCCTAACCGTTTAATGAACATTTTCTGACAGTCATAGTGCCACGTATTTCAGTGCCACGTATTTCAGTGCCACGTATTTCAGTGCCACGTATTTCAGTGCCATGTATTTCAGTGCCACGTATCACGTATTTCAGTGCCACGTGTTTCAGTGCCACGTATTTCAGTGCCACGTATCACGTATTTCAGTGCCACATATTTTAGTACCACGTATTTCAGTTGCACGTATTTCAGTGCCACGTATTTAAGTGCCACGTATTTCAGTGCCACGTATTTCAGTGCCACGTATTTAAGTGCCACGTATCACATATTTCAGTGCCACGTATTTAAGTGCCACGTATTTCAGTGCCACGTATTTCAGTGCCACGTATTTCAGTGCCACGTACTTCAGTGCCACGTATTTCAGTGCCACGTATCACGTATTTCAGTGCCACGTGTTTCAGTGCCACGTATTTAAGTGCCACGTATCACGTATTTCAGTGCCATGTATTTCAGTGCCACGTATTTCAGTGCCACGTATTTCAGTGCCACGTATTTCAGTGCCACGTATTTCAGTGCCACGTATTTCAGTGCCACGTATCACGTATTTCAGTGCCACGTGTTTCAGTGCCACGTATTTAAGTGCCACGTATCACGTATTTCAGTGCCACGTATTTCAGTGCCACGTATTTCAGTGCCACGTATTTCAGTGCCACGTATTTCAGTGCCACGTATTTCAGTCACGTTTAGGGTTAGGGTTAGGGGTAGGGTTAGGGCTAGGGTTGGAGGTAAAGTTAGGGTTGGGGCTAAAGTTAGGGTTGGGGCTAAAGTTAGGGTTAGGGTTTGGATTACATTTACGTTTGGATTAGGGTTGGGATTAGAATTATGGGTGTGTCAGGGCTAGGGGTGTGGTTAGGGTTACCGTTGGGATTAGGGTTAGGGGTGTGTTTGGGTTAGGGTTTCAGGTAGAATTGGGGGGTTTCCACTGTCCAGGCACATCAGGGGCTCTCCAAGCGCGACATGGCGTCCAATCTCAATTCCAGCCAATTCTGCGTTGAAAAAGTAAAACAGTGCTCCTTCCCTTCCGAGCTCTCCCGTGCGCCCAAAAAGGGGTTTACCCCAACATATGTGTTATCAGCGTACTCGGGACAAATTGAACAACAACTTCTGGGGTCCAAGTTCTCTTGTTATCCTTAGGAAAATAAAAATTTGGGGGGCTAAAAATCATTTTTGTGGGAAAAAAAAGATGTTTTATTTTCACGGCTCTGCATTATAAACTGTAGTGAAACACTTGGGGGTTCAAAGTTCTCACAACACATCTAGATAAGTTCCTTGGGAGGTCTAGTTTCCAATATGGGGTCACTTGTGGGGGGTTTGTACTGTTTGGGTACATCAGGGGCTCTGCAAATGCAACGTGACGCCTGCAGACCAATCCATTTAAGTCTGCATTCCAAATGGCGCTCCTTCCCTTCCGAGCTCTGTCATGCGCCCAAACAGTGGTTCCCCCCGACATATGGGGTATCAGCGTACTCAGGACAAATTGGACAACAACTTTTGGGGTCTAATTTATCCTGTTACCCTTGTGAAAATACAAAACTGGGGGCTAAAAAATCATTTTTGTGAAAAAAAAAAAAGAATTTTTATTTTCACGGCTTTGCGCTATAAACTTTAGTGAAACACTTGGGGGTTCAAAGTTCTCAAAACACATCTAGATAAGTTCCTTGGGAGGTCTAGTTTCCAATATGGGGTCACTTGTGGGGGGTTTGTACTGTTTGGGTACATCAGGGGCTCTGCAAATGCAACGTGACGGCTGCTGACCAATCCATTTAAGTCTGCATTCCAAATGGCGCTCCTTCCCTTCCGAGCTCTGTCATGCGCCCAAACAGTGGTTCCCCCCCACATATGGGGTATCAGCGTACTCAGGACAAATTGGAAAACAAATTTTGGGGTCCAATTTATTCTGTTACCCTTGTAAAAATACAAAGCTGGGGGCTAAAAAATCATTTTTGAGAAAAAAAAAAAAATATATTTTCATGGCTCTGCGTTATAATCTGTAGTGAAACACTTGGGGGTTCAAAGCTCTCAAAACACATCTAGATAAGTTCCTTAGGGGGTCTACTTTCCAAAATGGTGTCACTTGTAGGGAGTTTCAATGTTTAGGCACATCAGGGGCTCTCCAAACGCAACATGGCGTCCCATCTCAATTCCAGTCAATTTTGCATTGAAAAGTCAAATGGCGCTCCTTCCCTTCCAAGCTCTGCCATGCGCCCAAACAATGGTTTACACCCACATATGGGGTATCAGCGTACTCAGGACAAATTGCACAACATTTTTTGGGGTCCAATTTCTTCTCTTACCCTTGGGAAAATAAAAAATTGGGGGCGAAAAGATCATTTTTGTGAAAAAATATGATTTTTTATTTTTACGGCTCTGCATTATAAACTTCTGTGAAGCACTTGGTGGGTCAAAGTGCTCACCACACATCTAGATAAGTTCCTTAGGGGGTCTACTTTCCAAAATGGTGTCACTTGTAGGGAGTTTCAATGTTTAGGCACATCAGGGGCTCTCCAAACGCAACATGGCGTCCCATCTCAATTCCAGTCAATTTTGCATTGAAAAGTCAAATGGCGCTCCTTCCCTTCCAAGCTCTGCCATGCGCCCAAACAATGGTTTACACCCACATATGGGGTATCAGCGTACTCAGGACAAATTGCACAACATTTTTTGGGGTCCAATTTCTTCTCTTACCCTTGGGAAAATAAAAAATTGGGGGCGAAAAAATCATTTTTGTGAAAAAATATGATTTTTTATTTTTACGGCTCTGCATTATAAACTTCTGTGAAGTACTTGGTGGGTCAAAGTGCTCACCACACATCTAGATAAGTTCCTTAGGGGGTCTACTTTCCAAAATGGTGTCACTTGTAGGGAGTTTCAATGTTTAGGCACATCAGGGGCTCTCCAAACGCAACATGGCGTCCCATCTCAATTCCAGTCAATTTTGCATTGAAAAGTCAAATGGCGCTCCTTCCCTTCCAAGCTCTGCCATGCGCCCAAACAATGGTTTACACCCACATATGGGGTATCAGCGTACTCAGGACAAATTGCACAACATTTTTTGGGGTCCAATTTCTTCTCTTACCCTTGGGAAAATAAAAAATTGGGGGCGAAAAGATCATTTTTGTGAAAAAATATGATTTTTTATTTTTACGGCTCTGCATTATAAACTTCTGTGAAGCACTTGGTGGGTCAAAGTGCTCACCACACATCTAGATAAGTTCCTTAGGGGGTCTACTTTCCAAAATGGTGTCACTTGTAGGGAGTTTCAATGTTTAGGCACATCAGGGGCTCTCCAAACGCAACATGGCGTCCCATCTCAATTCCAGTCAATTTTGCATTGAAAAGTCAAATGGCGCTCCTTCCCTTCCAAGCTCTGCCATGCGCCCAAACAATGGTTTACACCCACATATGGGGTATCAGCGTACTCAGGACAAATTGCACAACATTTTTTGGGGTCCAATTTCTTCTCTTACCCTTGGGAAAATAAAAAATTGGGGGCGAAAAGATCATTTTTGTGAAAAAATATGATTTTTTATTTTTACGGCTCTGCATTATAAACTTCTGTGAAGTACTTGGTGGGTCAAAGTGCTCACCACACATCTAGATAAGTTCCTTAGGGGGTCTACTTTCCAAAATGGTGTCACTTGTAGGGAGTTTCAATGTTTAGGCACATCAGGGGCTCTCCAAACGCAACATGGCGTCCCATCTCAATTCCAGTCAATTTTGCATTGAAAAGTCAAATGGCGCTCCTTCCCTTCCAAGCTCTGCCATGCGCCTAAACAATGGTTTACACCCACATATGGGGTATCATCGTACTCAGGACAAATTGTACAACAACTTTGGGGGTCCATTTTCTCCTGTTACCCTTGGTAAAATAAAACAAATTGGAGCTGAAATAAATTTTGTGTGAAAAAAAGTTAAATGTTCATTTTTATTTAAACATTCCAAAAATTCCTGTGAAACACCTGAAGGGTTAATAAACTTCTTGAATGTGGTTTTGAGCACCTTGAGGGGTGCAGTTTTTAGAATGGTGTCACACTTGAGTATTTTCTATCATATAGACCCCTCAAAATGACTTCAAATGAGATGTGGTCCCTAAAAAAAAATGGTGTTGTAAAAATGAGAAATTGCTGGTCAACTTTTAACCCTTATAACTCCGTCACAAAAAAAAATTTTGGTTCCAAAATTGTACTGATGTAAATTAGACATGTGGGAAATGTTACTTATTAAGTATTTTGCGTGACATATGTCTGTGATTTAAGGGCACAAAAATTCAAAGTTGGAAAATTGCAAAATTTTCAAAATTTTTGCCAAATTTCCATTTTTTTCACAAATAAACGCAAGTTATATCGAATAAATTTTACCTTTAACATGAAGTACAATATGTCACGAGAAAACAATGTCAGAATTGCCAAGATCCGTCAAAGCGTTCCAGAGTTATAGCCTCATAAAGGGACAGTGGTCAGAATTGTAAAAATTGGCCCGGTCATTAACGTGCAAACCACCCTTGGGGGTGAAGGGGTTAAAGTGATAGCACAGCACAATTTCAAAGCACTATCTGTAGTCTTATTATAATTATTGCCCCGCTCACCAAATCGGACCCAGCCCGCCAAATCGGACCCAGAGTGGCGCCGCCCGCCAAATCGGACCCGGAGTGGCGCCGCCCGCCAAATCGGACCCTGAGTGGCGCCGCCGGCCAAATCGGACCCAGAGTGGCACCGCCGGCCAAATTGGACCCAGAGTGGCGCCGCCGGCCAAATCGGACCCAGAGTGGCGCCGCCGGCCAAATCGGACCCAGAGTGGCGCCGCCGGCCAAATCGGACCCAGAGTGGCGCCGCCGGCCAAATCGGACCCAGAGTGGCGCCGCCGGCCAAATCGGACCCAGAGTGGCGCCGCCGGCCAAATCGGACCCAGAGTGACCCCGCCCGCCAAATCGGACCCAGAGTGACCCCGCCCACAAAATCGGACCCAGAGTGCCCGCCCACAAAATCGGACCCAGAGTGACCCC
This sequence comes from Ranitomeya variabilis, assembly GCF_051348905.1. Classification (NCBI taxonomy): domain Eukaryota; kingdom Metazoa; phylum Chordata; class Amphibia; order Anura; family Dendrobatidae; genus Ranitomeya; species Ranitomeya variabilis. Next base: position 307,335,744 of record NC_135234.1, on the reverse strand, counting down.
GCCCACAAAATCGGACCCAGAGTGGCGCCGCCCGCCAAATCGGACCCAGAGTGGCATCGCCCGCCAAATCGGACCCAGAGTGGCGCCGCCCGCCAAATCGGACCCAGAGTGGCGACGCCCACCAAATCGGACTCAGAGTGGCGCCGCCCGCCAAATCGGAACCAGAGTGACCCCGCCCGCCAAATCGGAACCAGAGTGGCCCCGCCCGCCAAATCGGACCCAGAGTGACCCCGCCCACAAAATCGGACCCAGAGTGACCCCGCCCACAAAATCGGACCCAGAGTGACCCCGCCCACCAAATCGGACCCAGAGTGGCGCCGCCCGCCAAATCGGACCGAGTGGCGCCGCCCGCCAAATCGGACCCAGAGTGACCCCGCCCACCAAATCGGACCCAGAGTGGCCTCAACCCTGAGGGACTACAACTACCAAACCAGCGCCTGAGGGGCACCCAAGTGTGAAAGTCTTGCAGGGGCAGCCCGGGCACCATTCCAAAGCACTATCTGTAGTTCCTTCAGGAAATACCCATCTAGTTATTATTATTATTATTAGGCTTTTTTTCGCAGTTAATGCGGCCCGAAACGCTGAACGCACACACTCCAGTGTGGTGTCATTTCGAAGCCAGCGTCCACGAGAGGTGTGCTAAGTTATTTTCATGTCGATCGGATTTGTAGTTTTGGTGCAATTTGCATTTGAAAATTGTTTCCCCCTCATTGGAAAGCATTGTTTCAATGCATTTCAATAGGGAAATTTTCCTATACGTTTAAAATGGGCTGGTTTCTGAGGCAATTTCTAAAAATAACTTAACTGCCAAATGCCACCTGGCTGATTAGCTCATTGATATGCGCAGTCAGACACAGTTACTATGCCAAAGCCTATCAACTCCACCAGGTCACAGTTTTGTCAGATAATATCAGCTCTTAAAGTGACAGCACAGCACAATTTCAAAGCACTATCTGTAGTCTTATTATTATTACAGTATACAGCACGGAGCCGCGCAGCATACAGCGCAGAGCCCCGCAGCATACAGCGCAGAGCCCCGCAGCATACAGCGCAGAGCCGCGCAGTATACAGCGCAGAGCCCTGCAGCATACAGCGCAGAGCCCCGCAGTATACAGCGCAGAGCCGCGCAGTATACAGCGCAGAGCCGCGCATTATACAGCGCAGTGCCCCGCAGCATACAGCGCGGAGCCGCGCAGCATACAGCGCAGAGCCGCGCAGCATACAGCGCAGAGCCGCGCAGCATACAGTGCAGAGCCCCGCAGCATACAGCGCAAAGCCCCGCAGTATACAGCGAGAGCCGCGCATTATACAGCGCAGAGCCGCGCAGCATACAGCGCAGAGCTGCGCAGCATACAGCGCAGAGCCCCGCAGCATACAGCGCAGAGCCGCACAGTATACAGCGCAGAGCCGCGCATTATACAGCGCGGAGCCGCGCAGCATACAGCGTGGAGCCGCGCAGCATACAGCGCAGAGCCGCGCAGCATACAGCGCAGAGCCGCGCAGCATACAGCGCAGAGCCACGCAGAGCCGCGCAGCATACAGCGCAGAGCCCCGCAGTATACAGCGCAGAGCCTTGCAGTATACAGCGCAGAGCCACGCAGTATACAGCGCAGAGCCGCGCAGTATACAGCGCAGAGCCGCGCAGTATACAGCGCAGTCAGACCCAGTTACTATGCCAACGCCTATGAACTCTACATGAGTCCAGCACACAAGTGTTGTCAGATAATATCAGCTCTTAAAGTGACAGCACAGCACAAATCCAAAGCACTATCTGTAGTCATATTATAATTATTGCCCCGCCCGCCAAATCGGACCCAGAGTGGCGCCGCCCGCCAAATCGGACCCAGAGTGGCGCCGCCCGCCAAATCGGACCCAGAGTGGCGCCGCCCGCCAAATCGGACCCAGAGTGGCGCCGCTCGCCAAATCGGACCCAAAGTGGCGCCGCTCGCCAAATCGGACCCAGAGTGGCGCTGCCCGCCAAATCGGACCCAGAGTGGTGCCGCCCGCCAAATCGGACCCAGAGTGGCGCCGCCCGCCAAATCGGACCCAGAGTGGCGCCGCCCGCCAAATCGGACCCAGAGTGGCGTCGCCCGCCAAATCGGACCCAGAGTGACCCGGGCCACCAACTCGGACCCAGAGTGACCCGGGCCACCAAATCGGACCCAGAGTGACCCGGGCCACCAAATCAGACCCAGAGTGACCCGGCCCACCAAATCGGACCCAGAGTGACCCGGCCCACCAAATCGGACCCAGAGTGACCCGGCCCACCAAATCGGACCCAGAGTGACCCGGCCCACCAAATCGGACCCAGAGTGACCCGGCCCACCAAATCGGACCCAGAGTGACCCGGGCCACCAAATCGGACCCAGAGTGACCCGGGCCACCAAATCGGACCCAGAGTGACCCGGCCCACCAAATCGGACCCAGAGTGACCCGGCCCACCAAATCGGACCCAGAGTGACCCGGGCCACCAAATCGGACCCAGAGTGACCCGGGCCACCAAATCGGACCCAGAGTGACCCGGGCCACCAAATCGGACCCAGAGTGACCCGGGCCACCAAATCGGACCCAGAGTGACCCGGGCCACCAAATCGGACCCAGAGTGACCCGGGCCACCAAATCGGACCCAGAGTGACCCGGCCCACCAAATCGGACCCAGAGTGACCCGGCCCACCAAATCGGACCCAGAGTGACCCGACCCACCAAATCGGACCCAGAGTGACCCGGCCCACCAAATCGGACCCAGAGTGACCCGGCCCACCAAATCGGACCCAGAGTGCCCGGCCCACCAAATCGGACCCAGAGTGACCCGGCCCACCAAATCGGACCCAGAGTGACCCGGGCCACCAAATCGGACCCAGAGTGACCCGGGCCACCAAATCGGACCCAGAGTGACCCGGGCCACCAAATCGGACCCAGAGTGACCCGGGCCACCAAATCGGACCCAGAGTGACCCGGCCCACCAAATCGGACCCAGAGTGACCCGGCCCACCAAATCGGACCCAGAGTGACCCGGCCCACCAAATCGGACCCAGAGTGACCCGGCCCACCAAATCGGACCCAGAGTGACCCGGCCCACCAAATCGGACCCAGAGTGACCCGGGCCACCAAATCGGACCCAGAGTGGCCCGGCCCACCAAATCGGACCCAGAGTGGCCCGGCCCACCAAATCGGCCCCTGAGGGGCCCCGCCCACCAAATCGGACCCAGAGTGACCCGGGCCACAAAATCGGACCCAGAGTGACGCGGCCCACCAAATCGGACCCAGAGTGGCTCCACCCCCCAAATCGGACCCAGAGTGGCCCCGCCCACCAAATCCTCAACCCTGAGGGGCTACAACTACCAAACCAGCATCTGAGGGGCACCCAAGTGTGAAAGTCTTGCAGGGGCAGCCCGGGCACCATTCCAAAGCACTATCTGTAGTTCCTTCAGGAAATACCCATCTAGTTATTATTATTATTATTATTGTTAGGCTTTTTTTCGCAGTTAATGCGGCCCGAACCGCTAAACGCACAGACTCCAGTGAGGTGTCATTTCGAAGCCAGCGTCCACGAGAGGTGTGCTAAGTTATTTTCATGTCGATCGGATTTGTAGTTTTGGTGCAATTTGCATTTGAAAATTGTTTCCCCCTCATTGGAAAGCATTGTTTCAATGCATTTCAATAGGGAAATTTACCTATACGTTTAAAATGGGCTGGTTTCTGAGGCAATTTCTAAAAATAACTTAACTGCCAAATGCCACCTGGCTGATCAGCTCATTGATATGCGCAGTCAGACACAGTTACTATGCCAACGCCTACCAACTCCACCAGGTCACAGTTTTGTCAGATAATATCAGCTCTTAAAGTGACAGCACAGCACAATTCCAAAGCATTATCTGTAGTCTTATTATTATTACAGTATACAGCGCAGAGCCCCGCAGTAAACAGCGCAGAGCCGCGCAGTATACAGCGCAGAGCCCCGCATTATACAGCGCGGAGCCACGCAGCATACAGCGCGGAGCCGCGCAGCATACAGCGCAGAGCCCCGCAGCATACAGCGCAGAGCCCCGCAGTATACAGCGCAGAGCCACGCAGCATACAGCGCAGAGCCGCGCAGCATACAGCACAGAGCCGCGCAGCAAACAGCGCAGAACCCCGCAGCATACAGCGCAGAGCCCCGCAGTATACAGCGCGGAGCCGCGCAGTATACAGCGCGGAGCCGCGCATTATACAGCGCGGAGCCGCGCAGCATACAGCGCGGAGCCGCGCAGCATACAGCGCGGAGCCGCGCAGCATACAGCGCGGAGCCGCGCAGCATACAGCGCGGAGCCACGCAGCATACAGCGCGGAGCCGCGCAGCATACAGCGCAGAGCCGCGCAGCATACAGCTCAGAGCCCCGCAGCATACAGCGCAGAGCCCCGCAGCATACAGCGCAGAGCCCCTCAGCATACAGCGCAGAGCCCCGCAGTATACAGCGCAGAGCCCCGCAGTATACAGCGCAGAGCCGCGCAGTATACAGCGCAGAGATGCACAGTATACAGCGCAGAGCCGCGCAGTATACAGCGCAGTCAGACCCAGTTACTATGCCAACGCCTATGAACTCTACATGAGTCCAGCACACAAGTTTTGTCAGATAATATCAGCTCTTAAAGTGATAGCACAGCACAAATCCAAAGCACTATCTGTAGTCATATTATTATTGCCACGCTCACCAATTCGGACCCCGAGTGACCCCGCCCACCAAATCAGACCCTGAGGTGCCCCGCCCACCAAATCAGATCCAGAGTGGCTCCGCCCACCAAATCGGACCCAGAGTGACCCCACCCACCAAATCGGGCCCTGAGGTGCCCCGCCCACCAAATCAGACCCAGAGTGGCTCCGCCCACTAAATCGGACCCAGAGTGACCCCGCCCACCAAATCGGACCCAGAGTGACCCGGCCCACCAAATCGGACCCAGAGTGACCCGGGCCACCAAATCGGACCCAGAGTGACCCGGGCCACCAAATCGGACCCAGAGTGACCCGGGCCATCAAATCGGACCCAGAGTGACCCGGGCCACCAAATCGGACCCAGAGTGACCCGGGCCACCAAATCGGACCCAGAGTGACCCGGGCCACCAAATCGGACCCAGAGTGACCCGGGCCACCAAATCGGACCCAGAGTGACCCGGGCCACCAAATCGGACCCAGAGTGGCCCGGCCCACCAAATCGGACCCAGAGTGGCCCGGCCCACCAAATCGGCCCCTGGGGGGCCCCGCCCACCAAATCGGACCCAGAGTGACCCGGGCCACCAAATCGGACCCAGAGTGACGCGGCCCACCAAATCGGACCCAGAGTGACCCGGCCCACCAAATCGGACCCAGAGTGGCCCGGCACACCAAATCGGACCCAGAGTGGCCCGGCCCACCAAATCGGACCCAGAGTGACCCAGCCCACCAAATCCTCAACCCTGAGGGGCTACAACTACCAAACCAGCATCTGAGTGGCACCCAAGTGTGAAAGTCTTGCAGGGGCAGCGTGGGTACCATTCCAAAGCACTATCTGTAGTTCCTTCAGGAAATACCCATCTAGTTCTTATTCTTCTTATTATTATTAGGCCTTTTTCCGCAATTAATGCGGCCTGAACCGCTGCACACACAGACTCCAGTGAGGCGTCATTTCGAAGCCAGCATCCACGAGAGGTGTTCTAAGTATTTTTCGTGTCGATCCGATTTGTAGTTTTTAAAAAAATCGCATTTTTTTAAAAAAATTTCCCATAGGAAATAATGGCGAACTTTCCATTACCCCCAACTTGACCTTCCAAAGATGGCAGCTATGCAAATGTACGATGTCCATTTTAGGACATGATCATTTATCAAAGTCAAACATCAGAATAAAGTGACTATGACACCCTCTCGTCCCGTGTGTGAAAAGTAAGTGCACCCCCGGTCCCGTGTGTGAAAAGTAAGTGCACCCCCGGTCCCGTGTGTGAAAAGTAAGTGCACCCCCGGTCCCGTGGGTGAAAAGTAAGTGCACCCCGGTCCCGTGTGTGAAAAGTAAGTGCACCCCCGGTCCCGTGTGTGAAAAGCAAGTGCACCCCCGGTCCCGTGTGTGAAAAGCAAGTGCACCCCCGGTCCCGTGTGTGAAAAGTAAGTGCACCCCCGGTCCTGTGTGTGAAAAGTGCACCCCCGGTCCCGTGTGTGAAAAGTAAGTGCACCCCGGTCCCGTGTGTGAAAAGTAAGTGCACCCCCGGTCCCTTGTGTGAAAAGTAAGTGCACTGAGTGGCCCCGCCCCCCAAATCGGACCCCGAGTGGCCCCGCCCCCCAAATCGGACCCCGAGGGGCCCCGCCCCCCAAATCGGACCCCGAGGGGCCACGTCCACCAAATGGGGCCCCGCCCCCAAAATCGTACCCCGAGTGGCCCCACCCACCAAATCGGACCCCGAGGGGCCCCGCCCACCAAATCGGACCCCGAGGGTCCCCGCCCACCAAATCGGACCCCGAGTGGCCCCGCCCACCAAATCGGACCCTGAGGTGCCCAGCCCACCAAATCCTCAACCCTGAGGGGCTACAACTACCAAACCAGCGCCTGAGGGGCACCCAAGTGTGAAAGTCTTGCAGGGGCAGCCCGGGCACCATTCCAAAGCACTATCTGTAGTTCCTTCAGGAAATACCCATCTAGTTATTATTATTATGCTTTTTTCCGCAATTAATGCGGCCCGAACCGCTGCACGCACAGACTCCAGTGAGGCGTCATTTTTAAGCCAGCATCCATGAGAGGTGTGCTAAGTATTTTTAGTGTCGATCCGATTTGTAGTTTTTTTAAAAATTGCATTTTAAAAAAAAAATTTCCCATAGGAAATAATGGCGAACTTTCCATTACCCCCAACTTGACCTTCCAAAGATGGCAGCTATGCAAATGTACGGTGTCCATTTTAGGACATGATTATTTGTCAAAGTCAAACATCAGAATAAAGTGACTATGAGACCGTCTCGTCCCGTGTGTGAAAAGTAAGTGCACCCCCGGTCCCGTGTGTGAAAAGTAAGTGCACCGAGTGGCCCCGCCCCCCAAATGGGACACCGAGTGACCCCGCCCCCCAAATCGGACCCCAAGTGACCCCGCCCACCAAATCGGACCCCGAGGGGCCCCGCCCACCAAATCAGACCCCGAGTGGCCCCGCCCACCAATTCAGACACAGAGTGGCCCCGCCCACAGTTTCTGAAGATCAAAATAAAATGGGCCCTAGGAGGTGCAAGTGGCCTCAGCAGGTCCCCAGGGGTTAAACTCAACCCTGAGGAGCTACAACTACCAAACCGGCGCCTGAGGGGCACCTAAGTGTGAAAGTCTTACAGGGGCAGCCCGGGCACCATTCCAAAGCACTATCTGTAGTTCCTTCAGGAAACCTCGGGAAGTTTCAAGGCCTCTAAGGGACCCTGGGCAGTGTTAAGTTGAAAGTGGCCTCGGAGACCCCCGAAGGTCAAAGTGACCCACAAGGGTGACCCCGCCCACCAAATCAGACCCTAAGGTGCCCCACCCACAAAATCGGACCCAGAGTGACCCCACCCACCAAACTGGCACCTGAGGTGCCCCGCCCACCAAATCTGACCCTGAGGGACCCCGCCCACCAAATCGGTCCCTGAGGTTCCCCATCCACCAAGTCGGACCCAGAGTGACCCCGTCCACCAAATCGGACCCAGAGTGACCCAGCCCACCAAATCAGACCCAGAGTGACCCCACCCACCCCCAGGCGGTTTTAACCCCTTCATGACCCAGCCTATTTTGACCTTAATGACCTGGCCGTTTTTTGCAATTCTGACCAGTGTCCCTTTATGAGGTAATAACTCCGGAACGCTTTAACGGATCCTAGCGGTTCCGAGATTGTTTTTCGTGACATATTGGGCTTCATGTTATTGGTAAATTTAGGCCGATAATTTCTGCGTTTATTTGTGAAAAAAACGGAAATTTGGCGAAAATTTTGAAAATTTTGCAATTTTCACATTTTTAATTTTTATTCTGTTAAACCAGAGAGCTATGTAACACAAAATAGTTAATAAATAACATTTTACACATGTCTACTTTACATCAGCACAATTTTGGAAACAAAATTTTTTTTTGCTAGGAAGTTATAAGGGTTAAAATTTGACCAGTGATTTCTCATTTTTACAACAAAATTTACAAAACCATTTTTTTTAGGGACCACCTCACATTTGAAGTCAGTTTGAGGGTTCTATATGGCTGAAAATACCCAAAAGTGACACCATTCTAAAAACTGCACCCCTCAAGGTGCTCAAAACCACATTCAAAAAGTTTATTAACCCTTCGGGTGTTTCACAGCAGCAGAAGCAACATGGAAGGAAAAAGTGAACATTTAACTTTTTAGATACAAAAATGATCTTTTAGCAACAATTTTTTTATTTTTCCAAGGGTCAAAGGGGAAACTGGACCACAAAAATTGTTGTGCAATTTGTCCTGAGTACGCTGATACCTCATATGTGGGGGTAAACCACTGTTTGGGGGCACGGCAGGGCTCGGAAGCGAAGGAGCGCCATTTGACTTTTTGAATGAAAAATTGGCTCCAATCTTTAGCGGACACCATGTTGCGTTTGGAGAGACCCTGTGTGCCTAAACACTGGAGCTCCCCCACATTTGACCCCATTTTGGAAACTAGACCCCCCAAGGAACTTATCTAGATGCATAGTGAGCACTTTAAACTCTCAGGTACTTCACAAATTGATCCGTAAAAATGAAAAAGTACTTTTTTTTCACAAAAAAATTCTTTTAGCCTCAATTTTTTCATTTTCACATGGGCAACAGGATAACATGGATCCTAAAATTTGTTGGGCAATTTCTCCTGAGTACACCAATACCTCATATGTGGGGGTAAACCACTTTTTGGGTGCACGGCAAGGCTCGGAAGGGAAGGCGCGCCATTTGACTTTTTGAATGGAAATTTAGCTCCAATCGTTAGCGGACACCATGTGGCGTTTGGAGAGCCTCTGTGTGCCTAAACATTGGAGCTTCCCCACAAGTGACCCCATTTTGGAAACTAAACCCCCCAAGGAACTTATCTAGATGCATAGTGAGCACTTTAAACCCCCAGCTGCTTCACAGAAGTTTATAACGCAGAGCCATGAAAATAAAAAATAATTTTTCTTTCCTCAAAAATGATTTTTTAGCCCGGAATTTTTTATTTTCCCAAGGGTAACAGGAGAAATTGGAACCCAAATGTTATTGTCCAGTTTCTCCTGAGTACGCTGATACCCCATATGTGGGGGTAAACCACTGTTTGGGCGCACGGCAGGGCTCGGAAGGGAAGGAGCGCCATTTGGCTTTTTGAATGGAAAATTAGCTCCAATCATTAGCGGACACCATGTCACGTTTGGAAAGCACCTGTGTGCCTAAACATTGGAGCTCCCCTACAAGTGACCGCATTTTGGAAACTAGACCTCCCAAGGAATAAATCTAGATGTGTGGTGAGCACTTTGAACCCCAAAGTGCTTCATAGAAGTTTATAACGCAGAGCCATGAAAATAAAAAATAATTTTTCTTTTCTCAAAAATGATTTTTTAGCCTGCAATTTTTTATTTTCCCAAGGGTAACAGGAGAAATTTGACCCCGAAAGTTGTTGTCCAGTTTCTCCTGAGTACCCTGATACCCCATATGTGGGGGTATATCACTGTTTGGGCACATGTCGGGGTTCGGAAGGGAAGTAGTGACATTTTGAAATGCAGACTTTGATGGAATGCTCTGTGGGCGTCATGTTGCGTTTGCAGAGCCCCTGATGTGCCTAAACAGTAGAAACTCCCCACAAGTGACCCCATTTTGGAAACTAGACCCCCAAAGGAACTAATCTAGATGTGTGGTGAGCACTTTGAACCCCCAAGTGCTTCATAGAAGTTTATAACGCAGAGCCATGAAAATAAAAAAATAATTTTTCTTTCCTCAAAAATAATTTTTTAGCCTGCAATTTTTTATTTTCCCAAGCGTTACAGGAGAAATTGGACCCCAAAAGTTGTTGTCCAGTTTCTCCTGAGTACGCTGGTACCCCATATGTGGGGGTAAACCACTGTTTGGGCACACGTCGGGGCTCGGAAGGGAGAGAGCACCATTTGACTTTTTCAACGCAAGATTGGCTGGAATCAATGGTGGCGCCATGTCGCGTTTGGAGACCCCTTGATGTGCCTAAACAGTGGAAACCCCTCAATTCTAACTCCAACACTAACCCCAACACACCCCTAACCCTAATCCCAACCCTAACCCCAACACACCCCTAACCCTACTCTTAACCCTAATTCCAACCCTAACTCTAATTCCAACCGTAACCCTAAGGCTATGTGCCCACGTTGCGGATTTGTGTGCGGATTTTTCCGCACTGTTTTTGAAAAATCTGCAGGTAAAACGCACTGCGCTTTACCTGCGGATTTACTATGGATTTCCAGTGTTTTTTGTGTGGATTTCACCTGCGGATTCCTATTATGGAGCAGGTGTAAAACGCTGCTGTATTTTCCTCACCATGGGCACAGCGGATTTGGTTTTCCATAGGTTTACGTGGTACTGTAAATGTGATGGAAAACTGCTACGAATCCGCAGCGACCAATCCGCTGCGGATCCGCAGCCAAATCTGTACCATGTGCACATAGCCTAATTCTAACCCTAATTCCAACCCTAGCCCTAATTCTAACCCTAACTCTAACCCTAATTGTAACCCTAACCCTAATTCTAACCCTAATTCTAACCCTATCCCTAAGTGCAACCCTATCCCTAAGTGCAACCCTAAGTGCAACCGTAAGTGCAACACTAACCCTAAGTGCAGCCCTAAGTGCAACCCTAAGTGCAGCCCTATCCCTAAGTGCAACCCTATCCCTATGTGCAACCCTAAGTGCAACCCTATCCCTAAGTGCAACCCTATCCCTAAGTGCAACCCTATTCCTAAGTGCAACCCTATCCCTAAGTGCAACCCTAAGTGCAACCCTATCCCTAAGTGCAACCCTATCCCTAAGTGCAACCCTATCCCTAAGTGCAACCCTATCCCTAAGTGCAACCCTAAGTGCAACCCTACCCCTAACCCTACCGCTAATCCTAACAGAAAAACAAAAATAAATATATTTTCTGTATTTTATTACTGTCCCTACCTATGGGCGTGATAAAGGGGGGGTTATTTACAATTTTTTTTATTTTGATCGCTGTGATAGAACCTATCGCAGCGATCAAAATGTGCAAGGAACGAATCTGCTGGCTGGCAGATTCGGCCGGCGTACTGCGCATGCGCCTGCCATTTTCCAAGATGGCGGCGCCCATGCGAGAAGACTGAGGACACCGGGAGGGACACCGGGACTAGGTGAGTATGGGGGGGTGCGATCGGACAGCGGGGGGGGGCAGAGGGGAGGACGGGGGAGGGTCAGACGGCAGAGGAAGGCGCTTAGGACAGGACGGAGGGGTACGGAACACTGATGGCGGCTGCAGATCGCCGCCGTCAGTCGGTGGGGGGGCCAGATCGGGGTCTCCAGCCATGGCCGATGCTATTGCAGCATCAGCCATGGCTGGATTGTAATATTTCACCAATTTTCATAGGTGAAATATTACAGATTGCTCTGATTGGCTGTTTCACTTTCAACAGCCAATCAGAGCGATCGTAGCCACGGGGGGGCGAAGCCACCCCCCCTGGGCTGAAGTACCACTCCCCCTGTCCATGCATGTCGGGTGAAATTGGAGTTAACCCTTTCACCCGGCCTGCAGGGACGCGATCATTCTGTGACACAGCATATGCGTCACAGGTCGGATTGGCACCGACTTTCATGACGCATACGCTGTGTCACAGGTCGGGAAGGGGTTAAGGCCCAAAGGGACCCCAGGTAGTTTTAAGGCCTCTAAGAGAGCCCGGGCAGTTTCAAGGCTTCTAAGGGACCCCGGGCAGTTTCAAGGCTTCTAAGGGACCCTGGGCAGTTTTAAGGCCTCTAAGGGACCCCGGGCGGTTTTAAGGCCTCTAAGGGACCTCGGGCAGTTTCAAGGCCTCTAAGGGACGCCGGGCAGTTTTAAGTTGAAAGTGGCCTCGGGGACCACCGAAGGTCAAAGTGACCCACAAGGGTGACCCCACCCACCAAATCGGACCCTGAGGAGCCCCGCTCACCAAATCAGACTTTGAGGTGCCCCACCCACAAAATCGGACCCAGAGTGACCCCGCCCACCAAATTGGCACCTGAGGTGCCCCGCCCACTAAATCGTACCCTGAGGTGCCCAGCCCACCAAATCGGACCCTGAGTGACCCCACCCACCAAATCGGTCCCTGAGGTGCCCCACCCACCAAATCAGACCCAGAGTGGCTCCATCCACCAAATCGGACCCAGAGTGACCCCGCCCACCAAATCGGACCCAGAGTGACCCCGCCCACCGAATCGGACCCAGATTTACCCCGCCCACCAAATCAGACCCAGATTGACTCAACCCACCAAATCAGACCCAGAGTGACCCCGCCTACCAAATCGGACCCAGGGTGGCCCAGCCCACCAAATCGGACCCAGGGTGGCACCACCCACCAAATCGGGCCCTGAGGGTCAAAGTAACCCTTGAAGGTCAAATTGACCCCCAGGGACCCCCGATGGTCAAAGTAACCCACAAGGGTCAAATTGACCCCCTAGGGTCAAAGTGAGCCCCTGGACCCCTGAGGGTCAAAGTGACCCCTGAAGGTCAAATAGACCCCTGGGACCCCCAAGGGTCAAAGTGGCCCTGAGCATCAAATTGACCCCCAGGGACCCCCGAGGCTCAAAGTGACCCCTGAGGGTCAAATTGAACCCCAGGGACCCCCAAGGCTCAAAGTGACCCTTAGCGACCCCCAAGGGTCAAAGTGACCCCTGAGGATCAGTGACCTTTGGGGACCCCAATTATCAAAGTGACCCCCGGGGGTCAATTGCCCCTCAGGGATGCCTGACCGAGTGTCAAAGTGACCCCCGAAAGTCAAAATGACCCCCAGGGACCCCGAGGGTCAAAGTGACCCCTAGAAACCCCCGAGGGTCAAAGTAGCCCTCAGACACCCCCGAGGCTCAAATTGACCCCCAGCGACCCTCAAGGGTGAAAGTGACCCCCCAGGGTCATATTGACCCCCAAGGGTTAAAGTGGCCCCCAGGGACCCCCAAGGGTCATATTGACCCCTGTGGAGCCGAGGGTCAAAGTGACCCCCGAGGGTCAAAGTGACCCCTAGGGACTCTTGAGGGTCAAAGTGACTCCCGAGGATCAAATTGACCCCCCCAGGACCCCTAAGGGTCAAAGTGACCCCCGCAGGTCAAATTGACCTCCAGGGACCCCTAAGGGTCAAATTGATCCCCGAGGGTCAAAGTGACCCCCAGGGACTCCCGAGGCTCAAAGTGACCCCCAAGTGTCAAATTGATCCCCAGAGACCTCGAGGCTCAAATTGACCCCCAGCGACCCTCAAGGGTCAAAGTGACCCCCAAGGATCAAATTGACCACCATGGACCCCGAGGTACAAAGTGACCCCTGAGGATCAAATTGACCCCCAGGGACCTCCAAGGGTCAAAGTGACCCCCGAGGGTAAAATTGACCCCCGGGGACCCCAAAGGTCAAAGTGACCTCCGAGAGTCAAATTAACCCCCAGGGATCCCTGAGGGTCAAAGTGACCACCAAGGGTCAATTTGACCCCCAGGGACCCCCAAGGTGCCCCGCCCACCAAAAGTGTGAAAGTCTTGCAGGGGCAGCCCGGGCACCATTCCAAAGCACTATCTGTAGTTCCTTCAGGAAATACCCATCTAGTTATTCTCCGCGTTTTCCGCAATTAAAGCAGCCCGAACCGCTCGATGCAGAGACCCCATTCAGGCGGCGATTCGAAGCCCTCAGTGGGGACAGGTGTGCTATTTATTTTTGGAGACAATCCGATTTGTAGTTTTTTTAAAAATCGCATAAAAAAAAATGTCCATAGGAATTAATGGTGACCTTTCCATGACCCACAACTTGACCTTCCAAAGATGGCAGCTATGCAAATGTACGGTGTCCATTTTAGGACATGATCATATATCAAAGTCAAACATCAGAATAAAGTGACTATGACACCCTCCGGTCCCGTGTGTGAAAAGTAAGTGCACCCCTGGCCCCGTGTGTGAAAAGTAAGTGCACCCCCGTGTGTGAAAAGTAAGTGCCCCCCCGGTCCCGTGTGTGAAAAGTAAGTGCCCCCCCGATCCCGTGTGTGAAAAGTGCTGCTGTAAAGCTGGCAGCGCTGTTCAAGCACCATGTATTTCCTTCAGGAAATGCCCATCTCATTAATTATTACCTTTTTTAGTGTCTTAAGTATATGGGGCTAATTCTCTATGATTTTTAAGCCATCTTTTTAAATTGACTTTTTTGTTATCACGTTTTTTTTTTTTTCCCTCAACAACTTTGTTAATCCAGATGTTTTACACAGATTCATGAAATGCGACATTTTACAGATGTTGCTTTTCTTTCTTTTTTTTTTTTGCACATCTCACTCAATTTCTTCCCGGAGTAAGGTCTCTGGAGGACTTCATAATTTGTCACATTTTTATTCAAACATGACTTTTTATAGGATTCATGATTTTTGGCGCTAAAAAGTCACAAAAATGGTTACAGACAAAAATAAAGAGCATTAGCTGAATTCATTCATACCATGCATTATTTAGTCACGCTGCTGTGTCCTAGGTATGTAATAAGTAGTGTTGAGCATTCCGATACCGCAAGTATCGGGTATCGGCCGTCCCTGCCCTGCACAAGCATGTGGAGGGACACATAAGACACACGCTACTGAACGCCGTCAGTAGCAAGGTCCACCTCACCACCGATGCGTGGACCAGTCACCATGGACAGGGGCGATACCTTTCCCTCACTGCCCATTGGGTTAATGTTGTTGAGCCGGGTACAGATCGTGCGAGTGACGCAGGATGTGTCCTGCCCACTCCAAGGATTGCAGGAATCCAGTCTGTACTCATTGACTCCTGTTATGGACCTGGTGGTTAGGAGCACCCGGAATGACCTGATGAGTAAACTCAAAATCGGAACTAGCTCTGGGGAAGTGGGAACTCTGCTGACCGCAAACCCTACTCCTATCACACACACTAGAAATAGCCGTGGAGCGTACCTAACTTTCCTAGACGCCTCTTCACAGCCTAAGAGCTAACTACCCCTAAAGAAAGAAATAGAAGCCTTACCTTGCCTCAGAGAAATTCCCCAAAGGTAAAGGCAGCCCCCGACATATATTGACTGTGAGTCAAGAGGAAAGTCACAAACACAAAAATGAAACAGGTTTTAGCAAAGGAGGCCAGATTTAACTAAATAGTCAGAGGAAATAAAAGGGATCTATGCGGTCAGCACAAAAAACTACAAAAAGCCACCCAGAGTAAGCAAAAAGTCTCCCCACACCGACTCACGGTGTGGAGGTGCCACTCTGCACCCCCAGAGCTTCCAGCGAGCAAGGGAATATCATGATAGCAAGCTGGACTAGAATATAGCAGTACTAAGAAATATATTCAGGAAGCAGTAACAACAAACTAGCAAAGACTTAGCTTCTGCTGAAGTAGACAGGTCCTCAGAGAAGTCCAAGAGAGATCTGAACCAATACTGAAACATTGACAGCTGGCATGAAGTAACGATCTGAGTGGAGTTAAATAGGGAAGCCAACATAGCAATAAACGAGGGCAGCTGATAAAGCCAACCTCAGTGACCAGCAGTTCCGCTCGAAGCCACCAGAGGGAGTCCAAGAGCAGAACTAACCAAAGTACCATTCATGACCACAGGAGGGAGTCCGAGAACGGAATTCACAACAGACTCCTCTTCATACACAAGTTCCTCTGAATCATCTCTGCAGGAGCCGTCACAGTCCACCTCCACATGGACCCGTGAACGTTTACCTGTTACGACCGACATGAGCACAGCCGTGGCCAAAAGTCAACAGGCCGTCTTGAAATTAATTTCTTTGGGGAATCGAAGCCACACAGCGCAGGAGCTCTGGAATGCCATCAAGCAGGAGAGTGATGTGTGGTTTGTGGCAGCGAATATCCAGCCAGGCATGGTAGTGTGTGACAATGGCCGAAATCTGGTGGCAGCTCTGGGCCTCGGCAACCTCACTCACATCCCATGTCTGGCACATGTGCTCAACTTGGTCATGCAGAGTTTTTTGAGGGACTATCCGGATCTTGATGCACTGCTGCACAAGGTCCGCCTAGAGTGTGCTCACTTGCGGCGTTCCAGCACGGCAAGATCGCGCATTGCAGCTCTGCAGCGCCGATTCCGCCTTCCGGAACATCGCATCATATGTGACCTACCAGGTGGAATTCCATGTTACATAAGTCGCACTCCGGGCCATTCAGACTTCACAACCACAGAGTGGGCCACTATGAAGGACGTCTGCCAGGTTTTCCATCCCTTCGATTATTCCACGCGGATGGCGAGTGCAGATGATGCACTACTCAGCATGACTGTCCCCCTTATCAGCTTGCTTCAACAAACACTGCAAGCGCTAAGGGATGATGTTGTGGAAGAGGTGGAGGATGAGGACTCACCATTTCCATCAGCTTCTGGACAGTCATCGCCACGTGGTTCCTCACAAACGCATAGGCAGGGGACACTTTGTGAGGAGTCAATGGAGGAGGAAGACATCCGTCCAGAGGAGGGAGTTACACAATTGTCCAGTAGTCAGTGTGTACAGCGAGGGTGGGGTGATGAAGAGCGGGCAGAGCTCACGCCTCAAGCAGGGGACAGCGTTTCTTGGCCAGTTGGCAGTCTGCAGCACATGGTTGATTACATGCTGCAGTGCCTGAGAAACGACCGGCGCATCGCCCACATTCTCAACATGGCTGAGATCCTCGCTACCGGGACAACGTACAAAGCCTCATCACACCGTTGAACCGGGAGCGTAAAATGCGGAAGTACCAAGACACACTGGTGAATTCCATCATCTTCTCCAGTCCAACTGAGAGAAGTGCTGCTAGTGCTTTACAAAGCAGCTCAGTGCGTCCTGGCAGTGGAGGAGGCTCTGCACAAAGAGGGAGCAGAAGCAGTGCCTCTGCCCAAGGCAAGACCAGTATGGCCCAACTGTGGCACAGTTTTGTGTGCCCGCCACAAATGTCTACACCATCACAGGCGGCTCCAGTTAGCAGGAGGCAACGGTTCCGTCAGATGGTGACAGACTACATGTCTTGCCCTCTTACTGTACTCCCAGACGGCTCTTCCTCTTTCAAGTTTTGGGTCTCTAAGCTGGATACATAGCCAGAGCTAAGCCAGTATGCATTGGAGGTGCTGGCTTGCCCTGCGGCTAGTGTATTATCGGAACGCGTCTTTAGTGCTGCAGGTGGTGTACTAACAGACCGTCGCATGCGACTATCCTCCAATAACGTTGACCGGCTTACTTTCCTGAAAATGAACCAGGCCTGGATCTCGCAGGAATTTGCCACTCCTCTTCCTGATTAAATAATTGGGTGACTGTCTACAGTATCCTGGTCTCCTGTTGTGTTCATCTTTCTACCACCTGAACTGTAATTTCTGGGCTCCAACAACGCCAGTTGAGGCTCAGAAGTGCCGTCTGCACAGTCAAAACATACGACCCAGTGTTATTGGGTGTCAGTAACGTCAGCTGATCCCCAGCTGTGTAGTCAGCAATGTGTCCTGCGACTGCCACGCTGACACAACAACTGAAATTTAAGGGAACCAGTCCCCCCCCCCCAGGCATTTGTTACTGAAAGAGCCAACTTGTGCAGCAGTAATGTTGCACAAGGAAAAGGTAGCTATTTTTGTTTAGCTCCTTGCACACGCAGAACTTAACACTTATAAAATGTGTCCACTGATACCGTAAAACCGTACCGGAGGTGGGACTTTCCTTCGTAATGTGACGCAGCACAGCCGTCATTCCTACCCCCTTGGTGCCGTGCGCCGCCTCCTCAGCGTTGTTTGATTCTGTCCCGGAGCCTGCGCTGTTATGTTATCCCTTGGCCAGGCACACTTAGCGCTGCCCGTCTTCTGACATCATTTGGTGTCAGGCTGACTGCGCCTGTGCGGCCGCGCTGGCCAAGATCCCGCCTCGCAGTGTCTTCTGATTTAATCACACTGCGGGCCTGGGATCTATGGGCATGCGCAGTGCATATCTTCACCTCAGGCTGTCAGTCATCTCCCTCCGCCTTCTTCAGACTCTGCGCCGTCAGCTGATCCCTAATAGCATGCCACGGCCGTGACGGCGCACAGTCTGAAGAAGCCGGAGAGAGGGGAGTGAGAGGTGAGGATAAGCACTGCGCATGGCCACGGATCCCAGGCCCGCAGTGGGATCACATTAGACGACACTGCGAGGCGGGATCTCGGCCAGCGCGGCCGCACAGGCGCTGCCAGCCTGACACCTAAATGATGTCAGAAGACGGGCAGCGCTAAGTGTGCATGGCCAAGGGATAACATAACAGCGCAGGCTCCGGGACAGATTCAAACAACACTTAGGAGGCGGCGCACGCCACCAAGGGGGTAGGAATGACGGCTGTGCTGCGTCTCATTACGAAGGAAAGTCCCACCTCCGGGACGGTCTCACGGTATCAGGGGACACATTTTATAAGTGTTTAGTTCTGTGTTTGCAAGGAGCATAATTAAAAGAGCCACCTTTTCCTTTTGTATCCTTAGTGCTGCACAAGATGGCTCTTTCAGCTACAAATGCCTTGGGGGGGACGGAAAAGGTTCCCTTTCAACTTGCTCCAATCAGGCTTTGGCCTACACTGTGCTCCTCTGCTCCTCCTGCTGTCCCTGGGCTCTAACACCGCCAGTTGGTGCCTGGAAGTGCTGGCTGCACAGTTAACACTTGCTGCCGTGTTATTGGGTTTCAGTAACGTCAGCTGATTCCCAGCTGTGTATCTGGCAAAACAAATCTGCTCCTCCTGCTGTCCCTGGGCTTCAACACCGCCAGTTGCTGCCCAGAAGTGCTGTCTGCACAGTCAACAGTCGCTCCTCTGTTATTGGGGTTCAGTAACGCCAGCTGCTCCCCTGCTGTGTTGTGGCAATACCTCCAGCCTGCTCCTCCTGCTGTCCCTGTGCTTCAACACCGCCAGTTGGTGCCCGGAAGTGCTGGCTGCACAGAGAAAAACACCCGCCAATGTGTCAGTGGGGTTCAGCAACGCCAGCTGTTCTCCTGCTGTGTAGCCGGCAACGTGTCCTGCAAACGCCACGCAGACACAAAGCTGCCGCCAGTGCAGGCTTCGGCCTACACTCTGCTCCCTCTGCTCCTCCTGCTGTCCCTGGGCTCTAACACCGCCAGTTGGTGCCCGGAAGTGCTGGCTGCACAGAGAAAAACACCCGCCAATGTGTCAGTGGGGTTCAGCAACACCAGCTGTGCCCCTGCTGTGTAGCCGACAACGTGTCCTGCAAACGCCATGCAGACACAAAGCTGCTGCCAGTGCAGGCTTTGGCCTACACTCTGCTCCCTCTCCTCCTGCTGTCCCTGGGCTCTAACACTGACAGTTGGTGCCCGGAAGTGCTGGCTGCACAGAGAAAAACACCAGCCAATGTGTCAGTGGGCTTCAGTAACGCCAGCTGTTCCCCTGAGGTGTAGCCAGCATCGTGTCCTGCAAACGCCACGCAGACACAAGAACTGAAATTGAAGGGAACCTGTCCCCCCCCCAGGCGTTGGCATGTATAACAGCCACCTTGTACAGCAGTAATGCTGCATTTGTACAAGGTGGCTCATTAAGTTATTCTCCTTGCACACGCCGAACTCAACACGTTTAAAATGTGTCCCCTGATACCATTAAACCGTCCCTGAGGTGTGACTTTCCTTTGTAATGACACGCAGCAACCCCCTTGGTAGCGCTGCCCGTCTTCTGACATCATTGGTTAGCTGGTTGCGCCTGTGCGGCCACCCTGCCCGACTCAACGCCCCTTGGTGTCTTATTTATTTTGACTGCGAGGGTGTGATTGACGGGCATGAGCAGTGCATATCTTTGCCTGTCACTCATCTCCTTCCGCCTTCTTCAGACTGTACGGCTTCATGGCCGTGGCATGCGATAAGGGATCAGCTGACGCCGCACAGTCTGTAGCAGGTGTAAGGACACGAGTGAGAGGCGAACATATTGACTGCGCAAGGCCATGAATCCCAGCCCCGCAGTGTGAATTAATGAAAAGACACTGCGGGGCTGGGATTCATGGGCATCGCGAACCGCACCGGCCGACATGAAATGATGTCAGAAGACGGGCAGCACTAACAGCGCATGGCCAAGGGATAACACAACAGCGCAGACTCCTGTACAGCTAATAACGACGCTCAGGAGGCTGCCCCAGCATCAAGGTGGGATTTTTGACAGCTGTGCTGCATCTCATTAAGAAGGAAAGTCACGCCTCCAAGACAGTTTGACTGTATAAGGGGCTAAATTTTATACGTGTTTCGTTCAGTGTCTGCAAGATTCAAAACTTAAAGAGCAACCTTTCACTTGTGCAGCATTACAGCTGCACAAGGTGTGGCTCTTCTAGTTTGTAACACCTGAGGGGGGGATTAAAGGTTACCTTTAAAATTGGTTCAATAAGGCTTTGGCCTACACTCTGCTCCTCCTGCAGACCCTGGGCTCTAACACCGCCAGTTGGTGCCCGGAAGTGCTGGCTGCATAGAGAAAAACACCCGCCAATGTGTCAGTGGGGTTCATAAACGCCAGCTGTTCACCTGCTGTGTAGCCGGCAACGTGTCCTGCAAAGGCCACGCAGACACAAAGCTGCTGCCAGTGCAGGCTTCGGCCTACACTCTGCTCCCTCTGCTCCTCCTGCTGTCCCTGGGCTCTAACACCGCCAGTTGGTGCCCAGAAGTGCTGGCTGCACAGAGAAAAACACCCGCCAATGTGTCAGTGGGGTTCAGCAGCGCCAGCTGTGCCCCTGCTGTGTAGCCGGCAACGTGTCCTGCAAACGCCACGCAGACACAAAGCTGCCGCCAGTGCAGGCTTCAGCCTACACTCTGCTCCCTCTCCTCCTGCTGTCCCTGGGCTCTAACACCGACAGTTGGTGCCCGGAAGTGCTGGCTGCACAGAGAAAAACACCAGCCAATGTGTCAGTGGGGTTCAGTAACGCCAGCTGTTCCCCTGCTGTGTAGCCGGCATCGTGTCCTGCAAACGCCATGCAGACACAAGAACTGAAATTGAAGGGAACCTGTTCCCCCCCAGGCGTTGGCATGTATAACAGCCACCTTGTAAAGCAGTAATGCTGCATTTGTACAAGGTGGCTCATTAAGTTATTCTCCTTGCACACGCCGAACGCAACACGTTTAAAATGTGTCCCCTGATACCATTAAACTGTCCCTGAGGTGTGACTTTCCTTTGTAATGACACGCAGCAACCCCCTTGGTAGCGCTGCCCGTCTTCTGACATCATTGGTTGTCTGGCTGCGCCTCTGCGGCCACCCTGGCCGACACAACGCCCCTCGGTGTCTTATTTATTTTGACTGCAAGGGTGTGATTGACGGGCATGAGCAGTGCATATCTTCGCCTGTCACTCATCTCCTTCCGCCTTCTTCAGACTGTACGGCTTCATGGCCGTGGCATGCGATAAGGGATCAGCTGACGCCGCACAGTCTGTAGCAGGTGTAAGGACACGAGTGAGAGGCGAACATATTGACTGCGCAAGGCCATGAATCCCAGCCCCGCAGTGTGAATTAATGAAAAGACACTGCGGGGCTGGGAATCATGGGCATCGCGAACCGCACCGGCCGACATGAAATGATGTCAGAAGATGGGCAGCGCTAACAGCGCATGGCCAAGGGATAACACAACAGCGCAGACTCCTGTACAGCTAATAACGATGCTCAGGAGGCTGCGCCCAGCACCAAGGTGGGATTTTTGACAGCTGTGCTGCGTCTCATTAAGAAGGAAAGTCACGCCTCCAAGAAAGTTTGACTGTATAAGGGGCTAAATTTTATACGTGTTTCGTTCAGCGTCTGCAAGTTTCAAAACTTAAAGAGCAACCTTTCACTTGTGCAGCATTACAGCTGCACAAGGTGTGGCTCTTCTAGTTTGTAACACCTGAGGGGGGGTTAAAGATTACCTTTAAAATTGGTTCAATAAGGCTTCGGCCTACACTCTGCTCCTCCTGCAGACCCTGGGCTCTAACACCGCCAGTTGGTGCCCGGAAGTGCTGGCTGCACAGAGAAAAACACCCGCCAATGTGTCAGTGGGGTTCAGCAACGCCAGCTGTTCACCTGCTGTGTAGCCGGCAACGTGTCCTGCAAACGCCACACAGACACAACAGACCTAAAACTGCCGCCAGTGCAGGCTTCGGCCTACACTCTGCTCCCTCTGCTCCTTCTGCTGACCCTGGGCTCTAACACCGCCAGTTGGCGCCCGGAAGTGCTGGCTGCACAGAGAAAAACACCCGCCAATGTGTCAGTGGGGTTCAGCAACGCCAGCTGTTCCCCTGCTGTGTAGCCAGCATCGTGTCCTTCAAACGCCACGCAGACACAACAGACCTCCAAATGCCTCCAGTGCAGGCTTTGGCCTACACTCTGCTCCCCTGCTGACCCTTTGCTCCAACACCACTAGTTGGGGCTCTAGGAAGACAAGCTTGAATAGGTCCCCATCCTGGTTCCAGTATCGTCAGCTGGTTCCGGGTAGAGCCTTTGGCTTAGGTGCCTCCTTCTGGGTATCCGAGTTCCACCAACGTCAGGTGGTCCTTGGTAGTGCTTTCAGGCACGGGTACCTCCTGCTTAGTAACCGGGTTCCAGTAACGTCAGCTGGTCCTCGGTAGTTCCATTGGCTCTTGGACCTTCGGCTACCCATCCGGGTTCCAGTACCGTCAGCTGGTTCTCGGCAGTGTCTTTTGCTCTTGTACCTTCTGCTCCCCATCCTGGTTCCAGTACCGTCAGCTGGTTCCGGGCAGAGCCTTTGGCTTAGGTGCCTCCTTCTGGGTATCCGAGTTCCATCAACGTCAGGTGGTCCTTGGTAGTGCTTTCTGGCACGGGTACCTCCTGCTAAGTAACCGGGTTCCAGTAACATCAGCTGGTCCTCGGTAGTTCCATTGGCTCTTGGACCTTCGGGTAGCCATCCGAGTTCCAGTTTCTTCAGCTGTTTCTCGGCATTTTCTCAGCCTTCTTGTACCTTCTGCTACATTTCCAAGTTCAAGACCCTAAAGACGACGACCCGGAAGACCACCCCTAAGATGACGACGACACCAGAGACAACAACCACTGAGATGACGACGACCCTGGAGACGATAACCCTGAAGACCACCCTGATGATGACGACCCCGGAGACGACGACCCTGGAGACGACGACGACATGGGAGACCGAGAAGCAGAAGAACAAGAGGCTGCATAACAAAGAGCAGAAGAACATTAAGCATAACACTAAATATCAGAGCAAAAGATATTATCTAAATTATAAACAGAAGAAGACTAAGCAGTGTATGGGGGTGAGTCCGTTCCTCCTCGTGGTGCCCCTGGATAAAGCCTGATGCTGCAGGCCAAACTGAACGCGGACAAATGTAACTCTTTTGTGACAGGCAGAACGGAAGGTGTAATCTTCAAACTTTTATAGATAACAACTACGGGAATGCCTGTCACAAATAAGAATATGATGAAGAAGTTGAATATGAAGAAGAATAATAGTTAAATAAAAAGAATATGAACAATGTAACAAAAAAAAAAAATAGGTAGAAGATGAAGAAGATGAATAAGGTGAAGAAGAAGTTGATGTCAAAGATGCTGATGATTATGAAGAAGAAAGTGTGGGAGAAGTAAAAAATAAGGTGAAGGGCGTGGAAGTAGTGAAACATCAATATCTGACAAAATAAAAAAAATATTAACATAGTCAATATCTTTGTAACTCCGAACGTCTTAAAAAAAAATTAAAATTCCTGCTATTCTATTTGACTGGGCTAAACCTGTATGCCTTTAATGTCTCCGCCACCTCCCCCAATACATCCTACATTATTCTTATTTGTTTTACTTCATATAGAATGAACCTACAAGGAAAGAAAGGGTTTATTTTAATTCCAATATTTTCGTCCCATTGACTTGCATTGGTATCGGGTATCGGTATCGGCGAGATCTGATATTTTGCCGGTATCGGCCGATCCAATCCGATACCGATACTTTCCGATATCAGAAGGTATCGCTCAACACTACACTATGTTCCAAATTATTATGCAAAGTACATTTTTATCAGATTTTCCTAAATGATTGGTGCAAATGACAGTCAGTCTAATAAAAGTCATCACCCGTTAGATTATACATCAAATTTTATTGAAGAAACCTCCCAATGATAGCAGTATAATTTCCAAAATGAATAAAAACTCAAAATGCACTGTTCCAAATTATTATGCACAGTAGAATTTCTAAACATTTGATATGTTTTAAAGAACTGAAAATGCTCATTTGTGGAATTTGCAGCATTAGGAGGTCACATTCACTGAACAAAAAAGCTATTTAACTCCAAAACATCCTAACAGGCCAAGTTACATGTTAACATAGGACCCTTCTTTGATGTCACCTTCACAATTCTTGCATCCATTGAACTTTTGAGTTTTTGGAGAGATTTTGCTTGTATTTCTTTGCATGAAGTTGGAATAGCCTCCCAGAGCTGCTGTTTGGATGGGAACTGCCTCCCACCCTCATCGCTACCTCCTCGATCCTCGCTACCGGGACAACGTACAAAGCCTCATCACACCGTTGAACCGGGAGCGTAAAATGCGGAAGTACCAAGACACACTGGTGAATTCCATCATCTTCTCCAGTCCAACTGAGAGAAGTGCTGCTAGTGCTTTACAAAGCAGCTCAGTGCGTCCTGGCAGTGGAGGAGGCTCTGCACAAAGAGGGAGCAGAAGCAGTGCCTCTGCCCAAGGCAAGACCAGTATGGCCCAACTGTGGCACAGTTTTGTGTGCCCGCCACAAATGTCTACACCATCACAGGCGGCTCCAGTTAGCAGGAGGCAACGGTTCCGTCAGATGGTGACAGACTACATGTCTTGCCCTCTTACTGTACTCCCAGACGGCTCTTCCTCTTTCAAGTTTTGGGTCTCTAAGCTGGATACATAGCCAGAGCTAAGCCAGTATGCATTGGAGGTGCTGGCTTGCCCTGCGGCTAGTGTATTATCGGAACGCGTCTTTAGTGCTGCAGGTGGTGTACTAACAGACCGTCGCATGCGACTATCCTCCAATAACGTTGACCGGCTTACTTTCCTGAAAATGAACCAGGCCTGGATCTCGCAGGAATTTGCCACTCCTCTTCCTGATTAAATAATTGGGTGACTGTCTACAGTATCCTGGTCTCCTGTTGTGTTCATCTTTCTACCACCTGAACTGTAATTTCTGGGCTCCAACAACGCCAGTTGAGGCTCAGAAGTGCCGTCTGCACAGTCAAAACATACGACCCAGTGTTATTGGGTGTCAGTAACGTCAGCTGATCCCCAGCTGTGTAGTCAGCAATGTGTCCTGCGACTGCCACGCTGACACAACAACTGAAATTTAAGGGAACCAGTCCCCCCCCCCCAGGCATTTGTTACTGAAAGAGCCAACTTGTGCAGCAGTAATGTTGCACAAGGAAAAGGTAGCTATTTTTGTTTAGCTCCTTGCACACGCAGAACTTAACACTTATAAAATGTGTCCACTGATACCGTAAAACCGTACCGGAGGTGGGACTTTCCTTCGTAATGTGACGCAGCACAGCCGTCATTCCTACCCCCTTGGTGCCGTGCGCCGCCTCCTCAGCGTTGTTTGATTCTGTCCCGGAGCCTGCGCTGTTATGTTATCCCTTGGCCAGGCACACTTAGCGCTGCCCGTCTTCTGACATCATTTGGTGTCAGGCTGACTGCGCCTGTGCGGCCGCGCTGGCCAAGATCCCGCCTCGCAGTGTCTTCTGATTTAATCACACTGCGGGCCTGGGATCTATGGGCATGCGCAGTGCATATCTTCACCTCAGGCTGTCAGTCATCTCCCTCCGCCTTCTTCAGACTCTGCGCCGTCAGCTGATCCCTAATAGCATGCCACGGCCGTGACGGCGCACAGTCTGAAGAAGCCGGAGAGAGGGGAGTGAGAGGTGAGGATAAGCACTGCGCATGGCCACGGATCCCAGGCCCGCAGTGGGATCACATTAGACGACACTGCGAGGCGGGATCTCGGCCAGCGCGGCCGCACAGGCGCTGCCAGCCTGACACCTAAATGATGTCAGAAGACGGGCAGCGCTAAGTGTGCATGGCCAAGGGATAACATAACAGCGCAGGCTCCGGGACAGATTCAAACAACACTTAGGAGGCGGCGCACGCCACCAAGGGGGTAGGAATGACGGCTGTGCTGCGTCTCATTACGAAGGAAAGTCCCACCTCCGGGACGGTCTCACGGTATCAGGGGACACATTTTATAAGTGTTTAGTTCTGTGTTTGCAAGGAGCATAATTAAAAGAGCCACCTTTTCCTTTTGTATCCTTAGTGCTGCACAAGATGGCTCTTTCAGCTACAAATGCCTTGGGGGGGACGGAAAAGGTTCCCTTTCAACTTGCTCCAATCAGGCTTTGGCCTACACTGTGCTCCTCTGCTCCTCCTGCTGTCCCTGGGCTCTAACACCGCCAGTTGGTGCCTGGAAGTGCTGGCTGCACAGTTAACACTTGCTGCCGTGTTATTGGGTTTCAGTAACGTCAGCTGATTCCCAGCTGTGTATCTGGCAAAACAAATCTGCTCCTCCTGCTGTCCCTGGGCTTCAACACCGCCAGTTGCTGCCCAGAAGTGCTGTCTGCACAGTCAACAGTCGCTCCTCTGTTATTGGGGTTCAGTAACGCCAGCTGCTCCCCTGCTGTGTTGTGGCAATACCTCCAGCCTGCTCCTCCTGCTGTCCCTGTGCTTCAACACCGCCAGTTGGTGCCCGGAAGTGCTGGCTGCACAGAGAAAAACACCCGCCAATGTGTCAGTGGGGTTCAGCAACGCCAGCTGTTCTCCTGCTGTGTAGCCGGCAACGTGTCCTGCAAACGCCACGCAGACACAAAGCTGCCGCCAGTGCAGGCTTCGGCCTACACTCTGCTCCCTCTGCTCCTCCTGCTGTCCCTGGGCTCTAACACCGCCAGTTGGTGCCCGGAAGTGCTGGCTGCACAGAGAAAAACACCCGCCAATGTGTCAGTGGGGTTCAGCAACACCAGCTGTGCCCCTGCTGTGTAGCCGACAACGTGTCCTGCAAACGCCATGCAGACACAAAGCTGCTGCCAGTGCAGGCTTTGGCCTACACTCTGCTCCCTCTCCTCCTGCTGTCCCTGGGCTCTAACACTGACAGTTGGTGCCCGGAAGTGCTGGCTGCACAGAGAAAAACACCAGCCAATGTGTCAGTGGGCTTCAGTAACGCCAGCTGTTCCCCTGAGGTGTAGCCAGCATCGTGTCCTGCAAACGCCACGCAGACACAAGAACTGAAATTGAAGGGAACCTGTCCCCCCCCCAGGCGTTGGCATGTATAACAGCCACCTTGTACAGCAGTAATGCTGCATTTGTACAAGGTGGCTCATTAAGTTATTCTCCTTGCACACGCCGAACTCAACACGTTTAAAATGTGTCCCCTGATACCATTAAACCGTCCCTGAGGTGTGACTTTCCTTTGTAATGACACGCAGCAACCCCCTTGGTAGCGCTGCCCGTCTTCTGACATCATTGGTTAGCTGGTTGCGCCTGTGCGGCCACCCTGCCCGACTCAACGCCCCTCGGTGTCTTATTTATTTTGACTGCGAGGGTGTGATTGACGGGCATGAGCAGTGCATATCTTTGCCTGTCACTCATCTCCTTCCGCCTTCTTCAGACTGTACGGCTTCATGGCCGTGGCATGCGATAAGGGATCAGCTGACGCCGCACAGTCTGTAGCAGGTGTAAGGACACGAGTGAGAGGCGAACATATTGACTGCGCAAGGCCATGAATCCCAGCCCCGCAGTGTGAATTAATGAAAAGACACTGCGGGGCTGGGATTCATGGGCATCGCGAACCGCACCGGCCGACATGAAATGATGTCAGAAGACGGGCAGCACTAACAGCGCATGGCCAAGGGATAACACAACAGCGCAGACTCCTGTACAGCTAATAACGACGCTCAGGAGGCTGCCCCAGCATCAAGGTGGGATTTTTGACAGCTGTGCTGCATCTCATTAAGAAGGAAAGTCACGCCTCCAAGACAGTTTGACTGTATAAGGGGCTAAATTTTATACGTGTTTCGTTCAGCGTCTGCAAGATTCAAAACTTAAAGAGCAACCTTTCACTTGTGCAGCATTACAGCTGCACAAGGTGTGGCTCTTCTAGTTTGTAACACCTGAGGGGGGGATTAAAGGTTACCTTTAAAATTGGTTCAATAAGGCTTTGGCCTACACTCTGCTCCTCCTGCAGACCCTGGGCTCTAACACCGCCAGTTGGTGCCCGGAAGTGCTGGCTGCATAGAGAAAAACACCCGCCAATGTGTCAGTGGGGTTCATAAACGCCAGCTGTTCACCTGCTGTGTAGCCGGCAACGTGTCCTGCAAAGGCCACGCAGACACAAAGCTGCTGCCAGTGCAGGCTTCGGCCTACACTCTGCTCCCTCTGCTCCTCCTGCTGTCCCTGGGCTCTAACACCGCCAGTTGGTGCCCAGAAGTGCTGGCTGCACAGAGAAAAACACCCGCCAATGTGTCAGTGGGGTTCAGCAGCGCCAGCTGTGCCCCTGCTGTGTAGCCGGCAACGTGTCCTGCAAACGCCACGCAGACACAAAGCTGCCGCCAGTGCAGGCTTCAGCCTACACTCTGCTCCCTCTCCTCCTGCTGTCCCTGGGCTCTAACACCGACAGTTGGTGCCCGGAAGTGCTGGCTGCACAGAGAAAAACACCAGCCAATGTGTCAGTGGGGTTCAGTAACGCCAGCTGTTCCCCTGCTGTGTAGCCGGCATCGTGTCCTGCAAACGCCATGCAGACACAAGAACTGAAATTGAAGGGAACCTGTTCCCCCCCAGGCGTTGGCATGTATAACAGCCACCTTGTAAAGCAGTAATGCTGCATTTGTACAAGGTGGCTCATTAAGTTATTCTCCTTGCACACGCCGAACGCAACACGTTTAAAATGTGTCCCCTGATACCATTAAACTGTCCCTGAGGTGTGACTTTCCTTTGTAATGACACGCAGCAACCCCCTTGGTAGCGCTGCCCGTCTTCTGACATCATTGGTTGTCTGGCTGCGCCTCTGCGGCCACCCTGGCCGACACAACGCCCCTCGGTGTCTTATTTATTTTGACTGCAAGGGTGTGATTGACGGGCATGAGCAGTGCATATCTTCGCCTGTCACTCATCTCCTTCCGCCTTCTTCAGACTGTACGGCTTCATGGCCGTGGCATGCGATAAGGGATCAGCTGATGCCGCACAGTCTGTAGCAGGTGTAAGGACACGAGTGAGAGGCGAACATATTGACTGCGCAAGGCCATGAATCCCAGCCCCGCAGTGTGAATTAATGAAAAGACACTGCGGGGCTGGGAATCATGGGCATCGCGAACCGCACCGGCCGACATGAAATGATGTCAGAAGATGGGCAGCGCTAACAGCGCATGGCCAAGGGATAACACAA
This sequence comes from Ranitomeya variabilis, assembly GCF_051348905.1. Classification (NCBI taxonomy): domain Eukaryota; kingdom Metazoa; phylum Chordata; class Amphibia; order Anura; family Dendrobatidae; genus Ranitomeya; species Ranitomeya variabilis. Next base: position 307,306,291 of record NC_135234.1, on the reverse strand, counting down.
CAGCGCAGACTCCTGTACAGCTAATAACGATGCTCAGGAGGCTGCGCCCAGCACCAAGGTGGGATTTTTGACAGCTGTGCTGCGTCTCATTAAGAAGGAAAGTCACGCCTCCAAGAAAGTTTGACTGTATAAGGGGCTAAATTTTATACGTGTTTCGTTCAGCGTCTGCAAGTTTCAAAACTTAAAGAGCAACCTTTCACTTGTGCAGCATTACAGCTGCACAAGGTGTGGCTCTTCTAGTTTGTAACACCTGAGGGGGGGTTAAAGATTACCTTTAAAATTGGTTCAATAAGGCTTCGGCCTACACTCTGCTCCTCCTGCAGACCCTGGGCTCTAACACCGCCAGTTGGTGCCCGGAAGTGCTGGCTGCACAGAGAAAAACACCCGCCAATGTGTCAGTGGGGTTCAGCAACGCCAGCTGTTCACCTGCTGTGTAGCCGGCAACGTGTCCTGCAAACGCCACACAGACACAACAGACCTAAAACTGCCGCCAGTGCAGGCTTCGGCCTACACTCTGCTCCCTCTGCTCCTTCTGCTGACCCTGGGCTCTAACACCGCCAGTTGGCACCCGGAAGTGCTGGCTGCACAGAGAAAAACACCCGCCAATGTGTCAGTGGGGTTCAGCAACGCCAGCTGTTCCCCTGCTGTGTAGCCAGCATCGTGTCCTTCAAACGCCACGCAGACACAACAGACCTCCAAATGCCTCCAGTGCAGGCTTCGGCCTACACTCTGCTCCCCTGCTGACCCTTTGCTCCAACACCACTAGTTGGGGCTCTAGGAAGACAAGCTTGAATAGGTCCCCATCCTGGTTCCAGTATCGTCAGCTGGTTCCGGGTAGAGCCTTTGGCTTAGGTGCCTCCTTCTGGGTATCCGAGTTCCACCAACGTCAGGTGGTCCTTGGTAGTGCTTTCAGGCACGGGTACCTCCTGCTTAGTAACCGGGTTCCAGTAACGTCAGCTGGTCCTCGGTAGTTCCATTGGCTCTTGGACCTTCGGCTACCCATCCGGGTTCCAGTACCGTCAGCTGGTTCTCGGCAGTGTCTTTTGCTCTTGTACCTTCTGCTCCCCATCCTGGTTCCAGTACCGTCAGCTGGTTCCGGGCAGAGCCTTTGGCTTAGGTGCCTCCTTCTGGGTATCCGAGTTCCATCAACGTCAGGTGGTCCTTGGTAGTGCTTTCTGGCACGGGTACCTCCTGCTAAGTAACCGGGTTCCAGTAACATCAGCTGGTCCTCGGTAGTTCCATTGGCTCTTGGACCTTCGGGTAGCCATCCGAGTTCCAGTTTCTTCAGCTGTTTCTCGGCATTTTCTCAGCCTTCTTGTACCTTCTGCTACATTTCCAAGTTCAAGACCCTAAAGACGACGACCCGGAAGACCACCCCTAAGATGACGACGACACCAGAGACAACAACCACTGAGATGACGACGACCCTGGAGACGATAACCCTGAAGACCACCCTGATGATGACGACCCCGGAGACGACGACCCTGGAGACGACGACGACATGGGAGACCGAGAAGCAGAAGAACAAGAGGCTGCATAACAAAGAGCAGAAGAACATTAAGCATAACACTAAATATCAGAGCAAAAGATATTATCTAAATTATAAACAGAAGAAGACTAAGCAGTGTATGGGGGTGAGTCCGTTCCTCCTCGTGGTGCCCCTGGATAAAGCCTGATGCTGCAGGCCAAACTGAACGCGGACAAATGTAACTCTTTTGTGACAGGCAGAACGGAAGGTGTAATCTTCAAACTTTTATAGATAACAACTACGGGAATGCCTGTCACAAATAAGAATATGATGAAGAAGTTGAATATGAAGAAGAATAATAGTTAAATAAAAAGAATATGAACAATGTAACAAAAAAAAAAAATAGGTAGAAGATGAAGAAGATGAATAAGGTGAAGAAGAAGTTGATGTCAAAGATGCTGATGATTATGAAGAAGAAAGTGTGGGAGAAGTAAAAAATAAGGTGAAGGGCGTGGAAGTAGTGAAACATCAATATCTGACAAAATAAAAAAAATATTAACATAGTCAATATCTTTGTAACTCCGAACGTCTTAAAAAAAAATTAAAATTCCTGCTATTCTATTTGACTGGGCTAAACCTGTATGCCTTTAATGTCTCCGCCACCTCCCCCAATACATCCTACATTATTCTTATTTGTTTTACTTCATATAGAATGAACCTACAAGGAAAGAAAGGGTTTATTTTAATTCCAATATTTTCGTCCCATTGACTTGCATTGGTATCGGGTATCGGTATCGGCGAGATCTGATATTTTGCCGGTATCGGCCGATCCAATCCGATACCGATACTTTCCGATATCAGAAGGTATCGCTCAACACTACACTATGTTCCAAATTATTATGCAAAGTACATTTTTATCAGATTTTCCTAAATGATTGGTGCAAATGACAGTCAGTCTAATAAAAGTCATCACCCGTTAGATTATACATCAAATTTTATTGAAGAAACCTCCCAATGATAGCAGTATAATTTCCAAAATGAATAAAAACTCAAAATGCACTGTTCCAAATTATTATGCACAGTAGAATTTCTAAACATTTGATATGTTTTAAAGAACTGAAAATGCTCATTTGTGGAATTTGCAGCATTAGGAGGTCACATTCACTGAACAAAAAAGCTATTTAACTCCAAAACATCCTAACAGGCCAAGTTACATGTTAACATAGGACCCTTCTTTGATGTCACCTTCACAATTCTTGCATCCATTGAACTTGTGAGTTTTTGGAGAGATTTTGCTTGTATTTCTTTGCATGAAGTTGGAATAGCCTCCCAGAGCTGCTGTTTGGATGGGAACTGCCTCCCACCCTCATAGATCTTTTGCTTGATGATCCTCTAAAGGTTCTCTATAGGGTTGAGGTCAGGGGAAGATGGTGGCCACACCATGAGTTTATCTACTTTTATCCCCATAGCAGCCAATGACTCAGAGGTATTCTTTGCAGCATGAGATGGGACATTGTCAGCATGAAGATGATTTTTCTCCTGAAGGCACATTTCTGCTTTTTAGACCATAGAAGAAAGTTGTCAGTCAGAAACTCTATATACTTTGCAGAGGTAATTTTCACACCTTCAGGAACCTTAAAGGGCCTTGCCAGCTGTTTCCCATGATTCTGGCCCAAAACATGACTCCTCCACCTCCTCGCTGACGTTGCAGCCTTGTTGGGACATGGTGGCCATCCACCAACCATCCACTACTCCATCTATCTGGACCATCCAGGGTTGCTCAATACTTATCAGTAAACAAGACTGTTTGGAAATTAGTCTTCTTGTATGTGTGGGCCCAATACAATCATTTCTGCTTGTGAACACTGTTTAAGGGTGGCCGAATAGTAGGTTTATGCACCACAGCAAGCCTTTGTAGGAGCCTACACCTTGAGGTTCGAGGGACTCCAGAGGCACCAGCGGCTTCAAATATCTGTTTGCTGCTTTGTAATGGCTTTTTAGCAGCTGCTCTCTTAATCCGATGAACTTGCCTGGCAGAAATCTTCCTCATTATGCCTTTATCAGCACAAACACATTTGTGCTCAGATACAGCCACAACTCTCTTAATAGTACGATGATCACGCTTATGTTTTTGGAAAATTTCTAATGTTTTCATCCCTTCACCAAGGCATTGCACTATTTGATGCTTTTCAGCAGCAGAGAGATCCTTTTTCTTTCCCATGTTACTTGAAAACTGTGACCTGCTTAATAATGTGGAACATCATTTTTAAGTAGTTTTCCTTTAATTAGAATCACCTGGAAAACCAATTATCACATGTGTTTAAGATTGATTTCAGTGATCCATTGAGCCCTGAGACACAATACCATCCACGAGTTTATTTGAAAAACAAAACAATTAAATCTTTATGACACTTAAATCCAATTTGCATAATAATTTGGAACACAGTGTAGTAATAAGTGACAGCTCAGCCGTCCTATGGATTGCATTGGTGTAGCGGGCTGTCAGCATTATGAGCGGCAGCTCCGTCATCCTATAGTATGCAGAGTCGTGATGGGCTGTTACTTTGGTGTATGGGATTAAAATACACACAATTTGGGCACTGTTTTCTAGGACACTTACACAGGGGCATTACTATATTGTAGAGGTTTGTTTTACCTGCTGGAGGGCACACAGAAAGACACAGTAGGTGCAGTAATATTGACACATACAGCAGCAGTGGCTCAGTATTGGGGTATCAACAGGTTGAGGAGTTTGTGCAGGTTGGAAATAGAGGGGGACCGTGCAGAAAATAGGAGAAGTGAAATGTGTCTTTGTTGTAGTAATCTCTGAAGCCAAGTCCTGGCTGGAAGAAGTTATCTCGTTCTTGGCCTGATTGAAAAAAGTGAACGATTCCATCCTGTGCTGTGATCACTTACAGTTGTGCTCAAAAGTTTACATACCCCAGCAGAATTTTTGCTTTATTGGCCTTTTTTCAGAGAATATGAATGATAACACCAAAACATTTTGTCCACTCATGGATAGTGGTTGGGTGAAGCAATTTATTGTCAAACTACTGTGTTTTCTCTTTTTAAATCATAATGACAACCCAAAACATCCAAATGACGCTGATCAAAAGCTCACATACCCTGGTGATTCTGGCCTGATAACATGCACAGAAGTTGACACAAATGGGTTTGAATGTCTACTAAAGGTAATATCCTCCCCTGTGACCTGTTTGCTTGTAATCAGTGTGTGCATAAAAGCTGAGTGAGTTTTTGAGATCCAGACAGAATCTTGTGTAACACCCCAGGTAACCTGTTGTTACAGTGATGTTGCCTTCCTTTCGGGGAGGGCGATATCATACTTGGAGGCAAGAAGGATATCCTTTACCAGGTAACGCACCCACATTCAACACATTCTGAATCCAGGCCAGAATGGGGAGCTCAGGACTCGGATACAGGGAGCTTCCCTCAGCTTTAAGTGTTCTGGTCTGGAGGAGGAGTTAATCAGTCTGTTGGAGGGAGAGGAGAGAGAAGGAAGTCTGGAACTGAGAGCAGACAACAAAGCCGTGCAGCCAGGACTGAGCTGCAGCTCCAGGGAAGGAATAGAGCTTAAGGGGTTGAGTGATTGAGCAATTGAGGATAGGATAACGGTGGAGAAAGCAAGGGGCTCAGAGGGGAACTGTGACCGGACACCCTCAGAGCCGAAGCACAGGAACCAGGCACGGGGAGCCCGAGGCTGTGTTATACTCTAGGACACATAGCAGAACTGGAGGGCATAGGACTGTATGTTAGCTGCCCACACCACACCTGGAGGCGAAGCAGCACCTAAAGAGCCCGGGTCGTGATAGAGACCCTATAAAACGGCACAAGCTGCTCACCATACAGGTACCTGTCTCAGGACAGGAGGGAGAGGACTTTGCCAGAAAGCTACAGGCAGCAGGGACCTTGCATACTAGCATGAGAAGGAAGGCTTATGGACCTCACTTGGGAGAGGGATCCACTATTTCCTCCAGGCTGGCCGGACCACATTATCACCTGTGCCTGGTACCCTGGACTGTGGATTGCTACCACCAGTAAACCAGGTAAAGACTTTACAACTCTGTGTCCTCCACTTATTTGTTGGCATACACTATCCTTGCCATACACCTTGGGAGCCCTGGGGAAACTGCTTCACCTGTGGGAAGTGTCACCATCTTGCTGCAACATTACCCCAGAGGACTCCTTTAAGCAGCATCAGCAGTCCCCTCTGACCGAGAGCCACAGGTGGTGTCACAAATAACCTTTATTACCAAATTCCCTTTAAAGACCTTTCCCCTTTTAAGTGAGCACACAGGACCACGGACCCGGGTCGCAGCCACCGTGATGTCCCCTTTAAGAGCGACCGGACCCGGTACCGAGTACCCTACTGCCCAGGCGGGTGACTCACTTGCATCTTTCATCCAGCTACTGACGTTTCTGGATTGTGAGTCATAGGGAAAGCAAAAGAATTGTCAACGAATCTACAGGAAGGATATGGAGGCTGTGGGAGTGCATTGCAGTCAAAGACACAGCTGTGATTGCAATGCAAAATAAAAGTGAGTATTGGTCTTGGGTGTGCTATGTGTCCAGGGCAGATATAAGAAAACCTGTTCTGGTGTCACCAAGAAAATCATTGGTAAAATATTACGCCGTAAAGGTTTAAAATCCTGCAGTGCCCACAAGTTCCCTCTGCTCAAGAAGGCACATGTGCAAGCCCGGCTTAAGTTTGCCTATGAACACCTGGATGATTCTGTAAGTGATTGGGAGAAGGTGCTGTGGTCAGATGAGACAAAAATTGAGGTCTTTGGCATTAACTCAACTCGCCGTGCTTGAGGAAAGAGAAATGCTGCCTATGACCCAAAGAATACCGTCCCCACTGTCAAGCATGGAGGTGGAAACATTGCTTCTGGGGTGTTTCTCTGCTAAGGGCACAGGACTATTTCACTGCATCAATGGGAGAATGGATGGAGCCATGTACCGTAAAATCCTGAGTGACCACCTCCTTCCGTCATGGCTGGGTCTTCCAGCAAGACAATTGGAAACAAAAAAAAGAAGAGACGAGGGGGTGCTCCTGGTGTGATACCCGGTGGTCAAGTGAAGGAGATTGAGAACAAAGTACACTAACCTGCCATGGTTATGCTGTCGGCATAACCACATTTGCAGAGCCTGCGGTACTTACTGTGCACCATTCGCCTTCCTCACTTCCATGTTCAGTGGTTGACCAATTACGTGGATCCACACGTGATGCTGATGTCACCACAGGTCCTACGTCTTAGGCTGGAGTCACACACCATATAAAAAAATCGGTCTGCTTTACACGGACGAGAATTGCATAAATGTTCCCTGAACAGTGATCTGTATGTCATCCATGTGCAGTGCGAGGATGCGATTTTCTCGCATTTAAACATCCATGCGACATCCGTATGGCGAGATTTCCTCGCCGGCTTGCAAAATGGATCCATGGGCTCAAATATTCGTGAAAACATAGATATATACAGTGCCTGGCGAAAGTATTCGGCTCCCTGGAACTTTTCAACCTTTTCCCACATATGCATCCTTCAAACAGAAAGATACCAAATGTACATTTTTGGTGAAGAATTAACAACAAGTGGAACACAATTGCGAAGTTGAACGAAATGTATTGGTTATTTTAAATTTTTTTTAGAAATTCAAAAACTGAAAAGTGGGGTGTGCAATATTATTTGGCCCCTTTAACTTAATACTTTGGTGCGCCACCTTTAGCTGCGATTACATCTGCAAGTCGCTTGAGGTATGTCTCTATCAGTTTTGTACATCGAGAGACTGAAATTCTTGCCCATTCTTCCTTGCCAAACAGCTCGAGCTCAGTTAGGTTTAATGGAGATCGTTTGTGAACAGCAGTTTTCAGCTCTTTCCACAGATTCTCGATTAGATTAAGGTCTGGACTTTGACTTGGCCATTCTAACACCTGGATAAGTTTATTTGTGAACCATTCCATTGTAGATTTTGCTTTATGTTTGGCATCATTGTCTTGTTGGAAGACAAATCTCCGTCCCAGTCTCAGGTCTTTTGCAGACTCCAACAGGTTTTCTTCAAGAATGGTCCTGTATTTGGCTCCATCCATCTTCCCATCAATTGATATTTTTTAGCTGGTGGGGCCAATAACCATGGGCCCTCTCTAGGCTATTAATATCTGCCCTCAGTCACTGTCTTTCCCTTTCTGGTGGAGAAAATTGCGTGGGAGCCCACACCAGTTTTTTCCGTGAATTAATCCTTTAATTTAACACCTATAGCTCCAAAATTTTACACACACACTACTAACATTATTAGTGAGGGACATATAAAAATCTAATGGATATGCAATGGTTTACTGTATGTAAACCATGTCTCATATCCTGTCGGGTTGTGCAATGATTTTACAGAACCCGACAATTGAATTATCGGCTATTCTGCCATCTAGCCCTGTATTAAGTATATATATATGTGTCAATTACATATATATACAGATATATATATATACCTATACTATGTGTAGACATTTATTTTATCTACTAGATGGTAGCCCGATTCTAACGCATCGGGTATTCTAGAATATGTATGTAGTTTACTTATGAAGATTTTAGAATAATACATTGAATACACAGGATTCGGCCGGCCGCGACCAATTAGCGAAGTGTGGTTCAAATCCCGCGCCAATTCGCCGCCGGACTGCGCCTGTCGCTGATTGTTTGCGGCCGGCCATGTAGTATATAACAGGCCACGTACTATATTGCACAGCCACGTAGTATATAGCACAGCCACGTAGTATGTAGCACAGCCCACGGAGTATATAGCACAGCCCACGGAGTATATAGCACAGCCACTTTAGTATATAGCACAGCCCACGGAGTGTATAACAGCCCACATAGCATATAACACAGCTCACATAGTATATAACAGCCCACGCACGTAGTGTATAACACAGCCCACGTAGTGTATAAAGCAGCCTACATAGTGTATGGCACAGGCCACGTAGTGTATAACACAGGCTACGTAGTGTATAACACAGCCCATGTAGTGTATAGCACAGGCCACATAGTGTATAGCACAGCCCACATAGTAAATTGCACAGCCCATGTAGTATATTGCACAGCCCACGTAGTATATTGCACAGCCCACGTAGTATATTGCACAGCCCACATGCAGCGATATGCTTCTTTATGCTTTTCCCAGGCTAATTTAGCAACCGCTGTGTGTCCACCTTGCTTTTGCCTTGCAGCGCTGTTTTCACAGCGATCTGCAAGGTCTCTGTGTGTTTGTGTGTGAGTGCAGCCCACTCTGTAGTCTGTGTGCAGCCATAGCCGGTTGTATTCAGCTCAGGGTGGTTCACTGTCTCATACTGTTCCAGTATCCAGCTAAATTGTGGAAAAACACTACATAGGATAATGTAGAGGAGGTTTTTTGGGCCTTGCAGCGCCGTTTACGGCTGTCTGCACGGTCTCCGTGTGAGTGCAGCTCGCCCTGTAGTCTGTGTGCAGCCACAGCCGGTTGTATCCAGCTCAGGGTGCGTCACTGCCTCATAGCGTAAAATACATTGTCCTTTTTTTCAAATAGTGCAGCCCGCTGCACATTTTTTCAAATAATTCCTATTAGTGGCTTTCCACCCGTATCCAGCTAAATTGTGCAAAAACACTACATAGGATAACGTAGAGGAGGTTTTTTGGGCCTTGCAGCGCCATTTACGGCTGTCTGCACGGTCTCCGTGTGAGTGCAGCTCGCCCTGTAGTCTGTGTGCAGCCACAGCTGGTTGTATCCAGCTCAGGGTGCGTCACTGCCTCATAGCGTAAAATACATTGTCCTTTTTTTCAAATAGTGCAGCCCGCTGCACATTTTTTCAAATAGTTCACGTAGCCCACGTAGTATATTGCACAGCCCACATATTATTTTGCACAGTCCATGTAGTATATAGCACAGCCCATGTAGTAAATTGCACAGCCCACGTAGTATATTGCACAGCCCACGTAGTATATAGCAGCCCACGTAGTATATAGCAGCCCACGTATTACATTGCACAGCCCACGTAGTATATTGCACAGCCCACGTAGTATATTGCACAGCCCACGTAGTATATAGCAGCCCACGTATTATATTGCACAGCCCACGTAGTATATTGCACAGCCCACATAGTATATTGCACAGCCCACGCAGTACATTGCACAGCCCACGTAGTATATTGCACAGCCCACGTAGTATATTGCACAGCCCACGTAGTATATAGCACAGCCCACGCAGTACATTGCACAGCCCACGTAGTATATTGCACAGCCCAAGTAGTATGTTGCACAGCCCACATAGTATATTGCACAGCCCACGTAGTATATTGCACAGCCCACGTAGTATATAGCAGCCCACATATTATATTGCACAGCCCACGTAGTATATTGCACAGCCCACATAGTATATTGCACAGCCCACGTAGTATATTGCACAGCCACGTAGTATATTGCACAGCCCACATAGTATACAGCAGCCCACGCAGTACATTGCACAGCCCACGCAGTACATTGCACAGCCCACGTAGTATATTGCACAGCCCACATAGTATATTGCACAGCCCACGTAGTATATTGCACAGCCCACGTAGTATATAGCACTATGGGCATCATATCCCTGTTAAAAAAGAATTAAAATAAAAAATAGTTATATACTCACCTTCCGTTGGCCCCGGATCCAGGCGAAGTGGTTACCGACGCTCCTCGCGTGCTCCAGTCCCAAGAGTGCATTGCGGTCTCGCGAGATGATGATGTAGCGGTCTTGCGAGACCGCAATGTCATCATCTCGCGAGACCGCAATGCATGGAGCGGTCACTGACGCATCGCAAGGAGCGGAGAAGGCCTGTTCCTGATCCGGGGGCCGACGGACGGTGAGTATATAACGATTTATTTTTTTTTTAAATTATTTTTAACATTAGATCTTTTAACTATTGATGTCGCATAGGCAGCATCAATAGTAAAAAGTTGGTCACACAGGGTTAATAGCAGCGGTAACGGAGTGCATTACACCGCGGCATAACGCGGTCCGTTACCGCTGCCATTAACCCTGTGTGAGCGCTGAGTGGAGGGGAGTATGGAGCGGCCATTTTTTCGCCGGACTGTGCCCGTCGCTGATTGGTCGTGGCCGTTTTGCCGCGACCAATCAGCGACTTGGATTTCCATGACAGACTGAGGCCGCGACCAATGAATATCCGTGACAGACAGACAGAAAGACAGACAGAAAGACGGAAGTGACCCTTAGACAATTATATAGTAGATTCTATTTCAACCTGTCAGTGTGATTTTACATTACACTGCACTAAATTGCTGGCTTTTCTAAAGGACACCAGTGCGTATTTCTCGCAAGTCACACTGATGGTCTGTGTGGTGTGCGAGTTTATCTCTCACCCACAAACTTTCATTCCATTGTCCTTTTTTGCAAATAGTGCAGCCCGCTGCACATTTTTTCAGATAGTTCCTATTAGTAGCTTTCCACCCGTATCCAGCTAAATTGTGGAAAAACACTACATAGGATAACGTAGAGGAGGTTTTTTGGGCCTTGCAGCGCCGTTTACGGCTGTCTGCATGGTCTCCGTGTGAGTGCAGCTCGCCCTGTAGTCTGTGTGCAGCCACAGCCGGTTGTATCCAGCTCAGGGTGCGTCACTGCCTCATAGCGTAAAATACATTGTCCTTTTTTGCAAATAGTGCAGCCCGCTGCACATTTTTTCAAATAATTCCTATTAGTGGCTTTCCACCCGTATCCAGCTAAATTGTGCAAAAACACTACATAGGATAACGTAGAGGAGGTTTTTTGGGCCTTGCAGCGCCGTTTACGGCTGTTTGCACGGTCTCCGTGTGAGTGCAGCTCGCCCTGTAGTCTGTGTGCAGCCACAGCTGGTTGTATCCAGCTCAGGGTGCGTCACTGCCTCATAGCGTAAAATACATTGTCCTTTTTTGCAAATAGTGCAGCCCGCTGCACATTTTTTCAAATAGTTCACGTAGCCCACGTAGTATATTGCACAGCCCACATATTATTTTGCACAGTCCATGTAGTATATAGCACAGCCCATGTAGTAAATTGCACAGCCCACGTAGTATATTGCACATCCAACGTAGTATATTGCACAGCCCACGTAGTATATAGCAGCCCACGTAGTATATAGCAGCCTACGTATTACATTGCACAGCCCATGTATTACATTGCACAGCCCACGTAGTACATTGCACAACCCACGTAGTATATTGCACAGCCACGTAGTATATTGCACAGCCCACGAAGTATACAGCAGCCCACGTATTATATTGCACCGCCCACGCAGTACATTGCACAGCCCACGTAGTATATTGCACAGCCCACGTAGTATATAGCACAGCCCACGCAGTACATTGCACAGCCCACGTAGTACATTGCACAGCCCACGTAGTATATTGCACAGCCCAAGTAGTATATTGCACAGCCCACGTAGTATATTGCACAGCCCACGTAGTATATTGCACAGCCCACGTAGTATATAGCAGCCCACGTATTATATTGCACAGCCCACGTAGTATATTGCACAGCCCACATAGTATATTGCACAGCCCACGTAGTATATTGCACAGCCACGTAGTATATTGCACAGCCCACATAGTATACAGCAGCCCACGTATTATATTGCACAGCCCACGCAGTACATTGCACAGCCCACGTAGTATATTGCACAGCCCACATAGTATATTGCACAGCCCACGTAGTATATTGCACAGCCCACGTAGTATATAGCACTATGGGCATCATATCCCTGTTAAAAAAGAATTAAAATAAAAAATAGTTATATACTCACCTTCCGTTGGCCCCGGATCCAGGCGAAGTGGTTACCGACGCTCCTCGCATGCTCCGGTCCCAAGAGTGCATTGCGGTCTCGCGAGATGATGATGTAGCGGTCTTGCGAGACCGCAATGTCATCATCTCGCGAGACCGCAATGCATGGAGCGGTCACTGACGCGTCGCAAGGAGCGGAGAAGGCCTGTTCCTGATCCGGGGGCCGACGGACGGTGAGTATATAACGATTTTTTATTTTTTTAAATTATTTTTAACATTAGATCTTTTAACTATTGATGCCGCATAGGCAGCATCAATAGTAAAAAGTTGGTCACACAGGGTTAATAGTAGCGGTAACGGAGTGCATTACACCGCGGCATAACGCGGTCCGTTACCGCTGCCATTAACCCTGTGTGAGCGCTGAGTGGAGGGGAGTATGGAGCGGCCATTTTTTCGCCGGACTGTGCCCGTCGCTGATTGGTCGTGGCCGTTTTGCCGCGACCAATCAGCGACTTGGATTTCCATGACAGACTGAGGCCGCGACCAATGAATATCCGTGACAGACAGACAGAAAGACAGACAGAAAGACGGAAGTGACCCTTAGACAATTATATAGTAGATTCTATTTCAACCTGTCAGTGTGATTTTACATTACACTGCACTAAATTGCTGGCTTTTCTAAAGGACACCAGTGCGTATTTCTCGCAAGTCACACTGATGGTCTGTGTGGTGTGCGAGTTTATCTCTCACCCACAAACTTTCATTGGCGAGTCTCGGCCGAGATATGCTGACAGTCACAGCATGCTGCAATTTCTCTTGCACGTATAATACAGCCGAGAAAAGAAACGGATGATGGGAGCTGCCCCATAGGTTAACATTGGTCCGAGTGCTATGCGATTTTTTTTTTATCGCATAGCACTCGTTCGTATTTCTCTCTAGTGTGACTCCGGCCTTACGGATCCTACAGGATGGTAGATAGTCTGCTGGGACCGTGCTGCACTGAGCTGCTCGCCCAGAAAGGGTGTAAATTGCAAAGAAGGAAAAGTACAGCTAATTAGGGTGCTCAGACCAAGACAGACACTTGTTGTAGATAGGAAAGAAACTTCTTTACTTGGTCATTCTACTCACAAAGCTTTTTGCCTTCATCAGGTGATCAAATACTTATTTCCCCCACTGTAGCTTTCTAGATGCATCACAGCTATTGTTGAGCATTCCGATACCGCAAGTATCGGGTATCGGCCGATACTTGCGGGTATCGGAATTCCGATACCGAGATCCGATACTTTTGTGGTATCGGGAATCGGTATCGGGATTAATATCAATGTGTAAAATAAAGAATTAAAATAAAAAATAGGGATATACTCACCTCTCCGGCGGCTCCTGGACTTTACCGCCGTAACCGGGAGCCGTTGTACCTAAGAATGCGCGCTTGAAGGGCCTTAGATGAGGTCACTGCGCTCTGATTGGTCCGTAGCGGTTGCGTGACTGCTACGCGACCAATCACAAAGCAGTGACGTCACCTAAGGTCTTTCAAGCGCTTGAAATACCTTAGAAGACGTCACTGCTTTGTGATTGGTCGCGTAGCGGTCACGCGACCGCTACGCGACCAATCAGAGCGCAGTGACCTCATCTAAGGCCCTTCAAGCGCGCATTCTTAGGTACAACGGCTCCCGGTTACGGCGGTAAAGTCCAGGCTGTGTCGGAGGGTGAGTATATCCCTATTTTTTATTTTAATTCTTTCTTTTACACATTGATATGGATCCCAGGGCCTGAAGGAGAGTTTCCTCTCCTTCAGACCCTGGGAACCATACAGGATACCGTCCGATACTTGGTGTCCCATTGACTTGTATGGGTATCGGGTATCGGTATCGGATTAGATCCGATACTTTGCCGGTATCGGCCGATACTTTCCGATACCGATACTTTCAAGTATCGGACGGTATCGCTCAACACTAATCACAGCTCTTCACAGATTGAAGTCTGCATGCCGAAACGTGTCAGGGCTTGGCACCAAATCCTGCAGGAGGGGTGAGATCACACATACACTTTCGGTCTTTTGTCGTGATGCTTCTTAAACAGAAGTGATTGCTGTTATGTAGCATTATCTGCAAAGTACTATTATATTATACACCCTGTAGGTTACATGTTTTTCCATCCCTTTGATATCATCTATAGTATCATCACCTTACTGAGTAATTTGTCCTCTATCCTGATATACAGTATATGTTCTTATACTGGTAAATACACTGCTCAAAAAAAGGGAACACTTAAACAACAGAATATAACTCCAAGTAATACAAACTTCTGTGAAATCAAACTGTCCACTTAGGAAGCAGCACTGATTGATAATCAATTTCACATGCTGTTGTGCAAATGGAATAGACAACAGATTGAAATTATTGGCAATTATCAAGACACTCTCAATAAAGGATTGGTTCTGCAGGTGGGGACCACAGACCACATCTCAGTACCAATGCTTACAGGCTGATGTTTTGGTCACTTTTGAATGTTGGTTGTGCTTTCACACTTGTGGTAGCATGAGACGGACTCTACAACCCACACAAGAGGCTCAGGTAGTACAGCTCATCCAGGATGGCACATCAATGCGAGCTGTGGCAAGAAGGTTTGCTGTGTCTATCAGCGTAGTGTCTAGAGGCTGGAGGCGCTACCAGGAGACAGGCCAGTACACCAGGAAATGTGGAGGGGGCCATAGGAAGGCAACAACACAGCAGCAGGACTGCTACCTCAGCTTTTGTGCAAGGAGGAACAGGAGGAGTACTACCAGAGCCCTGAAAAATGACCTCAAGCAGGCCACAAATGTGCATGTGTCTGCACAAATGGTTAGAAAACGATTCCATGAGGATGGTCTTAGTGCCCGACGTCCACAGATGGGTGCAACACAACCCAACACAGTGCAGGACGCTTGGCATTTGCCACAGAACACCAGGATTGACAAATTCGCCACTGGCACCCTGTGCTCTTCGCAGATGAAAGCAGGTTCACACTGAGCACATGTGACAGACGTGACAGAGTCTGGAGACACCAAGGAGAGCGATCTGCTGCCTGCAACATCCCTCAGCATGACCGGTTTGGCAGTGGGTCAGTAATGGTGTGGGGTGGCATTTCTTTAGAGGGCTGCATAGCCCTCCATGTGCTCATCAGATATAGCCTGACTGCCATTAGGTACCGAGATGAGATCCTCAGACCCCTTGTGAGACCATATGCTGGTGCAGTTGGCCCCGGGTTTCTCCTAATGCAGGACAATGCCAGACCTCATGTGGCTGGAGTGTGCTAGTAATTCCTGCAAGATGCAGGCAATGAAGCTATGGACTGGCCAGCCCGTTCCCCAGACCTGAATCTGATTGAACACATCTGGGACATCATGTCTCACACCATCCACCAATATCACGTTGCACCACAGACTGTCTAGGAGTTGGCGGATGCTTTAGTCCAGGTCTGGGATGAGTTCCCTCAGGAGACCATCCGTCGCCTCATCAGGAGCATGCCCAGGCATTGTAGGGAGGTCATGCAGGCACGTGGAGGCCACACACACTACTGAGCATCAGTTCCTTGTCTTGAGGAATTTCTACTAAAGTTGGATCAGCCTGCAATTTGATTTTCCACTTTGATTTCGAGCATCATTCCAACTCCAGTCCTCCATGGAATATTAGTTGTCATTTACATTGATAATTTTTAGGTTTTACTGTCCTCAATGCATTCCATTATATGAAAAAACTGGGGAAAATAGGAGTATTTTGATTAAAAAGGGTATTTTATTATTAACGTATCACCGTCACAGTAAAGACTAAATACAAAACACAAAGTAATAATAATGAAAAAGGATGATGTCTAGGATCACCGGTGCCAGGTACCCCATCATAAGGTGCAAGTGAGTGGGAAGCGTTCTATCAATAAAGTGAAGAAGTAGTAAGACCAAGTAGTCTCAAATAAACATATCTGACGCGCTTACCAGCAAATAGTAGATAGGGTAGATCGCACCAGAATTGATCCAACAGAGCATTCCACTATATAATGAATAAATATTTACAACTGGAATATTTAATTCATTGATATCTAGGATGTGGGATTTTAGTGTTCCCTTTATTTTTTTGAGCAGTGTATATATATATTTATGACCCTCATCCTGGTACAGTGGGGAAATAGGTATTTGATCCCATGCTGATTTTATAAGTTTGCCCACTGACAAAGACATGAATAGTCTATAATTTTAAGGGTAGGTTAATTTTAACATTGAGAGATAGAATATCAAAAATAAAATCCAGAAAATCACATTGTATAAATTATATAAATGTATTTGCATTTTGCAGTGAGAAATAAGTCCATGATCCCTCTGGCAAACAAGACTCAATACTTGGTGGCAAAACCCTTGTTGGCAAGCACAGGAATCAGACATTTTTTGTTGAATATTTTCATAGATAACACACAAAAAGTAAAAATATCCATACAAGGACAAGGAAAAGCAAAAATAGCAAATCAGTAAAGTAAAACAGGAAAACAATCAAGTAAAGCATAACCGCCCTACATGAGTCGGATTCACTCAATAACCATTAATTGATTGTCCAGAGTGTTGCCATAATGCTGTCTTGAGTATCATATTCCTTCATCATAAACATCTGCGAAACAAAATAGAATGAAAAGAAAAGAGTGTAGAGTAGGTAGTGGAAAGTACGGAAAAAAGAATAAGGAGGAAATGGGGGGTCTTATTAAGAGAAAGTGGGGGGAGGAGAGAAGGGAACTGAGGGGTGAAGTATGAGGAGAGATGAATCCCTCCCGTTTGTGTTAACTGCCTTTCTGTTCTACCCTACTCCGCTAATGTTGTGCACAAAAAAAGCTTTTTTCCATTGTTCAAAAAAAAAAACTCTAGCCCAATCTCCCGTTCCCAATCCAAAGCAAACCATGACTTATTCACAGCTCTCTCTGACATAAGAATTAAGTATACTTGTGAGACTGAGTGTGCAGGGCTCATCTCTTGCATCATCAATAATTCCAGTGGCGTCAGATCTGTCTCGATTAATAAAGCTGGCTGGGGGGGACGACACAAAGGAACGTAGTTGCAAATATGCAAACCATGAGATATGGAGTTCTGGAAATTCCTCCCTCAGTTCTGCTAGTGATTGCCATCTCTCAAACGTCCTAGAAATGTGCATCACTCAGAGTTTAGGTGTATTGGACCACACCAGAAATGACTGTACTCCAACACCTGGGGGAAACTCGGGATTGTCATACACTGGGGTCAAGGGAGTCCCATATTTTAAGTAGATCACATGTCAGAAAAGGTAGAGAGTTGGTCCAGTTATGATGTGTCTTAGGCTACTTTAACACATCAGGTTTTTGCCGTCATGACGGTTCTGGCATCGCGCCGCAGCGCCAGATCCAGCCTAAAATGTGAAAAACTGATGCAACGGATCCAGTTTTTCGCCGGATCCGGATTGCGGAACCGGCATAAAACCGGATCCGTTCCATCAGTTTTGCATCCGTTTCTTCCGTTTTTTTATCTTTTTTTTGACGGATCAGGTTTTTAAAAACGCCCCTGGGAGGCTCCGAAATGTGATTGGCCACTCAAAACCTATATATACAGTGTTCCTACAGCCCATCTGTGACAGGTTGTAGAGGAGCAAGTGTTTCGAGAGCAAGATGGATGTCGTTATTGCGAATATTATGAAGATCAATGTGGATTTCACTGTGGAGGCGAATCGCTTGAAAACAGTTGTTCTGGAGAAGGAGCGAGAGAGACAACGCATCATGAGTCTGCGCCGACGGCGTTTGTGGATCCACCCCATCACTGCACAGAGAATGACATGTGGGGTGTTTTCTACACTGTACATGGAGCTACGAGGAGACCCAGAGAAATTTTTCTCATATATGCGGATGAAGGCAGAGAACTTCGATCTATTGGTGGACCGAATTGGAAATCTCATCCGAAGGAGTGACACGTATTGCCGATTCTCCATTTCACCGGCGGAGCGTCTGATGGTCACTCTTCGGTAAGCCATTTTTATTGTATCTGGTCCTGTACAGCACACTTTAGTGTTGTTGCTGGTATTTTTATTAGAATAGTTATTGTTATTTTTTATGAATAATTTTTGTTGTATCTCCTACTGTTAAAGCTGACTTCTAACTGTAATGTTATTGCTGTTATTTTGTAATAATTTTTGCCTTGCTTTTATTCACAGATTCCTTGCAACTGGAGAATCCCTTTCATCAGTACATTTTCAATTTTGATTGGGAATTTCCACCATATCGGGAATTGTCAAGCACACGTGCTGTGCATTGTGGGACTCTGCACGGCAAATTTATACCACATCCCACAATGGAGAGTTGGTTGGAAATAGCCGAAAAATTCCACCAAGTTTGTCAGTTTCCCAATTGCTTGGGTGCAGTGGACGGGAAACATAACCGCATCGTTAAACCGGCTGAATCATAATATTTCAACTATAAAAAATACTTCTCCATTGTGCTGATGACCATCGCAGACATGGAATACAAATCTATAGCGGTGGATATTGGGGTGTATGGCCACTCAAATGATTCCCAAGTTTTTAAATTGTCTGCTATGGGGCGTCATCTTTATGGAAACACCTTCCAATTCCCCCCCCAGACCACTGCCTCAAACCTCCGGGTCACCAATGCCTTTTGTTTGTGTTGGGGATGAAGCCTTCCAGCTGTCAGAACACCTGCTGAAACCCTACTCCAGTATTGGATTAACGCAAACTAAAAGAATTTTTAATTACCACCTCACACGAGCACGCAGAATGGTGGAGTGCGTTTTTGGGATTTTGACCACAAAATGGCGAGTTCTATTGACAGCTATAAACTCAATGACTGAGGTGGTGAAAGCGTGTGAAGTCCTGCACAATTATGTGATATGCAAGGAACATATTTCCATTGAAGACCACTCTGAAGAAACCACCTTGGCTGATTATCACAACATTACGTATAGAAGTTCTGTGTCAGTTTCCCGAATGAGGGACAAATTTGCAGAATACTTTATTTCACCTGAAGGAAGAGTAGACGGGCAGGATGAGAGAGTTTGAACAATTTGTCTTGTACTCTGTAACCAAAAGTATGTTACATTTTTTTAACCAAGTTGTGTACTTGTTTGGGTTGTACCCAATGTATTTTACCTTTAACCTTATTTTACCCAAGTTGTGTACCTGTTTGGGTTGTACCCAAAGTATTTAACCTTCAACCACATTATTAAACCTTGTTTTACCCAACGTATTTAACCTTATACTTTATAAATAAAGGACAATTTTTTTAAACAAACGGTTTTATTATTCTAAATTTTTTAACAAATATAACTTTTATAAGTTGAAAAAGATCAGGGTGGAGATATTGCTGGAGGGGCTGTCAGATTGGGACACTTCGACATTGGGAGTGTGGAGAGAGGATGTGGTGGTGGTGGTGAAGGATCAGTAGGTAGGGGTGAAGGGGTGGAGAAAGAAAGAACGGGTGGACATGAAACTGGGAGTTGTATTTGGAATTTGGAAGGTTTGAGGGATGGAGTGGATGGATTGGGAGGCAGAAGAGGTGATGGGTGGAGAAGAGGGTCGGGATAGGGACATGATGGGTGAAGGAGACTGGTGGTAGTGGACAGGGAGAGGAGGCGCGGATGATGTTGGTGAGAACTGGTATGGGGTGGGATGTTGGTACTGGTCAGGGGCAGGATGCTGGGATGGGACACGGGCAGGATACTGGTACGGGGCACGGGCAGGATGCTAGTACGGGGCACGGGCAGGAAGCTGGTACAGGGCACGGACAGGATGCTGGTAGTGGCTGGAGTGAAGGACAGTGGCTGAAGGGGGGGCAGGTGCAGGAGGGGGGCCAGATGTGGAGGCAGGGGAGGTAACAAGCGCTAGAGCAGACTGCCACGATTGCATTACTTGCATCTGCTGATCAGGAGATAGCTTATCCATGCGCTCGAGTACCGACCGGAAAAAAGTGTGGTTCGGTGACTGACTTGCATCTAAATGCATCCACTGCAGAAGTGTATGCAACTCAAGAATACTTTTGTTTATCGAATTAAAACCTGCGACCATTTGCTACGACAAAAGTTTCAGACAGTTCTGGAAGGATGCATTCAGGTGCAAGAACTCGGGCACATAGCTCTGTACCTGACCCCTCTGGCGCTGCCGCTCCGAAGCCACAGGTGTACTAGAGGTGGTAGCATCAGAGGGGTGGGGTAAAGGAAAAGCTATATCCTCACCAGCAGATTCATGCAACGCAGGCGACCAGGATGCTCCAGCGCAGGTGAATGGGACCGAGGGATAAGATGTGAGGGAAGGCTGGGAAAGTGCAGAGGGGCCGGGACTGTCGAAGTGTCCCGCGGTGGTGGACTCCTGAGGGATCGCCCCAGAAGGGTTCAACTCAGCTGCAGGCTCCTGAGTGCTGCCGACGGTGCTGTGGAACAATGAAAAAAATATATATGATATATTGATATTGCATGGCCCTGGCTAAAACACCATAAAAGGGTTAGACCTGTAAACATTTGTTATTAAATGGGGTGGGTAATATTTACCTTCGACTCTGCATCGTTGACCAGAGGAACGTCAGGGCCCTTGCATATTTATACCTGCTCCTGCGTCCTCCAGATCCACTCGGGACCCGCATCTCTTTATTGAATTCCTTCTTAAAGCAATCCCCGATCGACCGCCACCGCTTGACAATCCTCTCACCTGAAAAGTGAAAGCACAATTAGTATACAACACTTTAAATCCAGCAACATAACTGAACTGTGTATACTTACGTGCTTGATTCTGGGCCCGAACATCAACGTCCTCCCAGTTGTCTACAAGCTGTTGGCAGACTTGCTCCCAGAACCGACGGGTCACAATTACATCAGCGTGGCGGCGGTCACCCATGTTCCACAGCGGCTCCCTCTCTTGGATCAGATCAATTAGGAGGTCGATATTTAGCCCGACCTCCTCACCGTCCGACTCAGGAACACGCCGTTAAGCCTGTTAAAAAAGTAAAAAATATATATGTATTAAATTCAAAACAACATAAAGTTAAAAAAAAAAGGTGCTTACACGATGATGACTACCCTTACTCTCACACCGACGACCCTGGGAGCAGTTCTGAGGACCTCTGGATCAAGCACCAGAATCAGAAGACTATAAGAAAAAAAATAAATTATGTGCTTGTATGTTGGCTTTTTATGTGTTGTGTGCACTGTGATGTCTATAATGATCAGGTTGTATGTTGTGAGATGTCTATAATGATCAGTTTGTATGTGTTACGTGCAGTGTTCTTTCTGTAATGATCTTTTATGTGTTGGGTGTAGTGTGAGGTTGTGGTTCTGCGATGCATGCAAGAAACTTACCAATTGCGATCCCACTCCAGGTCTCTCTCCACCCCTTCGGTCTTCTTCTGGAAGCACCTCTTCTACTGCTGCAGCTTCCTGTTATACAAAAATGATAGATTGATAAATACATTAATTAATAAAATATACTGTATATATATAAATAGATAAATACTAGCTGTACTACCCGGCTTCGCCTGGGTTAATAACTGCTGTTAGCAAAATAGAATGTGTTAACAAAAATTTATTCTGCACACAAAAACCACAAAACAAATAGATAGAAATGTAATTATTAAAAGACAAAAACTAAGCTAATAGAAGCATTTCACAACATATATTTCAACACCAAAGATATTCCACACAGATTTAACTAAAATGGCCAAGTAATGTGAAGTAATCTTCTACTACTTGTTCGAGAGCCTTTTGACAAAACAACATTCTTAGTTTTTCCTTCAGGTGCAAACAGGAACAGATTTTTGGCTGTTCCAACTCTTGAACATGCCACAAAGTTGACCATGAGAAAAGCATGGAGATTGTAAATCGATTCCAACTACTTTCAAGGACTGTCCCCTAGCCTTGTTGATGGACATAGCAAATGCCAGTCGAACAGGAAACTTGAGGCGTTTAAAATCAAAGGCAAATCAGATGGAATGAGAGGAATTGTTGGAATGAAAACATCTTCTCCGGTGGCACATCCTGTCAAAATGGTTGCCTCAATTACATGTGGAAACAGGTTCTTAATCAAGAGTCTTGTGTTCATTACACAGCGTTGGTGGATCCAAATTTCTCAATAGCAGAATAGGAGCTCCATGTTTTAGAAAGCGGTTGTGAAGAGGAAGTCCTTGGGGCTCCAAGGAATTGAGGAACTCAGTTGGATAAAATAATGCTTGAGCAGGGTCTATTACTGTATCCACTGACTTGTAGGTTGTGCACACACCTGGAAGGAGATTTAGAATTTGAAGATTGATCTTGTTGACGCTGTCATTTTTGGGAGCTAGAATAGCCCTTTCACACAGCCAGCCAGAATTTTTGAAGTGGAGTTGAATGTTTGGAAAAACCTTTGCTTTCAACTCCTCAATGGAAGTCACAAAGCAACAAAAGTTGCTTGGGAAGGTGATCTGTCCAGTGGTTGAGTTTACTGGTGCCTTGCCATCTCCAATAGTCAACAGGTGGCTCGAAAACAGTCCAGCAGAAACATCGCCTGTCATGTAGACCCTCATGTTTGTGTTCAGTGACATTTTCTTTACTTTTCTCCAAAGGTACGATGCTTTAAGACAGGCACTGAGTTTGTCTGCAGGGGTTGATCTTGGAATAACAGGTAGTGTTTGAGGAAAAGTCACCTGCCAAAACAACAAATACTCCTCCCATGATATATTTGTTGCTACGCAGGTCTTGCAGCA
Source organism: Ranitomeya variabilis (assembly GCF_051348905.1). Lineage (NCBI taxonomy): Eukaryota > Metazoa > Chordata > Amphibia > Anura > Dendrobatidae > Ranitomeya > Ranitomeya variabilis. The sequence goes on along the minus strand of NC_135234.1, from coordinate 307,283,310 downwards.
GTCTGTCCACTGCTTCCAGAGCCCTTTTGTGTGACATGGTGCATTCATCCCAAATGATGGCACTGCATTTTTGAAGCAATTTGGCCAGTCCTGATCCCTTGGCAATATTACACACAGGGCTGTCACTATGAGACAGGTTAAGTGGTAGTTTGAATGTCGAATGTGCTGTTCTGCCACCTTTTAAAAGCATAGCTGCAATTCCAGAAGATGCCGCTGCAAGTGCAATCTTTTTTTGTTGTCGAAATTTTGCCAGGAGCAAGTTGATTACAAATGTCTTTTCTGTTCCACCTGGAGCATCAAGGAAGACAATCCCACCTTTGTTGGTTTCACTGAAACTTAAAATGTAGTTATAGGCGTCCCTTTAATCTGGTACCAATATTGGCTCGTTCTGAGACACAAATGCTGTCAGTTCATCAATATTATAGTTTGTTTCTATGAAAATCTCCCTACACATTTGGATGCCTTCAGGATTTCTTATTGGAGCAGGCAAACCAAGCAACTGTAAGGCTTTTCCTGACATTGCTATGCACTGATCTCAAGGAGCATTAAAGTTTCATTGAACATTTCCTCAGTGAAGTTGATGAGTTGCTGAGGATTTTCACTTCTAATCTGCATGAGGATGTCCTCACTGAGATCAGTTTTGTACTTTGTCCAAATCTCAAGAGGATTTGAAATGCTACAGATTGTTAGAATAATAGCAAAGAGGTGTCTTAGTCGCTTTGGGGTTTGTGTGGCTGCTGCTTCACTGAGGGTCATGTCCCAGTGTCCATCATTTTCCAGATGTCCTTTTCTTTGGCAAGCTTCCCTGAATGTTTCACACACATGGCCTCCAACGGTCTTCAGGTCAGAAAATGATGTAGCCCCTCTGACAACATGAAGTAACATGCGCACGTAGAAGCACTCTGCATTTGACGGATGAACAGTGTACCAAGAGTATCAGTTGCTTTCACCCCTGGATAGCCTTCAAGATAAAGCCCCGGTTTCCTCCTTTCCAGTGTTTTTCTGGAGGCATTCCAAGTGTAGTACTTTGGTAAATCACAGTAGAGAATTGTTTTTGCAAAAGGGTCTTGTTGACACAGCTCAAAAAATGCCAAGAGGGTGGTCTTAGGAGCTGCTGCTGCAAGTTTGCTGTGTTAAAATAAATTCTCTGTCCATTTTCCAAGTACCCACAACTGGTGGGTAGCGCTCATGAATGGAGAATCCTAGTATTCTCCAAACAGCTTCATTGCTGCTTATGTACCTGCCCATCTGGAATGCCTCCACTTCATCAATAATAGGTCAATTTTTCTGGAGTTCAAAAACTGCTTGATCACTTCCTTTGTGGACATATTTGCAGATATACTTCATTGATTTCACAGAGTGGCAAGATTCGACATTTATGTGGGCCTGGAAGATTTTTGAGAGCAAAGGGTTGTAAGGCACTACCCACCTGTTGTCAATTTCTATCTCTTGGAGTGATGATCCAACACGCATTTTGAGCTTTGCTGTGAAACCACCATCCCCTGGCTTTCTTCTTCGGTAGACTGGATATCCATCTTGTCCTGTTTGGGTTTCTTGGACCAGGGATCATGGGTAATGCTTTGAACACCTGCCATTAATCATATAGGGAGAATTTTTGTTGAGACTCCCACATGGACCATGGATCTTTTTTTTTTGTTATGTGTCAAACAGCAATGGGTCAATCTGAAGGTCTGGCAATTCAGCACTGATGATATTGTCAATTTCGGTAGGCTGTATTTTTTGCTTCAGCCAGATCAAGATGTGGGCGTGAGGAAGGCCTCTTTTTTGCCATTCAACTGAATAAATCCAGCACTGTGTCTCACCATAAATATGTGATTTGCTGATGAGATTAGTCATTTTTGAAAGTTTCTGTTTGAAAACCCGAGCAATAAGGTCATGGCAAATCACTGTTTTTTGGCCCGGCAACAGGTGCTCTCCAATTTCCTCCCAGGCAGGATTGCAAGTAAAGGTGATGAAAAGATCTGGACGGCCATACTTTCTCACATAAGTCATTGCATCCTGTGTGTATTCATGCATGTGTCGTGGGCTTCCAGTGACAGTTGATGGAAGAATAACCATTTCCACCAACTCTTTTGGATCAACATCATTTGCAACAGCATCTCTCTTTTGATTTAGTCGGATATATAAAAGACGTTCACTCTCAATCTTTGCATACATGCCAACAATAAATAAATTGGTGGAAGAGGTGTTTGCATTTCAAGATGTGATTTTCCTCTGTAAATCTTGTCATGATCCTATATGCATAGAAGTCCATGGCAGACACTTTTTTTCCTGAAGGGTTGCCTGTTGTAGGATCTGTCTTAAGTATTCCAAAGTGATAGCCATCCTGTCCCTGCCAAAAGATGATTTGATATTGCAGTGCATCATAGGACCTGTGAGTTTCTGCTACTCGTTGCAAACTATTGTTCCTTTTCTGAAGCACAATGTCACGGCTTTGAAAATCATTACCTACAATCAAGATGGCTACCTCATAAAACGTGGGAGCATTGAAACATCGCTGATGTTCTCCTTGTGGTGTTTTGTCAGCTCGAATGACAACCTTGTAATCGTCATTTGGCATGCATTCAAGTGCAGTCTTGAAAAGTTGAACATATGGATTATTGGAGTGAAGGAAGTGCTGCAAAATAGTGACAATATCAAGGCGAGTGTTAAGAATTAAAGAGCATCTCCGCTAAGCCTCTGCTTCTGCATTTTCCATAAAGAAGAGTTGAAGAAATTGAGGTTCTTCTCCTTGTAATAGAATCAGTGAGCCAATTGAGTGGTAAACCTGTCATTGAACTTTAAATGTCAGCATAAATCCTGTTGTAAACATTTTTTTTGTTGCACCAAATGATGTCATTTGGAAGCAGGAGTTGTACTTCCTGATGTTGTTCAAGAAATGCTTTGATATTGTACTGGTAGCTGTCATCAGAGACTTTAGTGGATCTGGTGGTTACAGGAGAGGTGAAAGTGTTATCTTGCCATTTGCACAGCATAAACCTGGCGGTTCATCTTTCCATTTTAGGGTACTGCAGTACATGCAGACCACATCCATTTTTCCTATCTGAACTTTAGGATTATCCTGATAGTTTATGTCTGACTGGTAACAAAAGGCAGCACGATTCAAAACTCCAACCATTTCCTGTGCCCTGGTGGAAGAAATAGCAATTCTCTTAGTGGCAAGTTGGCCTTCTCTCTGCTGAGGTGACTCATTGGCCCTTGAAGAAGCAGCTCTTCTCTTATCTGCAAGCCTCACTTCCCTGTCCTCAGAAAGTTCATTGGCTCTTGAGGAAGCAGTTCTTGTTCTCTAGTCTGCAAGCCTCACTTCCCTCTCCTCAGAAAGTTCATTGGCTCTTGAGGAAGCAGCTCTTCTTCTCTTATCTGCAAGCCTCGCTTCCCTGTCCTCAGAAAGTTCATTGGCTCTTGAGGAAGCAGTTCTTGTTCTCTAGTCTGCAAGCCTCACTTCCCTCTCCTCAGAAAGTTCATTAGCTCTTGAGGAAGCAGCTCTTGTTTTCATGTCTGCAAGCCTCGCTTCCCTCTCCTCAGAAAATTCATTGGCCCTTGAGGAAGCAGCTCTTGTTCTCTTGTCTGCAAGCCTCGCTTCCCTCTGCTCAGAAAGTTCATTGACTCTTGAGGAAGCAGCTGCTGTTCTCGTGTGTGTCAGCCTTGTTTTTCGGTCTTCACATTTTTCATTGGCCTGAAATGCAGCTTTTCAACAGGAAGCACTCCCCCCTGGCAGTATATATTAGCTCACACATACACATAATAGACAGGTCATGTGACTGACAGCTGTCGTATTTCCTATATCGTACATTTGTTGCTCTTGTAGTTTGTCTGCTTATTAATCAGATTTTTATTTTTGAAGGATAATACCAGACTTGTGTATGTTTTACGGCGAGTTTCATGTGTCAAGTTGTGTGTGTTGAGTTGCGTGTGGCGACATGCATGTAGCGACTTTTGTGAGATGAGTTTTGTGTGGCGACATGCGTGTATCAACCTTTTGTGTGTCAAGTTGCATGTGACAGGTTAGTGTAGCAAGTTGTGTGCAGCAAGTTTTGCGCATGGCGAGTTTTGCGCGTGGCGAGTTTTATGTGTGGTGAGTTTTGAGTATGTGCAAGTTTTGTGTGAGGCAACTTTTGCATGTGTTGCAACTTTTGTGCATGTGACAATTTTTGTGTGTGCGCAAGTATTGCGTGTGGCGAGTTTTCCATGAGGTGAGTTTTGCACGTGTGGAGAGTTTTGCGTGAGCCTAGTTTTGCATATGGCGAATTTTGAGTGTGGCGAGTAGGGTTGAGCAAAACGGATCGGACAAATTAAAAAATCGCCGACTTTCGGCAAAGTCGGGTTTCATGAAACCCGACCCGATCCCAGTGTGGGATCGGCCATGAGGTCGGCGATCTTCGTGCCAAAGTCGCGTTTCATATGACGCGTTCAGCACTATTTTTCAGCCAATGAAGGAGGACGCAGAGTGTGGGCAGCGTGATGACAGAGGTCTCGGTCCCCACCATCTTAGCGAAGGGCATGACAGTGATTGGCTTGCTTTCTGTGGCGTCACAGGGGCTATAAAGGGGCGTGCATGCCGACCGCCATCTTACTTCTGCCGTTCTTAGCATAGGGAGAGGTTGCTGCAGCTTCATCAGAAGAAGGGCTATAGCTAGGGAGGGAAGATTAACCCCCAAACCGCTTGTGCTGTAGCGATTTCCACGGTCCAACACCACCTTTTTTTTGCAGGGACAGTGGAGGGTATATTTTTGTGCATCAGTTCTGTAGCTTATTAGGCTGCCTTATAAGGCTCCCTGATAGCTGCATTGCTGTTTGCACGCTGCTGTACAAAACCAACTGCTTTTTTATAAGCAAAAATCCTGTTGCTCCTTTCTGCACAGTTATCTTGTTTATTTGTCCACACTTTTGTGTGCAGCAGTCCTTTGTATTGCTGCCATACTTGTCCTGAGATCATTGTAGGGAGATTGAAATTGTACTACAGTCCTTGTATTTTTTCATATATCTTCCAGTCACTTTCTGCCACTTACATAGTATTGTGTTATACACTGGGCCTGAGTTTTGGTGCAGTCTCCCCCCCAAAAAAGGGAGATTCAAATTGTCACAAAGTGGATATACGTCAGTTCTGTTAGTTTTCCCAAAAATGAGGAAGTCTGGTGGAAGAGGCCGTGGGCAGTCGTTGCCAGCTGGTACTGATGGTGGTTGTGGTGGTGGAGCATCTGGTGGTAGTGGGAAAAGCAAAACAGCACCTAAGGCTGGAGGTGTTGAGCCAGCGTCATCGTCTGGCTTCACAAGGCCTCGAAGGCTCCCTTATCTTGGAGTAGGAAAACCGCTTTTAAAGCCGGAGCAGCAGGAAAAAGTTTTGGCTTTCCTTGCTGACTCAGCCTCTAGCTCTTTCGCCTCCTCTTCAGAAAGTTGAAAATATAAAAGCAGCGAGTCGTCAGTGGATGCTCCCGGTCAGGAACAAGACGTTTCCTTGTGTCCTTCACCCGAACCAAAAGTGAAGGATGCATCAGGCGACACTACAGGTTACTCCATGGAGCTCTTTACACATACCGTGCCTGGGTTAGAAAGGGAAATTGTTAACTGCCCATTACAAGATGAATCGGACATGGAGTGCACTGATGCATAGCCACAGCTAGATTATTATGCTGTTCCATTGACTTAGATCACTACATTGCCCTCGCAGTGTACTCAGCCAGAATCTGACCCTGATGAGACTATGGTGCCCCGTTCCGAACGCTATAGTGTGAAGGGTTAAACTAAGATCAAAACTAAAGGCTTCATTTTTTTGCTTGAAACTCTGTCCTGTTTCTCACAAAGATAACATTTTGTTACTTAATTAGGCTATGGTTTATAATTGGTGTAAAGACCTTGAGTGTTCTAACTCGAGCCAGGGAAGGGACTCGGGGGTGTATCGCTAGATAAGACTTTGAGGCACCTGTTAACATGTTGTTTTATGCCAAAAAGACACGACCATATATGTAGTTTCCGTTTTTTCTGTATCCTCATAGGTTAAGTTTTTCCTGCATTTTTATAGGTTAAGTGCTGAAAGTGTGTTTTTATACTATTGGTTGAAGTAGAATTTGCTAACATGATAAAAGTACAACACAATAAACGGGGGCTAGGAATCTACTTTGATTCTCCCAAACAGAGCTAAGTCTCCGTCTGGTCATTCTCAGTTGCTGGCAACACCCTGTTAATTAATTTGAAAATCACTAAGGTCAACCGTGAAGGGTCACTTTAGATCCTCCCTCAACAGCTTGGTGCCCATACGTGGGGCTCCCAATTAGGGACTCCTCTTCCCCGGAGGACAACAAGACAAAGGACCCTCGGACCGGACACAGGCACTGGAAAATTGGGACTGATCATCCCCCACGACAACCACGGTAAGTTGGCAGTTATACTGTTCAGACTGACCGTTTGGTGTGGTTTTCCTGTGTTTGTTGCTGCAAAGAGGATCTGAGGTTGTCCCCTATGGTGGGGTGATTCTTGGGTGGAATCATATAGAGGTGTAGTTCCGTTGGGGGCCCAGTGCTCGAACCGTACCTCATAAGGGACGGACACCCCGGATTGACCAGTGATTGTAATTCTCTTTTCAGTCAAAATATCCTGAAATCCTGATCATTGTTAGAATCAGGCGCGGTGAGGTGATCGAAGATTGGGTAGGATACGTAACTCAGGAATATATAGAAGTATACAGTATATATCCAGGAGGTGTCCGGAGGGAAGTCTAAGACGCCCTCCTCCTTTCACTGAGTACCGCGTTTTTGGGTTGTCCCAGTGGGGGACAGAGAGACCCGTGGAACAACCGTAAGGCCACTCGGTATTGTGCACAAGTAAAGTCAGGATATTTTGCTCAAAAGGTGAATCATGTTTCCGTGGAACAAAAAGAAGACTTTGAATTTGCGTGATGGATCTGATACCGTTAGTCTTATGATTCAAAGACGGGGAAAGAAATCTGTCAGGAATGCAGGAAAAATATTCTCAATTATGGGTTTTCCTAAGGGCGGGAGGCTACAGCCTACATTATGGGACGAAGGTATCAGAAAGAACAAGGGAAGGTTGATAATGGTTTGTTTAAAGATGCTGTGGAATTCCGTGGTCTGGCACATGAATTATGTGACGAAGGGTATGTGGAGGTAGAAGAGGAAGTGAGTTCTGATTGTCTCTGTTATTGCTACATGGAAAAAGGAAAGCTGTCTACTCCTATGATAAAGTCTGGATGTTTTGTGGTGCAGGAAGGTATTGAGAAAGCGATTGAGAATAATGTGTCAGAAAGACAAACAATTAAAAATGATGATCTGGAACAGGGGGTCTCCCTGCTAGATGATACGGTCCCTCCCCAGGAAATCAAGCCTCTTCTCCCGACTGTAAGCTCTGTGCCCCTTAACCCCAAAGCTCCAATATATCCTGGGTTGTCAAAACTCAGTGCGCCCCCACCCTATGATCCTGCTGGGTGGATTTGTGATGTATGCAGAGTTACTAATTCTCAGTGGAGACAGGTCTGTTACAATTGTGAAGCAAGAAGACCCGGAGTTGTAGCCCCCACCTTTCCCTTGCTAAACGCTGACGGCACTTATTATCAGCCACCGCCAGCACCGGTCCCTGCTATGCCTAGTATTGCTAGTGGTTATGAGTTTCCACCCCCTCCTACTTTGGTCACCCGCTCAGAGACGGGATATACAGAGGAGACAGAAGATTTCCAGGAAATGTATTCTAATGTTATTCCTGGACCCCACCGTCATGATGTGCTCTTTAGGATAGGGACAGGGGATCTTACGAAGCAGCACGTTGGGGCCTCAGTAAATTCCGCAAATAATCAACTCCACCATGCTGGAGGACTGGCCGCAACAATTTCACAGAAAGGCGGACCCATGATACAGGAAGAATCTAATTCATATATACAAACTTATGGCCAGGTAGAAACAGGACAGGTCGCAGCAACCAGAGCAGGACAGCTGCCGTGACAATACAGTATGTGATACATGCAGTGGGACCACGATATGATCCTACCAATATCCCAAGATCCCAACAATTACTTACTGAGGCTGTCCAGAATGCAATCTTGTATGCCTCCTCTGTCCCCCCCAGTACGATGCCTCAACGTACAATGGCCATACCATTAATCTCTGCCGGTATCTTTCAATATTCCAGGACGGATGCTGCCATGATCATAGTATCAGCAATAGAGCGCTGTATACAGGAAAACCCCATAAAATTGGAGGAGGTCTGATTTGTCCTTGACAGCCGCCTAACGGCCCATCAGGCAATACAATCTCTAACTGTAACAGAGCCTCCTGCCCCGCTTCCGCAGCAGATGCCTCTTGTACCCGTACTACCGCCACCTCCTCCCGCCTCCGAGTCAGTAATATCAGAGTTTGGAGAGGATGATGTGGAAACTACTCCTGACAGGCCAAAGTATACCACCTTTTCTCCATCCCAGATAGCCACCCTTTGTAACCAGTTACCTGATCCAGAAACATCCCCCATGGCCTTCTATAGACAAATAGCAGCGAATCGAGAGATTTATTCCACTCCCCGAAGAGATCTGTTACACTTACTCCAGGTGAAGGCTGGAGAGGGGTATTTTCCAATTATTGAGGGTGGCATAATGTATAATGTGAACCTGGATGGGGGAACCTATGAGAGTGGTGTTGATTTCTGTAATGCTTTAAAGGTTTGGGCACAAGATAGACTAGCGGACCAAGCTACCTCCCTCACAGATGTCACAGGACCGAAAAGTTCTATGGGCGTCTTATGGTAGTGTTTAAAGATTTGGGATTCTCATTGTATAATAAAGCCCATTCACACCTTTTTGTGGCAGCTTTGATGTCTGGCCTTAAATCTGAATTGAAAGAGGCAATAATGTTAGTTAAGGGTCCATCACACAGTGCAATTTTGATCGCTACGACGGTACGATTCGTGACGTTCTAGCGATATCGTTACGATATCGCAGTGTCTGACACGCAGCAGCGATCAGGGATCCTGCTGAGAATCGTACGTCGTAGCAGATCGTTTGGAACTTTCTTTCGTCGCTTGATCACCCGCTGACATCGCTGGATCATTGTGTGTGACAGCGATCCAGCGATGCGTTCGCTGGTAACCAGGGTAAACATCGGGTAACTAAGCGCAGGGCCGCGCTTAGTAACCCGATGTTTACCGTGGTTACCAGCGTAAAAGTAAAAAAAAAAAAAAACGTACATGCTCACCATCTGATGTCCGTCCGGTCCCTTGCCGTCCGCTTCCCGCTCTGACTGTCTGCCGGCCGGAAAGTGAGAGCAGATCACAGCGGTGACGTCACCGCTGCACTCTGCTCTCACTGTACGGCCGGATCTGTCAGAGCAGAAAGCGGACGGCAAGGGACCGGACGGACATCAGATGGTGAGCATGTACTGTTTTTTTTTTTTTACTTTTACGCTGGTAACCACGGTAAACATCGGGTTACTAAGCGCGGCCCTGCGCTTAGTAACCCGATGTTTACCCTGGTTACCCGGGGACTTCGGCATCGCTCCAGCGCCGTGATTGCAACGTGTGACCACAGTCTACAACGCTGGAGCGATAATCATACGATCGCTGCGACGTCACGGATCGTGCCGTCGTAGCGATCAAAATTGCACTGTGTGACGGTACCCTTAGACCTGACATCGAGAATTCCACTCCGGATGATGCATTAAAAGTAATTAAAAGTAATTAAAAGTTTTCAGAAAAATTTAGCACGTTCTGCATCAACAGAGAAATCAAGGGTTAAAACTGTAGCTGCAGCAATCTCTGCTCCAATTTCAGCCCCCACCCCAGGTACAAGCACGCAGCTGGCTCCTTATCAGGGGCCTGCCCAGCAGCAAACTCCAGTTCCAGCCCTCCCACCTTATACGAATTCAGTCCCCTACTCAAATATCCCTTTTAACGCTATGTCTGGAAGTATCGCTCCCCAGCCCCGCCGCACCAGTTCTCGCTTGCAGTGTTGGTGCTGTGGCCGACCCGGTCACTTTCAGAGAGATTGTCACACCCCTGCTGACAGATGCTACCCTCAAGTTCCCCCTTCCAGTCACAACCTGAATACAGGGAACCCCAGAGGATACCCCAATTACAGTCAGCCTCAAAATCCTGATAATCGCCCATACTGAAGGGGTGGCCAACCAGGGTCTGCCATCACAATGTCCTCCACCAAACCAGGGGCATGCTCATCTGTCACGCTTCCTGTCGGGGACACCTGTTGTGAATTTGGATTCTGGGCTCCCCCGGTGGCTACTGGTGGAATTGAACTTGTGACATCATCTTCCCTGTTCACCTGTTCTGATTAGATCTGGGTGTCGCTATATAACCTGGCTTCTCTGTTAGATGCTTGCCGGTCAACAATGTTATCAGAAGCCTCTCTGTGCTTGTTCCTGCTCCCAGACATCTACTAGATAAGTTGGACATTCGTCCATGTTTTGTTTTTGTATTTTGGTTCCAGTTCACAGCTGCAGTTTCGTTACTGTGTCTGGAAAGCTCTTGTTGATCAGGAATTGCCACTCTGGTATTATGAGTTAATGCCAGAGTCCTAAAGTAATTTCTGGATGTGTTTTGTTAGGGTTTTCTACTGACCATGAAAGTATGCTTTCTGTCTTCTGCTATCTAGAAAGCGGACCTCAAATTTGCTAAAACTATTTTCCTGCTGCGTTTGTTGTTTCATCTCATATCACCGCCAATATATGTGGGGGGCCTCTGTCTCCTTTTTGGGCATTTCTCTAGAGGTGAGTCAGGTCTTATATTTCCCTCTGCTAGCATTATTTAGTTCTCCGGCCGGCGCTGGGCATATAGGGATAAAAAGTAGGACATGCTACCTGGCTACTTCTAGATGATGCGGTAGGTTTAGTTCATGGTCAGTATAGTTACATCTTCCAAGAGCTTGTTCCTATTGAGGCTTATGCTAGTTCTCTGGCCATGGAGATCATGACAGTTTGACCGGCCCACTAAAGGGTTAAAATCCTTGGCTGAGAAAGGAGAGAAATAAGAAGTCTGCTGAAAATTTTTTTTTTTTTTTTTTTTTTTTTTTTTCTCTAGTAGTTAGTGTGCTCTTAATTGGATCACTTGCCAGTCTGTCTATGCTGCAGTCTTTCTTTTTTTTCTCTCTCCTTCTAATCTTTGAATGGCTCTATGTTCACCTGTCTATAATGGATCTACAGAGTGTAACTGCAGGTTTGAATAATCTCGCCACGAAAGTACAAAGTTTGCAAGATTTTGTTGTTCATGCTCCGGTATCAGAGCCGAGAATTCCTTTGCCGGAATTCTTCTCAGGGAATAGATCTAGCTTTCAGAATTTTAGAAATAATTGTAAGTTATTTTTGTCCCTGAAATCTCGTTCTGCTGGAGACCCTGCACAGCAGGTTGGGATTGTGATTTCCTTGCTCCGCGGCGACCCTCAAGATTGGGCTTTTGCATTGGCACCAGGGGATCCTGCGTTGCGCAATGTGGATGCGTTTTTTCTGGCCTTGGGCTTGCTGTATGAGGAACCTCATTTGGAACTTCAGGCAGAAAAAACTTTGATGTCCCTATCGCAGGGGCAAGATGAAGCTGAAATTTACTGCCAAAAATTCCGTAAATGGTCTGTGCTTACTCAGTGGAATGAGTGTGCCTTGGCGGCTACTTTCAGAGAGGGTCTTTCTGATGCCATTAAGGATGTTATGGTGGGGTTCCCTGTGCCTGCAAGTCTGAATGAGTCCATGACAATGGCCATTCAGATCGATAGGCGTCTGCGGGAGCGCAAACCAGTGCACCATCTGGCGGTGTCCACTGAGAAGACGCCAGAAAACATGCAGTGTGATAGAATTCTGTCCAGAAGCGAGCGGCAGAATTTTAGACGGAAAAATGGGTTGTGTTTCTATTGTGGGGATTCTACTCATGTTATATCAGCATGCTTTAAGCGTACTAAAAAGCTTGATAAATCCGTTCCCATTGGCACTTTACAGTCTAAATTTATTTTGTCTGTGACCCTGATTTGCTCTTTGTCATCTATTACTACGGACGCCTATATCGACTCTGGCGCCGCTTTGAGTCTTATGGATTGGTCCTTTGCCAATCGTTGTGGGTATGATTTAGAGCCTTTGGAGACTCTTATTCCTCTGAAGGGGATTGACTCCACCCCATTGGCTAATAATAAACCACAATACTGGACACAAGTGACTATGTGTATTAATCCGGATCACCAGGAGACTATTCGTTTTCTGGTGCTGTATAATCTACATGATGATTTGGTGCTGGGATTGCCATGGCTGCAGTCTCACAACCCAGTCCTTGACTGGAGAGCTATGTCTGTGTTGAGCTGGGGATGTAAGGGGACTCATGGGGACGTACCTTTGGTGTCCATTTCATCATCTATTCCCTCTGAAATCCCTGAGTTCCTGTCTGATTATCGTGACGTCTTTGAAGAACCCAAGCTGGGTTCACTACCTCCGCACCGTGAGTGCGATTGTGCTATAGATTTAATTCCGGGTAGTAAATACCCAAAGGGTCGTTTATTTAATCTGTCTGTGCCTGAACATACTGCTATGCGAGAATATATAAAGGAGTCCTTGGAAAAGGGACATATTCGTCCATCGTCATCTCCCTTAGGAGCCGGTTTTTTCTTTGTGTCAAAAAAAGACGGCTCTTTGAGACCATGTATTGATTATCGGCTTTTGAATAAAATCACGGTTAAATATCAATACCCATTGCCGTTGCTGACTGATTTGTTTGCTCGCATAAAGGGGGCCAAGTGGTTCTCTAAGATTGATCTCCGTGGGGCGTATAATTTGGTGCGGATCAGGCAGGGGGATGAGTGGAAAACCGCATTTAATACGCCCGAGGGCCACTTTGAGTATTTGGTGATGCCTTTTGGTCTTTCTAATGCCCCTTCAGTCTTCCAGTCCTTTATGCATGATATTTTCCGCGATTTTTTGGATAAATTTATGATAGTGTATCTGGATGATATTCTGATTTTTTCGGATGATTGGGACTCTCATGTCCGGCAAGTTAAGAGGGTTTTTCAGGTTTTGCGGTCTAATTCTCTGTGTGTCAAGGGTTCTAAGTGCGTTTTTGGGGTTCAGAGAATTTCCTTTTTGGGATATATTTTTTCTCCCTCTTCCATTGAGATGGATCCTGTCAAGGTTCAAGCTATTTGTGATTGGACGCAGCCCTCTTCTCTTAAAAGTCTTCAGAAATTTTTGGGCTTTGCCAACTTTTATCGTCGATTTATTTCTGGTTTTTCGGATGTCGTTAAGCCATTGACCGATTTGACTAGACAGGGTGCTGATGTTGCTAATTGGTCCCCTGATGCTGTGGAGGCCTTTCAGGAGCTTAAGCGCCGTTTTTCTTCTGCCCCTGTGTTGCGTCAGCCTGATGTGACTCTTCCTTTTCAGGTTGAGGTCGACGCTTCTGAGATCGGGGCTGGGGCAGTGTTGTCGCAGAAAAGTTCTGACTGCGCCGTGATGAGGCCTTGTGCCTTCTTTTCCCGTAAATTTTCGCCCGCTGAGCGGAATTACGATGTTGGGAATCGGGAGCTTTTGGCCATGAAGTGGGCGTTTGAGGAGTGGCGCCATTGGCTCGAGGGGGCCAGACATCAGGTGGTGGTATTGACTGACCACAAAAATTTGATCTATCTTGAGACCGCCAGGCGCCTGAATCCTAGACAGGCGCGCTGGTCATTATTTTTCTCTCGGTTTAATTTTGTGGTATCGTACCTACCGGGTTCTAAGAATGTTAAGGCGGATGCCCTTTCTAGGAGTTTTGAGCCTGATTCACCCGGCAACTCTGACCCCACAGGTATTCTTAAGGAGGGAGTTATCTTGTCAGCCGTTTCTCCAGACCTGCGGCGGGCCTTGCAGGAGTTTCAGGCGGATAGACCGGATCGTTGTCCGCCTGATAGGTTGTTTGTTCCTGATGATTGGACCAGTAGAGTCATCTCTGAGGTACATTCTTCTGCATTGGCAGGTCATCCTGGAATTTTTGGTACCAGGGATTTGGTGGCAAGATCCTTCTGGTGGCCTTCCCTGTCACGAGATGTGCGAGGCTTTGTGCAGTCTTGTGACGTTTGTGCTCGGGCCAAGCCTTGTTGTTCTCGGGCTAGTGGATTATTGTTGCCCTTGCCTATTCCTAAGAGGCCTTGGACACACATCTCGATGGATTTTATTTCGGATCTTCCTGTTTCTCAGAAGATGTCTGTCATCTGGGTGGTGTGTGACCGTTTTTCTAAGATGGTCCATTTGGTTCCCCTGCCCAAATTGCCTTCTTCTTCCGAGTTGGTGCCCCTGTTTTTTCAAAATGTTGTTCGTTTGCATGGTATTCCTGAGAATATCGTTTCTGACAGAGGAACCCAATTTGTGTCTAGATTTTGGCGGGCATTCTGTGCTAGGATGGGCATAGATTTGTCTTTTTCGTCTGCTTTTCACCCTCAGACTAATGGCCAGACCGAGCGGACTAATCAGACCCTGGAGACATATCTGAGGTGTTTTGTGTCTGCTGACCAGGATGATTGGGTTGCTTTTTTGCCATTGGCGGAGTTTGCCCTCAATAATCGGGCCAGCTCTGCCACTTTGGTGTCCCCGTTTTTCTGTAATTCGGGGTTCCACCCTCGATTTTCCTCCGGTCAGATGGAATCCTCGGATTGTCCTGGAGTGGATGCGGTGGTGGAGAGATTGCATCATATCTGGGGGCAGGTGATGGACAATTTAAAGTTGTCCCAGGAGAAGACTCAGCTTTTTGCCAACCGTCACCGTCGTGTTGGTCCTCGGCTTTGTGTTGGAGATTTGGTGTGGTTGTCTTCTCGTTTTGTCCCTATGAGGGTCTCATCTCCTAAGTTTAAGCCTCGGTTCATCGGTCCGTATAAAATATTGGAGATTCTTAACCCTGTTTCCTTCCGTTTGGACCTCCCTGCATCCTTTTCTATTCATAACGTTTTTCATCGGTCGTTATTGCGCAGGTATGAGGCACCGGTTGTGCCTTCCGTTGAGCCTCCTGCTCCGGTGTTGGTTGAGGGTGAGTTGGAGTACGTTGTGGAAAAAATCCTAGACTCCCGTGTTTCCAGACGGAGACTCCAGTATCTGGTCAAGTGGAAGGGATACGGCCAGGAGGACAATTCTTGGGTCACTGCATCTGATGTTCATGCCTCTGATCTGGTTCGTGCCTTTCATAGGGCCCATCCTGATCGCCCTGGTGGTTCTGGTGAGGGTTCGGTGCCCCCTCCTTGAGGGGGGGGTACTGTTGTGAATTTGGATTCTGGGCTCCCCCGGTGGCTACTGGTGGAATTGAACTTGTGACATCATCTTCCCTGTTCACCTGTTCTGATTAGATCTGGGTGTCGCTATATAACCTGGCTTCTCTGTTAGATGCTTGCCGGTCAACAATGTTATCAGAAGCCTCTCTGTGCTTGTTCCTGCTCCCAGACATCTACTAGATAAGTTGGACATTCGTCCATGTTTTGTTTTTGTATTTTGGTTCCAGTTCACAGCTGCAGTTTCGTTACTGTGTCTGGAAAGCTCTTGTTGATCAGGAATTGCCACTCTGGTATTATGAGTTAATGCCAGAGTCCTAAAGTAATTTCTGGATGTGTTTTGTTAGGGTTTTCTACTGACCATGAAAGTATGCTTTCTGTCTTCTGCTATCTAGAAAGCGGACCTCAAATTTGCTAAAACTATTTTCCTGCTGCGTTTGTTGTTTCATCTCATATCACCGCCAATATATGTGGGGGGCCTCTGTCTCCTTTTTGGGCATTTCTCTAGAGGTGAGTCAGGTCTTATATTTCCCTCTGCTAGCATTATTTAGTTCTCCGGCCGGCGCTGGGCATATAGGGATAAAAAGTAGGACATGCTACCTGGCTACTTCTAGATGATGCGGTAGGTTTAGTTCATGGTCAGTATAGTTACATCTTCCAAGAGCTTGTTCCTATTGAGGCTTATGCTAGTTCTCTGGCCATGGAGATCATGACAGACACCCTTGCTAAGTTCATGGTAGACACTGGGGCGGCCAACTCTATAATCAAGTCATCAGATGTACCTACAGATATCCCTATTCAATTCTCAGACCAAGAGCTTGTTTTAATTGGAGTAGATGGCAGACCCAATAAACATACTCTTACAAACCCCATTCCTGTGGGGCCTTTCCCTGAAGTTACTGCTCAGTTTGTAATCTCTCCCACATGTCCTGTAAATTTACTGGGGGCAGATTTATTATCACAGTTCTGCTCCAGAATACAATTCCAAGATGATGGTCAGATGGTCCTCACATTATATAACCCCTATGCAGATAAAGATAGTGAGGAGATCTGTATCCTACATGCCCTTCCTATGGTTATGATGGCCCTGATAGGCCCAGATCCACCCCCAATAATGCCCGAGGACCAGCGACTCGCCCCCTATCTCTCAGAGATACCACCTAAACTTTGGTCAAAAGGGCCAGATGATATAGGGAAAATGCCTGTAGAACCAGTAAAAGTGTTTCTCAAACCTGGTGCTCCTTTTCCCAAAGTCCATCAGTACCCTTTGAAACATGATCAGGAGCAGGGCCTCAAGGGGCAAATACAAACATTACTCAATAATGGTGCCCTGGTACCCTGTGTTTCCCCATGTAACACGCCCTTGTTTCTCGTTAAGAAAAAGACACCACCCGGCCAACCCCCTGTGTACCGGCTGATACAAGATCTACGGGCAGTTAATGCAGTTACTATACCTCAGGATGCTGCTTGGTTCACAGTCATCGACCTCACCAATGCCTTCTTCAGCATTCCATTACACCCAGATTGCCAGTTTCTGTTTGCATTCACTTATCAGGGAGGACAATTGACATGGACAGTTATGCCACAAGGGGCCCAAAACAGTCCCAATCAGTTTACAAAAAATATGGGCAAGTGTCTTTTACCCTGGCAGTTAGAACATCCCTATGTCACGCTGCTTCAGTATGTGGATGATCTTTTGTTGTGTGCACGAACAGAGCAGGAAGCCATTGCTGCCACTGTTAGCCTCCTCAGGTATCTGGCAGATCTGAACTGTCGGGATTCGGCCTCGAAACTTCAGTTTTGCCTTGGTCAAGTGATATTTTTGGGTCACTGTCTCCTTCAGGGTGCCAGACACCTCACAGAAGAAAGAAAAATAGCCGTCAGCTCCCTTCCTTTCCCAAAAGATGAGACTGAACTCCAGCGTTTTCTTGGACTATGTACTTATTGTCGTCAGTGGATACCGGATGCATCCCGCATAATGCAACCTCTCTACAATGCCTTAAAAGACGGTATAATGAACTATAAGGAAAGATCACCAGTTTGTATGGAAAGCCTTTATCGTGCCTTCTCTGAATTAAAGCGACTTATTGCATCCGCCCCTGCCTTGGGCATCCCGGACTATACTCGACCATTCCATTTGTATGTGTCTGAGAATGAAGGACACGCAGCAGGGGTACTTACACAGTCGCATGGCAATAGGCAACGACCAGTGGGCTATTATTCGGCCCGCCTCGACCCTGTGGCCCGAGCATCACCAAGTTGCATGAGAGCAGTTCACGCCACTCACTTGTTGCTTGACAAGACTGCAGACATAATTCTTGGACATGAGATGCACATTTTTGCCCCGCATGATATCGCAGCAATACTGACACTCCAACAGCCAAGACATTTGACCGTACAACGACACTTGCGGCTGCAGTGTTCACTCCTTTTGCCTGACTACGTCAAATTGCTTCGCTGTACTACAATCAACCCTGCTACTTTACTGCCGGTCCCCAAGAAGGATGGCAGTGATGAGGATTACCTCCAACATGACTGTTCCCAACTTCTGACTGAAGAAACAGCTACTCCGCTAAATGTCAGTGAAAATCCACTTCCAAATCCTGATCTGGTGTTATACACGGATGGTTCAAGATATGCTGATGAGTTTGGCAGATTCCACACCGGATACGCTGTTACTACGGAAGACACTGTGGTGCACGCAGCTGCACTCCCTCCCTCACAGTCAGCACAAGAAGCAGAACTTCAGGCTCTGTCTACTGCATGTGTTTTGGCCAAAGACAGGCGGGCTAATATATACATGGACTCACAGTATGCATTTGGTATTGCTCACGATTTTGGGGCTCTATGGGCCAATCGAGGGTTTATTACTACTGCCGGAACTCCAGTGAAGAATGTTGAAGCTGTTAAAACCCTCATGGACTCAATCAAATTACCTACCCAGGTGGCCATTATCAAGGTCAAGGCACACGGTTCTAGGAACAGTCCACAGAGTGTTGGTAACGCTTTTGCAGATATGCAAGCAAAAGCCGCTGCTCTTCTGCCTGTTGAACTGACCATACCTACTATGGTGACCACACGCTCTCAGCGTAAACAGTTACAAGAAACACTGACTTTACAGGAACCTGATGATCCACGACAGACTGAGGTTTTCTGCCGGACCCCACGAGACCGCTTACTGACGATGCAGAGAATGTCTCCAAAGGTAGAAGTGAAGCAGTGGAAGGCTGATGGAGCATGTATGGACAATGGTCTCTGGAAAAAGGACCAACTTGTGTGTCTCCCTAAGCGGATGTACCCTGCTATTGCCACGTGGGCACATGGGCCCACACATCGAGGAAAAAACCAGGCCCTTGCCCTGGTACAAAAATTCTACTGGGCTCCAGGTATTTCTACAGTCCTGACAGCACTCAACCGTGCATGTAATATCTGTCAGACCTGCAATCCCTGTCAACTTCAACGTGTACCCCCAAAACACCTTGCTAAGCCCGACTATCCTTTCCAAAGGCTCCAGGTGGACCACATCACGTTGCCTAAGTCTGGAAGGTATGAATATTGTCTGGTGGTTGTCGACATGTTCTCCAGTTGGCCAGAAGCATTCCCTGTTACCAACATGACTGCAAAGACCACAGCGAAGAAACTGGTGATGGAAGTTATATGCAGATATGGTGTTCCAGAAGTCGTCGAAAGTGACCAAGGCCCGGCCTTTTCTTCTCATGTGTATCAGGAGGTTCTGACAATGCTTGGATCCACTGTAGCCCTCCATACTCCGTACCATCCACAATCCAGTGGGAAGGTTGAGAGGTTGAACGGCACACTGAAGGGACAATTGACCAAAATGATGCAGGAGACTACGGCTCCATGGCCAGAGCTCCTACCCATTGTACTGTACCACATTCACACTACCCCTATTGCAAAACATGGCCTGTCCCCATATGAGATATTGTTTAGTGCTAGGCCCCCAGTTGCAAATTTCCAGCCTCAGCAGTTGTCAGAGGAAACTGACCGTACTGTTCAATATGTTATTCAGCTCAGTAGAAATCTTGCTAACACCCATGCTCTAGTTTCTTCTTCCCTTCCAGATTCAGCAGAAACGGACACTTGTCACAACTTGAAGCCTGGTGATTTTGTGGTCGTGAAAAGGCATGTCAGAAAACACGGACTAGAACCCTTGTATGACGGTCCCTACCAAGTCCTCCTCATCACCCCTACGTCAGTGAAACTGGAAGGAAGGCCGACGTGGATCCACGCATCGCACTGCAAGCTGGTCAAACAGACTAGTAGCAAATAAGAGAACATAATGTTTTGGTTTTTCGCATTTTCCATATTATTATTGGTAACCGCATGGGACAGCCTAAATTCCCCAACTTCCTTGAATAATAAGTTTGTACAACATCATGAAAGATTACTGAGAGATTTGTTGGATAATTCCCAGTCTCTGGCAGATTGCTGGATTTGCACTCATTCACCAGTGTCAGCCACAAGTATCCCTTTTTTGGCTATTCCCATCCCACCTGAGGAGTTGTTTGCCTGGACTAACTGTTCTGACACATTCGCTAACAATGCCACAGATAATGCTAAATTATGGAATACTACTGTTGGTATACCTATTGTGGGATGGGTGGGGTACCCCTGGTGGCAAGGTAACCTTTCAGGAAGCGATACACACCTTCAATATCTAGCCTATAAAGGAGCGACTTGGCTACCTAAGAATAAGACTAGCCTAACCAATCTAGGGCAAGTTCCAACGTATGGTTTACAAATTAGTTTTGATGTGACCTTATACTCTACTGATGCTTTCAAACCAATAATGTTAGAAAGAATGATACATAATACGTCATGGAAATTTTCTAGTCTGTTTTTACAAGGTTCTAAAGATATCTGCGCTAGCATTCCTGGCAATATACCTTGCAATGAGTCCTCTGGATATGTTCCAGGAACCCCCACTTGTGGGAATCCTAATGTAGGTTATTGTAGTCCTCTAGGACAGTCTCCACCTTGGTGCATGCTCCAGAATGTCTCAGCCTTCATAGACTTAGCGCATAGATTGGTACTGCAACATTCAGCCTTATGGGATTTACCTGTTGATATGTTCTGGGTGTGTGGAGACAATGCTTATAAATGGTTTCCAGTAGGGGTAAAGGGCACTTGTACTATAGGTCGATTGACCCCGGCCACCTTTGTCCTCTCAAGTAAACAGTTGGATACACAGGCTATACCCAAACATACATTGTACAAAAGAGCTGCAGATAATTCACCCCGCCCTTCGGGAAGACCACATATAGTACAGATGGGTATAGCCAATAAAATTGTCAGTTCTATTTTCATTTGCCCTATGATTACACAAATGTGGGATAAATTGGTTAGGGCCACAGACTATCTAGATGATCAAATTTGGGATATATTGGATATACTTAATACTACTGTTGCTGTCCAAAACCAACTTATTATAGTCACTAATCAACATACTGTAGTACTGGATTACTTAACAGCAGCACAGGGTGGTATGTGTCAGGTTATTGGACCCGCATGCTGTCATTATATAGATCCCAATAGCACTATGAAGTTAAAGTTAAAGTTAGAGGATATTCAAAGACTTAGAGTCAGATCAATATGATAAAGACAATGACCGTAATAAGGATAGTTGGTGGGCAGACACCTTCTCCTTTCTTAATCCAGCCAATTGGTTTAAGGGATTTGGGGGCTGGATAGCTGGAATCTTGCAAAGTTTGTTACACATCGCTGCCTTTATCCTTGTTATGTATGTAATACTAAAACTTGTTTTTTGGTGTATTCCTGTATGTATTAGGAAATTCTGCACTAGGACAGCTAATGATGATACCAAAAGCGCTGCCACCCCTGCTCTTCTCTACACCGATTTCACAAAGTTATCTGATGAAGATGTTGAAGCCAAGCGCATGGCTACTTTCAAAAGATCCCCACCATTGTCATCAACAATTGTTATTCGTAAATTCTAGCATACAGGGGGGACGGGTACGCCGCAACAGCCATGGCTGGTAACATGGCACCAGTCATGTGAAGACCAGTACTCCTCGAGCTTATAGCTTGGGATAGTACCTCTGATGCTGGACATTAATTAACAAAATTTGTCTAGGGGGGATTGTGAAGGGTTAAACTAAGATCAAAACTAAAGGCTTCATTTTTTTGCTTGAAACTCTGTCCTGTTTCTCACAAAGATAACATTTTGTTACTTAATTAGGCTATGGTTTATAATTGGTGTAAAGACCTTGAGTGTTCTAACTCAAGCCAGGGAAGGGACTCGGGGGTGTATCGCTAGATAAGACTTTGAGGCACCTGTTAACATGTTGTTTTATGCCAAAAAGACACGACCATATATGTAGTTTCCGTTTTTTCTGTATCCTCATAGGTTAAGTTTTTCCTGCATTTTTATAGGTTAAGTGCTGAAAGTGTGTTTTTATACTATTGGTTGAAGTAGAATTTGCTAACATGATAAAAGTACAACATAATAAACGGGGGCTAGGAATCTCTTTTGATTCTCCCAAACAGAGCTACGTCTCCGTCTGGTCATTCTCAGTTGCCAGCAACACCCTGTTAATTAATTTGAAAATCACTAAGGTCAACCGTGAAGGGTCACTTTAGATCCTCCCTCAACAATAGCACCTTACATGGTGACACAGAGGAAGGTGCACATGACATTGAAGAGGAGGTGATAGATGACCGAGTTGTTGACCCAGATTGGCAGCCACTGGGGGAAGAGGGTGCCGCTTCCAGTAGCTCAGAAGCGGAGGAGGATGATCCGCAGCAGCCATCTACATCGCGACAGCTGTCATCTGGCAGGCCCGTATCAGGCCCAAAACGTTTGTCAAAAACAAAAACAGTTTTAGGACAGCGTGGCCATCCGGTGAAAGTAGCACAGTGTGCAATGCCTGAAAAGGTATTCCATAGTAGGAAGAGTGTAGTGTGGCAGTTGTTTAACCAAGATCCGAATAATCAGTCAAAAGTTATCTGTAAGAAATGCTCAAAGACCTTTAGCATAGGGAAGAATCTCCAAAATTTAAATACAACGTGCATGCTTAGACATTAAACCAGCATGCACTTGCAAGCTTGGACTAACTACCAAACGTCCCGTACCGTTGGTGCACCTGCTCAGAATGAAGGTAGTCAGCAACACTACATTGCTTCCCTCACTGTAAGCCCACCGGTTAGGACACCACCAGCAGCAAATGTGGAGGTATCGTCGCAAGGCCAAAGCAGTCAGGGAATTACAAGGTATTTGGTAGGAAACACTATGTGGGCCAACATCAAGAATACCATCACCAACCCTCTCTCTATCCGCCATGTCCACCACCACAACCACCGCTAGTTCCACCATATGCAGCTCTCCTGTCCAGCTCACCCTACAAAAGACTCTCATTAGGAAAAGAAAGCACTCATCCTCTTACACAGGGTTTGAACGCCCACATTGCTAGACTAATCTCGTTAGAGATGATGCCCTACCGGTTGGTTGAAAGCGAAGCTTTCAAAGACCTGATGGGCTACGCAGTACCACGCTATGACCTACCCAGTCGGCACTTCTTTGTGAGAAAAGCCATCCCAGCCCTCCACCAGCATGTCAAAGACCGCATTGTCCATTCACTGAGGCAATCAGTCAGTGGAAAGGTGCACCTCACAACAGATGCATGGACCAGTAGGCATGGCCAGGGATGTTACGTGTCCATCACGGCACACTGGGTTAATGTGGTGGATGCAGGGTCCACAGGGGACAGCCATAGTGGGACAGTTCTGCCTAGCCCATGGTCTAGGAAACAGTTGGCTGTAGGCGTTTGCCACCCCTACTCCTCCAGAAGCGAAAGCTCGTCCACAGAGCGCAGTTGCACGACCACTCCATCTGCATCTGCCAGCGTTGCACACGAGGTGTCCCATTATCGAACAGCTAGTGGTAAGCGTCAGCAGGCTGTGTTACAAATGACGTGTTTGGGCGACAACAGACACACCGCGGAAGTACTGGCCGAGTACTTGCAGCAAGAAACTCAGTCATGGCTGGGCAGTGTACATCTTGAGGCAGGCAAGGTAGTCAGTGATAACGGAAGGAATTTTATGGCTGCCATAGCCCTTTCAGAACTGAAACACATACCTTGCCTGGCTCACACCTTAAACCTGGTGGTGCAGTGATTCCTGAAAAATTATCCGGGGTTACCAGCCCTGCTCCTGAAGGTGCGAAGACTTTGCTCGCACATCCGCCGGTCGCCCGTACACTCCGGCCGTATGCTGAACCATCAGCGATCGCTGAATCTTCCCTAGCACCGCCTAATAATCGACGTTGCAACAAGGTGGAACTCCACACTGCACTGCACATGCTTCAGAGGCTGTGCGAACAGAGGCGTGCTGTAATTTATTTGTGGGAGGATACACATACACGGGCAGGCACTTGGATGGCAGACATGGAGTTGTCTGGTGTGCAGTGGTTGAAGCTACAAGACCTCTGTCAAGTCCTTCAGTGTTTTGAGGAATGCACACGGCTGGTAAGTGCAGACGACGCCATCATAAGCATGAGCATCCCACTAATGTGTCTGCTGATGCAAAGTTTGACGCACATTAAGGAGCCGGCGTCTGCAGCCGAGGAGGAGGGAAGCCTTGATGACAGTCAGCCATTGTCTGCTCAGGGAACTCTCTTGGACGAGGTGGCGGACGAAGAGGAGGAGGAGGATGATGGGGATGAATATTTATGGGAGGAGGATGCTTCTCAGGGGCAATAGAAACTGGTGGCGTTGCAAGGTCAGGTACAGGGTTTTTACGGGACACAAGTGATGTTGAATTGCAAGAAAGTGCTCCTCAACCCAGCACAAGCAGTGAATTGACACCTGGAACATTGGCCCACATGGCTGAGTATGCCTTGCGTATCCTAAAAAGGGACCCCCGCATTATCAAAATGATGACGATTACTGGTTGGCCTGCCTCCTGGATCCACGATATAAAGGAAAATTACAAAATATCATGCCACATGAGAACCTTGATCAAATATTGGCTACCAAACAAGCAACTCTTGTAGACCCTTTGGTTCAGGCATTCCCAGCACACAGCGGCTGTGATGGTTCTCACACGAGCCGTAGCGGGCAACATGGCAGAGGTGTTAGAGGTGCACAAATCCAAAGTGGCGTTGGACAGAGGGTTTTATGACCAGGTTATGGAGTGATTTCGCAATGACCGCTGACACTACAGGTACTGCTGCATCGATTCAAAGTGACAGGAGACAACATTTGTCCAGTATGGTTACGAACTACTTTTCCTGCCTCATCGATGTTCTCCCTCACAGGTCATTCCCCTTTGATTACTGGGCATCTAAAATAAACACCTGGTCTGAATTGGCAGAATATGCATTACAGGAGCTCGCTTGCCCTGCTGCTAGTGTGCTATCCGAAAGAGTCTTCAGTGCTGCTGGTTCAATACTGACCGAAAAAAGCACGTCTGGCTACCCGAAATGTCGATGATCTAACCTTCATTGAAATGAACCAATCATGGATGTCAAATTATTTGGCCCCACCTTCCCCTGCTGACACGTAGCTTGCCTGAAAAATGTCTTGCTTTTGGCCTCCTCTTACTGACTGCTTCAATTCCTCCATTTGCAGCTGCTGAATGTCCACCATAGGCCATTTTTATACCTCCCTAAATGGGCTGACTCCCCCCCCACAGGGCTGTGGTCACCACCTGGCGCAAGCACCCGTGCGAGTGCCGTTTGCCTGGACAGGTGGGTGTGCCCACTCTTGGGCAACGGCACTGGCACAGGGTCCCTTATAGTACAATGAAGTGTCTCTGACGGTGGTGGTGCACAACCGTCAGCCACACCGTCGTAATATGAGGGGCCCTGTGCCAATACCGCCGCCCATGAGAGAGTGTTCCCCCCAGCTTGAACAGTGCTCTACCACTTGCAATACTTACCTCTCCCTGCTCCACCACTGTGTAGTCTGGGCTGTTAAATCCTTCAGAGGCACTGCCAATACAAATTTGTTGAAATGATAGATGATAGTTAAAATATACAGGGGCCCTGGCCTCCATTTAGACCAGTTAATACTTTGCGCCAACTACCACTGTCTGCACTAGAAAAAGAAAAAGAATGGACTACAAAGCAGCTCGCACAACCATATATATTATGAAAATACCAAAAATGTTTATTCAAAACACCACAACACAACAAATAAAAACATTAAAAACACACAATATCTTGTATAAATCACCCACATACAATTATATAAATCAAATAGGAAAAAGACCCCAAATAACTGTATCACAAATATCATGCCATGGACTCAATTAAACACCAGGTATAGTACCTCAAAATGTCATGACGGCTAAATCACAAAGCCCCCATAAATGTCATCATACATAATAGCGAAAACACCCCTAAATTAGAGTCTGGATGAACAAATGAACAGTAATAAGGTATCAACCTATACAGACCTAAGGGGCAGGGCCGGCGTTAGGGGCAGGCAGACTGTAACAACTCTGCTGGCATCACGTCATGGCCTCGCATCTCTCACACTATCTTACCCACTGCTCCAGGTCATGATGTGGTTTCTGTTTCTTGCCAGCTCCATGTTCTGTGTCTCTGCTCTCTGCATGCTTCATGGTTCTGTGTATAGAGGGGCGGCGCCTGAACTCTCTGGTTCTTATAGCAATCAGGTGCATCTGTCCAATCTGTTCCTGACCAATTACCAAGAGGCCTCCAGTATATAGTGCAGCTTCACCCAGTGTTCTGGGCCTGTGCAATGTGTTTGCTCAGTTAGTGTCTTGCTTCTGAGTTTGCCTGGCCTTGCTCTGAGTTACTCCCTCTCTGGAGGATTCTCTGTGTTATTTCCTTGGTCTTGTTTTCCGCCCACCAGGAGGCAGTATATCCTGGTCCCAGTGTCTTTGTCCTTGTGTCTTGTTCCATTGCCTTGTCTGTACTTAGTCTTATCTCTGTCTCCTAGTCTTTGGCTTCCTTCCCTGTTGTCTTTCCTTGTATTCTCAGTCTGCTTTCACTCCGCACTCTTGCAGCTCTGCCTGCCCTGAACCTTTGTGACTTTACCTCTGCTCCTCACTTCTGCGTTTCTGCTCCTTTCTACTCAGCTTATCTCCTGCTGTTGCAGTTATCCCTTGCTGCAGCTTCTCTCCACATTCTTTGTGGCTCTGCTCAGCTTTGCTGCAGAGACCCCTCCCGCAGCTCCTCTCCGCTCCTTGCGGTTCTACCTGGCTCCGCTCCTTGCGGTTCTTCCTGGCTCCGCTCCTTGCGGTTCTTCCTGGCTCCGCTCCTTGCGGTTCTACCTGGCTCCGCTCCTTGCGGTTCTACCTGGCTCCGCTCCTTGCGGTTCTACCTGGCTCCGCTCCTTGCGGTTCTACCTGGCTCCGCTCCTTGCGGTTCTACCTGGCTCCGCTCCTTGCGGTTCTACCTGGCTCCGCTCCTTGCGGTTCTACCTGGCTCCGCTCCTTGCGGTTCTACCTGGCTCCGCTCCTTGCGGTTCTACCTGGCTCCGCTCCTTGCGGTTCTACTTCTCCTGCACTTGGCTCCGTCGCCAGCTCTTGGCTCCGCCTCCTGCCTGTCTGCACTTGGCTCCGCCTCCTGCGATTTTGCACTTGGCTCCGCCTCCAGCTCTTGGCTCCGCCTCCTGCCTGTCTGCACTTGGCTCCGCCTCCTGCTCTTGGCTCCGCCTCCTGCGATTTTGCACTTGGCTCCGCCTCCAGCTCTTGGCTCCGCCTCCTGCCTGTCTGCACTTGGCTCCGCCTCCTGCGATTTTGCACTTGGCTCCGCCTCCAGCTCTTGGCTCCGCCTCCTGCATTTCTGTTCTTGGCTCTAGCTCCTGTGCTTTCGCTCTGCATCCGCTCTTGCAGTCTTTATCTACTTATTCCTAGGTCCACGTGTCTGAACAGGTTCTTACCCGTTCTACATACCTGCCTGCAGACCGGTCCCTACCGGTTCTTCCAGTGTACCAGTCTTGTCCACCAGTCCTGCCAGAGAGCCAGCCGTGCCCGCCTGCCTACCAGAGAGCCAGCCGTGCCCGCCTGCCTGACAGTGTTCCTGTTGTACCCGTCTGCCTGCCTATGTGCCAGCCGTGCCCGCTTGCTTGTCTATGTTCCGTTCCCCGGTGGGATCAGCAGCCACAACCAGACTCCACCCTGGAGTGGTACCTGGTAGCTTCCTATTGCTCAAGTCTGACCTCACCATCAGAGGCTCCAGCGAACACCTAGGAAGCTACTTAGTTACGCCCCTTCCAGGGAGGTTTGGTCTGTGGTCCAGTGGGACCACTCCCCCGCACGCCCGCGCCAACCAGTCTGGGCGCGAGCATGACACAGACTAGGCAGCTGCCTGGGGCCCCCGCTGCCCTAGGGGCCCCCAGCCAGGGGCAGACATACTGTTGATGGCACTGCTCCAGGGCCCAGAGGTGGAGGGGGGCCCCTGCAGGCAGGCCCGGTATCATGCAGGGTCGGGCCCCTCTCACTCCCTCCTGTAATCATGGAACACCGAGTGTCGGGGAGAGAGCGGGGCGCGAAGTGCAGGAGATCAAAAAGGGGGCGTGTCATGCAGGGAGAGACGCTGGCCAATGAACGCTTTCCTTACCTCACAGTGACCAGACGGAGGAGAGCGCTCACTGGCTGCCGTCTGTCCCCCTGCATGGAGCGTCCCAATGGTGAGTGCTCACCTACAGTCAGGGGCCCCGGCTGCACAGCACATAGAGACAGCAGTGGAGGAAGAGCAGGACTTACAGGGGGTCTTCTGCTCCCTCCACTGTTCTGTTCAGAGCAGGCTGCAGCGTCTCCTCACAGAGAAGAGATGGGGGAGGAGCTCACTGCAGGGGCAGCACGGCAGCAAAATGTATGCTGTGAAGTGACCTGAAAAGTAATGTGCAGTTATAGTGCTCTTTATAACTTATCTCTTTATAATTTTAGTCATGGAACTTTTTGAATTTGAGTCTTTTCCTCCCTTACTGGGAATTTATCATCAGGTGCTGTCTGCTCTGTGCCCCATCCCCCACAGTGGGGTCTGCAGCCCTCTCCAGCTGAACTGACCTGCAGGGCTCATCTGATCACCTATACAACATTAGTATGTATGTATGTATGTATGTATGTATGTATATGCTTGTATATGTATGTGTGCATCTGTGTGTATCTATGTGTATGTTTCTATCTGTGTGTGTGTATCTGTGTATGTACAGTATATGTGTGTATGTATGGTATAGTTGTATGGCTGTGTGTGTATGCATGTACAGTATGTGTATCTGTGTATGTGAAATAAATTTGTATGGATATATGGTATATATGTATGTTTATGTGCATGTACATACAGTATATGTGTATGTATATGTGTGTACGGTATGTGTATATACTGTATGTGTGTATGTACGGTACGTGTATGTGTATCTGTATGTTCGGTATATGTGTGTGTATGCATGTACGGTATATGTATGTATGTACGGTATGTGCATTTGGGTGTATTTTATATGTATGTACGGTATGTGTGTACTATATGTATATAACTGTATCTGTGTATGTACGGTATATGTGTGTATCTGTGTGTATGTACGGTATATGTGTGTACGGCATTTGTGTGAATGTACGGTATATGCATGTGTGTATGTACGGTATGTGTATGTATGTGTATCTGTGTGTATGTATGGTATATGTATGTGTTTGCATATACTGTATTTGTATGTGTATCTGTGTGTACGTACGGTGTATGTATGTGTATTTGTGTGTATGTATGGTATATGTATGTACGGTATGTGTATACTATCTGTGTATATAACTGTATGTGTGTATGCATGTAAGGTGTATGTCTGTGTATGTACGGTATGTGTATCTGTGTGTATGTACGGTGTATGTATGTACAGTATATGCCGGAACAAAAATCATTGTTCTCATCAGCACATCGCCCAGTTAAAACTGCAGATATTCTGCTAAGATGATACTGTATGGGGACAGATTGATTTACTAGTGATCATTCTGTCCCCAGCCAGTATAAAGAGGCTGGAAACAAGTGGCGAATTACTTCAATATTGTTGATCACGCTCGTTTAGTGGCCTGAAATCAGCGCATGTAGCTACAACCAAAATGTTTCTGTTGGTGCAATATGTTAGCATTTGGGGCCCCATTTTAAACTTTTGCCTAGGGCCCCACTTTGCCTAAAACCGGCCCTGCTAAGGGGTGATATAACGCCAAATAGTCAATCTATGTAGCTAAATAGCAGAGGAGCTAGGCCGTCACCCAAACCTCAACCAACCATGAGGTCCTACATAAGAGTCCAAATCAGATGTCCGGCATGTGGATACAGAGGAATCGGGTGATAAGCAGACACCCCACGCGTATCGCCGCCGCAGCGGCTTCGTCAGGGGAAGTGAGTGTAGTGGTGGTAAGAACTTACATATATACAGACCAATCATCATCCGGAGTGTGTACAGCTGAGTCGCCGCCATGCAGGAGGCGGAAGTGAGGAGGTACGCGCTGACCGCATAGAGGGAAGAATAGACGCCGGGAGTATAAGGGGTCTCCATGGAGATGAACGGCGTCTGCGCAAAGCCAACTCAATGTTGAGTCGCATTGCGCAAGCGTCAAAGAAACCATACCCGGACCCAGGGAGATGGACCGACCGGAATAAGGACGGGGAAGGAGAATCTCGCATAGCTGGGAGGAAAGGGGAGGGAAAAAGAAGATAAACAAGAAAGGGGCCATAACGGCTGAATAGGAAATGTAGTGGCTGGAACAAAAGCCCAGGAGACAATATGACTGTAAAATCGATGGGGCACCTAAGGGATAAGGTAAGGTTAGATAGAGAATACATACCAAGTAAAATATACACACATATATATAGAAATGGCAGTTTATGGATATGGGACACAGTCAAACAATCTATGCAGCAAATAAGGCAATAGAATAAACCTCGGAAATAGATACATCCCAGTATAGTCTGGATACAGATCCACAGCCATATATAATATACATATGTGTATGAATAAACAGACCAGGCATATCTCACATGCAACATATCTGCCATCATATCTACAGTGCAACTGGACGTGAGTGATACACATTCATCTCATATTACCCAACTGTAAATAGTCTAAAATAATACAAGAATAGTCCATAAATCTTGTCCCAAGGAGAACTCTTCATCAATTCATCCACAGTCCAAAATAACATCGGAAAGAGTCCAAGGCACATAATCCATGCCAATCAGGTCATGTACATAAAAAAGAAAAAGTGTCCAGCCCGATTCCACATATGTCGCGTCCCGATGTAGAGAATTTTTAAACACGTCCAGAGGTAAAGAGGTGGCTTGTCGCATAGTCCACAGTCACTCCTCCCATTCCAGGGTCCAGAGGCATATTCCGATGGTCTATCTAATTCCCAGATGGTAAATGAGTGAATGACAAGGACCATCTCGGCCAGTTGCACCATCCTAAGAAAAAAATTGTCACAGATAGATCACATGTATTAATCGCCCAGGACAAGGGATAATGATACTAAAGAAAGGACCATAAATCAACAGCCGAGGAATCCCGTAAAGAGAAGTTCCTCGTTGAGCCCAAGGGGGGCCACAGTTTGTAATTGGAAAATCCACCTAGATTCTACTTGTAAGAGATTCCTATGCTTGTCCCCTCCCCTCTCGTTACGGGTGATCTTTTGTAGACCAACCACCCGCAGATTCGCAGAGGAACCGCTATGATGTTCCAAAAAATGTTCAGACACTGGAGTAAGGGCCTTTCCTTTCCTTGAGTCCGAAGCCGCTAGATGTATCGTGGATATATGCTTCTGGACCCGTTTCCTAAGTTCTTGCGACGTCTGTCCGACGTATATAATTTTACATGGACAAATAAGGGCATACATGACATCCCTGGACTTACAATTGATGTATGCCCTCAAGGGATGCCTACTCAGACGAGTAGGATGGACAAAAACGTCCCGTGTAACTACCATGTGAGGACAGACATTGCAGTCTCCACATGGAAACAAACCCCTAAGGACAATGCCTCTATTAAGTCTCGTCGTAGGTCTATTAAAGTGACTCCTAGTGATCAGATCCCTTAAATTTGGAGCCCGTCTTGCTGTCATAAGGGGTCGCTCACTAGTAATTTCTGCTGTTTGTGAATCTACTCGTAGAATCTGCCAGTGTTTGGCTAAGATGTTACTAACCTGTGTCCAACTGCTGTTAAAGTCAGTAATGAATCTGGTTTGTGCCTCCTGACACCGTTGCCTGGGGGCCAGAAGAGATCTCTGATCCTGACTTCTTGCTCTTTGGTAGGCGGTAGATATAACGCGTTTCGGATAACCTCTCTGCTGGAAGCGATCTGTTAAATCCCGAGCCTGGATCAAAAAATCAGAATCGCGAGTACAGTTGCGCCTAACACGTAAAAATTGTCCTGTGGGGACACCCACCTTAGTGTGCCAGGGGTGAAAGCTTGTGAATGCCAGTAACGAATTCGTAGCAGTTGGCTTGCGATAAAGGCTCGTCGCCAAGCCATTCCCCTGAGGAAAGATCTTCAAATCCAAGAAGGTGATCTCACTAATAGAGAAGGAATATGTGAGATAGATGTTATAAGGATTGGAATTGAGATGGTTAAAAAAATCTACACAATCCTCTACAGTGCCCTTCCACAGGATGAAAACATCATCTATAAAGCGGAACCAGGCGTGTACGTGGGTCGCGAATGCAGGTGACGGGTAAACACAAATCTCCTCCCACCAGCCCAGGAAGATGTTCGCATAGGCTGGTGCACATTTCGCGCCCATCGCCACGCCTGATCGCTGCAGATAATACACCCTATCGAAGAGAAAGAAATTGTGATGGAGAATAAAAGTCAGCAGGTCAAGTAGAAAGGAGTCATGGCCTCTATCCATAGAACTGTTTTTATTTAGAAAGTATGCAACCGCCTCCGTCCCCTCTTTATGGCCAATGTTGGAATAAAGCGACTCAACATCGCATGTCACTAGTAGATATTTTTCCGGAAGATCAATCTGTCCACAGATGTCAATGAAATGCGAGGAGTCGTGAATAAAAGAGGGAAGGGACGAGGCGATAGGTTGAAGAAAGAAGTCCAGATACTCACACGCCTTTTCACACATGCTGCCTATACTGGAGACGATAGGTCTACCAGGAGGTCTATTCCTATCCTTGTGGATTTTCGGCAGCATGTAGAAAGTAGCCGTAACCGGGTTAGCTACCCACAGATATTGTTTCTCCTGTTGGGTAATGATAGAAAGCTGTAGAGCCCTACAGAGAAGTACTTTCTACATGCTGCCAAAAATCATTGACATCTGTGGACAGATTGATCTTCCGGAAAAATATCTACTAGGGACATGCGATGTTGAGTCGCTTTATTCCAACATTGGCCATAAAGAGGGGACGGAGGCGGTTGCATACTTTCTAAATAAAAACAGTTCTATGGATAGAGGCCATGACTCCTTTCTACTTGACCTGCTGACTTTTATTCTCCATCACAATTTCTTTCTCTTCGATAGCCGGTCGAGGGTGCATACTGCTGTGCGAGATGTGAGCACGTTGTGCATTTGGAATCACAGATTTTGGATCTAAATGTGCAGCTGGCAACACTGAGATCCATAGACAATATGGAGAGGAGTCTTCTGCTCACAGAGCAGACGCTCAATGGGATAGATGAGGAGGGGGATGGTAGGATGGAGCTGCAGGACAGTGTGGCAGTTAGCTGGGTGACAGATAGAAGGCGGGGTAGAGGGAAGAGTGCCAGGGAGGCTAGTCCTGATCTGGCACACCCCAATAAGTTTGCTAAGTTGGCAGATGAGGGGGGTGCCAGTACAGGGGTAGCACTGCTGCAGCCAGGCATGTCCTCTGAAAGCCGGAGGAGTGACTGCTCCAGTAAGGAGGGAAAAAGGAGAGCAGGGCAGGCCAGACAGGTGCTGGTAGTGGGGGACTCAATTATTAGGGGAACAGATAGGGCAATCTGTCACAAAGACAGGGATCGTCGGACGGTGTGCTGCCTACCTGGCGCTCGAGTCCGACACATCGCTGATCGGGTGGACAGATTACTGGGAGGGGCTGGTGAGGACCCAGCGGTCATGGTGCACATTGGCACAAATGACAAAGTTAGAGGTAGGTGGAAGGTCCTTAAAGATGATTTCAGGGAATTAGGCTGCAAGCTGAAAGCAAGGACCTCCAACGTGGTATTTTCCGAAATACTGCCTGTACCACGTGCCACGCCAGAGAGGCAACGGGAGATTAGGGAGGTTAATAAGTGGCTCAAGAATTGGTGTAGGAAGGAGGGGTTTGGGTTCCTGCAGAACTGGGCCGACTTCTCAGTTGGCTACAGGCTCTACGCTAGGGATGGGCTGCACCTCAATGGGGAAGGTGCAGCTGTGCTGGGGGAGAAAATGGTTAGAAGGTTGGAGGAGTGTTTAAACTAGGGATTGGGGGGGAGGGTATTCAATTTATAGGAGGGGAAGATAGTGCAGATAGAGACCTGGGCACAAATAAGGAAGATGGGGGTGGCGGTGGCATGGGGGGTGGGGTTAGAACAGTTAATAATTTAAGAAAGAATAGAGGTACAGAGAGTAACATCAAGTGCATGTATACTAATGCCAGAAGCCTCGCCAACAAAATGGACGAATTAGAACTAATGTTGTTGGAGCATAATTATGACATGGTGGGGATATCTGAGACGTGGCTGGATGAGAGCCATGACTGGGCTGTTAACTTGCAGGGCTATAGCCTGTTCAGAAATGACCGTACAGATAAGCGAGGGGGTGGGGTGTGTCTGTATGTAAAATCTTCCTTAAAACCCATCCTGCGTGATAATATAGGTGAATTTAATGAAAATGTAGAGTCCCTGTGGGTGGAGATAAGGGGAGGGGGAAAAAATAATAAATTACTGATAGGGGTTTGTTATAAATCTCCAAAACTAATGGAAGCAATGGAGAATATCCTCGTAAAGCAAATAGATGAAGCTGCGACTCAAGGAGAAGTCATTATTATGGGGGACTTCAACTACCCTGAAATAGATTGGGGAACAGAAACCTGCAGTTCCAGTAAAGGTAATCGATTTTTGACAACTATGAGAGACAATTACCTTTCACAACTGGTTCAGGACCCAACAAGGAGGGGGGCACTGCTAGACCTAATATTAACCAACAGGCCAGACCGCATATCAAATATAAGGGTTGGGGGTCACTTGGGGAATAGTGATCACAAAATAATAAGTTTTCATGTAACCTTTAATAAGATGTGTAGTAGAGGGGTGACAAGGACACTAAACTTCAGGAGGGCAAATTTCCAACGGATGAGAGAGGATCTTGGTGCAATTAACTGGGACGATATCCTGAGACACAAAAATACACAAAGAAAATGGGAGACATTTATTAGCATCCTGGATAGGACCTGTGCACTGTATATACCGTATGGGAATAAACATACTAGAAATAGGAGGAAACCAATATGGCTAAATAGAGCTGTAAGGGGCGCAATAAGGGACAAAAAGAAAGCATTTAGAGAATTAAAGGAAGTAGGTAGTGAGGAGGCATTAAATAAATACAGAAAATTAAATAAATTCTGTAAAAAGCAAATCAAGGCAGCAAAGATTGAGACAGAGAGACTCATTGCCAGAGAGAGTAAAAATAATCCCAAAATATTCTTTAACTATATAAATAGTAAGAAACTAAAAAATGATAGTGTTGGACCCCTTAAAAATAGTCTGGGTGAAATGGTGGATGAGGATGAGGAAAAAGCCAATATGCTAAATGACTTTTTTTCATCAGTATTTACAAAAGAAAATCCCATGGCAGCCAATATGACTAGTGATAAAAATTCCCCATTAAATGTCACCTGCTTAACCCAGCAGGAAGTACAGCGGCGGCTAAAAATAACTAAAATTGACAAATCTCCGGGCCCGGATGGGATACATCCCCGAGTACTGCAGGAACTAAGTACAGTCATTGATAGACCATTATTTTTAATCTTTAAAGACTCCATAATAACAGGGTCTGTACCACAGGACTGGCGTATAGCAAATGTGGTGCCAATATTCAAAAAAGGGGCAAAAACTGAACTCGGTAATTATAGGCCAGTAAGCTTAACCTCTACTGTGGGTAAAATCCTGGAGGGCATTCTAAGGGATGCTATTCTGGAGTATCTGAAGAGGAATAACCTCATGACCCAGTATCAGCACGGGTTTACTAGGGACCGTTCATGTCAGACTAATTTGATCAGCTTCTATGAAGAGGTAAGTTCTGGACTGGACCAAGGGAACCCAGTGGACGTAGTATATATGGACTTTTCCAAAGCTTTTGATACGGTGCCACACAAAAGGTTGTTACATAAAATGAGAGTAATGGGGATAGGGGAAAATATGTGTAAGTGGGTTGAGAGCTGGCTCAGGGATAGGAAACAAAGGGTGGTTATTAATGGAGCACACTCGGACTGGGTCACGGTTAGCAGTGGGGTACCACAGGGGTCAGTATTGGGCCCTCTTCTTTTTAACATATTTATTAATGACCTTGTAGGGGGCATTCAGAGTAGAATTTCAATATTTGCAGATGACACTAAACTCTGCAGGGTAATCAATACAGGGGAGGACAATTTTATATTACAGGATGATTTATGTAAACTAGAAGCTTGGGCTGATAAATGGCAAATGAGCTTTAATGGGGATAAATGTAAGGTCATGCACTTGGGTAGAAGTAATAAGATGTATAACTATGTGCTTAATTCTAAAACTCTGGGCAAAACCGTCAATGAAAAAGACCTGGGTGTATGGGTGGATGACAAACTCATATTCAGTGGCCAGTGTCAGGCAGCTGCTACAAAGGCAAATAAAATAATGGGATGTATTAAAAGAGGCATAGATGCTCATGAGGAGAACATAATTTTACCTCTATACAAGTCACTAGTTCGACCACACTTAGAATACTGTGCACAGTTCTGGTCTCCGGTGTATAAGAAAGACATAGCTGAACTGGAGCGGGTGCAGAGAAGAGCGACCAAGGTTATTAGAGGACTGGGGGGTCTGCCATACCAAGATAGGTTATTACACTTGGGGCTATTTAGTTTGGAAAAACGAAGACTAAGGGGTGATCTTATTTTAATGTATAAATATATGAGGGGACAGTACAAAGACCTTTCTGATGATCTTTTTAATCATAGACCTGAGACAGGGACAAGGGGGCATCCTCTACGTCTGGAGGAAAGAAGGTTTAAGCATAATAACAGACGCGGATTCTTTACTGTAAGAGCAGTGAGACTATGGAACTCTCTGCCGTATGATGTTGTAATGAGTGACTCATTGCTTCAATTTAAGAGGGGACTGGATACCTTTCTGGAAAAGTATAATATTACAGGGTATATATATTAGATTCCTTGATAAGGCGTTGATCCAGGGAACTAGTCTGATTGCCGTATGTGGAGTCGGGAAGGAATTTTTTTCCCCATGGTGGAGTTACTCTTTGCCACATGGGGTTTTTTTGCCTTCCCCTGGATCAACATGTTAGGGCATGTTAGGTTAGGCTATGGGTTGAACTAGATGGACTTACAGTCTTCCTTCAACCTTAATAACTATGTAACTATGTAACTATGTATTATCTGCAGCGATCAGGCATGGCGATGGGCGCGAAATGTGCACCAGCCTATGCGAACATCTTCCTGGGCTGGTGGGAGGAGATTTGTGTTTACCCGTCACCTGCATTCGCGACCCACGTACACGCCTGGGTCCGCTTTATAGATGATGTTTTTATCCTGTGGAAGGGCACTGTAGAGGATTGTGTAGATTTTTTTAACCATCTCAATTCCAATCCTTATAACATCTATCTCACATATTCCTTCTCTATTAGTGAGATCACCTTCTTGGATTTGAAGATCTTTCCTCAGGGGAATGGCTTGGCGACGAGCCTTTATCGCAAGCCAACTGCTACGAATTCGTTACTGGCATTCACAAGCTTTCACCCCTGGCACACTAAGGTGGGTGTCCCCACAGGACAATTTTTACGTGTTAGGCGCAACTGTACTCGCGATTCTGATTTTTGGATCTAGGCTTGGGATTTAACAGATCGCTTCCAGCAGAGAGGTTATCCGAAACGCGTTATATCTACCGCCTACCAAAGAGCAAGAAGTCAGGATCAGAGATCTCTTCTGGCCCCCAGGCAACGGTGTCAGGAGGCACAAACCAGATTCATTACTGACTTTAACAGCAGTTGGACACAGGTTAGTAACATCTTAGCCAAACACTGGCAGATTCTACGAGTAGATTCACAAACAGCAGAAATTACTAGTGAGCGACCCCTTATGACAGCAAGACGGGCTCCAAATTTAAGGGATCTGATCACTAGGAGTCACTTTAATAGACCTACGACGAGACTTAATAGAGGCATTGTCCTTAGGGGTTCGTTTCCATGTGGAGACTGCAATGTCTGTCCTCACATGGTAGTTACACGGGACGTTTTTGTCCATCCTACTCGTCTGAGTAGGCATCCCTTGAGGGCATACATCAATTGTAAGTCCAGGGATGTCATCTATGCCCTTATTTGTCCATGTAAAATGATATACGTCGGACAGACGTCGCAAGAACTTAGGAAACGGGTCCAGAAGCATATGTCCACGATACATCTAGCGGCTTCGGACTCAAGGAAAGGAAAGGCCCTTACTCCAGTGTCTGAACATTTTTTGGAACATCATAGCGGTTCCTCTGCGAATCTGCGGGTGGTTGGTCTACAAAAGATCACCCGTAACGAGAGGGGAGGGGACAAGCATAGGAATCTCTTACAAGTAGAATCTAGGTGGATTTTCCAATTACAAACTGTGGCCCCCCTTGGGCTCAACGAGGAAATTCTCTTTACGGGATTCCTCGGCTGTTGATTTATGGTCCTTTCTTTAGTATCATTATCCCTTGTCCTGGGCGATTAATACATGTGATCTATCTGTGACAATTTTTTTCTTAGGATGGTGCAATTGGCCGAGATGGTCCTTGTCATTCACTCATTTACCATCTGGGAATTAGATAGACCATCGGAATATGCCTCTGGACCCTGGAATGGGAGGAGTGACTGTGGACTATGCGACAAGCCACCTCTTTACCTCTGGACGTGTTTAAAAATTCTCTACATCGGGACGCGACATATGTGGAATCGGGCTGGACACTTGTTCTTTTTTATGTACATGACCTGATTGGCATGGATTATGTGCCTTGGACTCTTTCCGATGTTATTTTGGACTGTGGATGAATTGATGAAGAGTTCTCCTTGGGACAAGATTTATGGACTATTCTTGTATTATTTTGGACTATTTCCAGTTGGGTAATATGAGATGAATGTGTATCACTCACGTCCAGTTGCACTGTAGATATGATGGCAGATATGGTTGCATGTGAGATATGCCTGGTCTGTTTATTCATACACATATGTATATTATATATGGCTATGGATCTGTATCCAGACTATACTGGGATGTATCTATTTCCGAGGTTTATTCTATTGCCTTATTTGCTGCATTGATTGTTTGACTGTGTCCCATATCCATAAACTGCCATTTCTATATATATGTGTGTATATTTTACTTGGTATGTATTCTCTATCTAACCTTACCTTATCCCTTAGGTGCCCCATCGATTTTACAGTCATATTGTCTCCTGGGCTTTTGTTCCAGCCACTACATTTCCTATTCAGCCGTTATGGCCCCTTTCTTGTTTATCTTCTTTTTCCCTCCCCTTTCCTCCCAGCTATGCGAGATTCTCCTTCCCCGTCCTTATTCCGGTCGGTCCATCTCCCTGGGTCCGGGTATGGTTTCTTTGACGCTTGCGCAATGCGACTCAACATTGAGTCGGCTTTGCGCAGACGCCGTTCATCTCCATGGAGACCCCTTATACTCCCGGCGTCTATTCTTCCCTCTATGCGGTCAGCGCGTACCTCCTCACTTCCGCCTCCTGCATGGCGGTGACTCAGCTGTACACACTCCGGATGATGATTGGTCTGTATATATGTAAGTTCTTACCACCACTACACTCACTTCCCCTGACGAAGCCGCTGCGGCGGCGATACGCGTGGGGTGTCTGCTTATCACCCGATTCCTCTGTATCCACATGCCGGACATCTGATTTGGACTCTTATGTAGGACCTCATGGTTGGTTGAGGTTTGGGTGACGGCCTAGCTCCTCTGCTATTTAGCTACATAGATTGACTATTTGGCGTTATATCACCCCTTAGGTCTGTATAGGTTGATACCTTATTACTGTTCATTTGTTCATCCAGACTCTAATTTAGGGGTGTTTTCGCTATTATGTATGATGACATTTATGGGGGCTTTGTGATTTAGCCGTCATGACATTTTGAGGTACTATAACTGGTGTTTAATTGAGTCCGTGGCATGATATTTGTGATACAGTTATTTGGGGTCTTTTTCCTATTTGATTTATATAATTGTATGTGGGTGATTTATACAAGATATTGTGTGTTTTTAATGTTTTTATTTGTTGTGTTGTGGTGTTTTGAATAAACATTTTTTGTATTTTCATAATATATATGGTTGTGCGAGCCGCTTTGTAGCCCATTCTTTTTCTTTTTCTAGTTCAGGTTATACATCATTGGACTTGGCTCTGCACGCCTCCAACTAATTATATACGGCTTGAGTGCACCCTGTTTCTTATAAAACTACCACTGTCTGCTACTCAGCAGAGGAGCCCACCCCTGTACCTAGCTATGCCACCTGTTTATTTATGAACAATTTTTTGGCAGACATTTAGCCTACTTTATTATTAGAGCCTACTAACTGTGTCTGCTGCTCATTACAGTTGTCCTCTGCTGAACAAAGCAATGCCGCCAGTTTAGTCCTGTTACCAATTTTAAACTGCATTTAGCCTACTTAATTATTTGGGCCTACTAACTGTGTCAGCCACTCCTTACAGTTGTCGTCTGCTGAACAAAGCAATGCCGCCAGTTTAGTCCTGTTACCAATTTTGAACTGCATTAAGCCTACTTAATTATTTGGGCCTACTAACTGTGTCAGCCAGTCATTACAGTTGTCCTCCACTGAACAAAGCAATGCCGCCAGTTTAGTCCTGTTACCAATTTTGAACTGCATTTAGCCTACTTAATTATTTGGGCCTACTAACTGTGTCAGCCACTCCTTACTGTTGTCCTCCGCTGAACAAAGCAATACCGCCAGTGTAGTCCTGATACCAATTTTGAACTCCATTAAGCCTACTTAATTATTTGGGCCTACTAACTGTGTCAGCCACTTATTACAGTTGTCCTCCACTGAACAAAGCAATGCCGCCTGTTTAGTCCTGTTATCAATTTTGAACTGCATTTAGCCTACTTAATTATTTGGGCCTACTAACTGTGTCTGCCACTCCTTACAGTTGTCCTCCGCTGAACAAAGCAATGCCGCCTGTTTAGTCCTGTTACCAATTTTGAACTGCATTTAGCCCACTTTATTATTTGGGCCTACTAACTGTGTCTTCCACTCCTTACAGTTGTCCTCCGCTGAACAAAGCCATGCCACCTGTTTAGTCCTGTTACCAATTTTGAACTGCATTTAGCCTACTTAATTATTTGGGCCTACTAACTGTGTTTGCCCCTCATTACAGTTGTCCTCCACTGAACAAAGCCATGCCGCCTGTTTAGTCCTGTTACCAATTTTGAACTGCATTTAGCCTACTTAATTATTTGGGCCTACTAACTGTGTCTGCCCCTCATTACAGTTGTCCTCCACTGAACAAAGCAATGCCGCCTGTTTAGTCCTGTTACCAATTTTGAACTGCATTTAGCCCACTTTATTATTTGGGCCTACTAACTGTGTCTGCCACTCCTTACAGTTGTCCTCCGCTGAACAAAGCCATGCCGCCTGTTTAGTCCTGTTACCAATTTTGAACTGCATTTAGCCCACTTTATTATTTGGGCCTACTAACTGTGTCTGCCACTCCTTACAGTTGTCCTCCGCTGAACAAAGCAATGCCGCCTGTTTAGTCCTGTTACCAATTTTTAACTGCATTTAGCCCACTTTATTATTTGGGCCTACTAACTGTGTCTGCCACTCCTTACAGTTGTCCTCCGCTGAAGAAAGCAATGCCGCCAGTTTAGTCCTGTTACCAATTTTGAACTGCATTAAGCCTACTTAATTATTTGGGCCTACTAACTGTGTCAGCCAGTCATTACAGTTATCCTTCACTGAACAAAGCAATGCCGCCAGTTTAGTCCTGTTACCAATTTTGAACTGCATTAAGCCTACTTAATTATTTGGGCCTACTAACTGTGTCAGCCAGTCATTACAGTTGTCCTCCACTGAACAAAGCAGTGCCGCCAGTTTAGTCCTGTTACCAATTTTGAACTGCATTTAGCCTACTTAATTATTTGGGCCTACTAACTGTGTCAGACACTCCTTACAGTTGTCGTCCGCTGAACAAAGCAATGCCGCCAGTTTAGTCCTGTTACCAATTTTGAACTGCATTTAGCCTATTAATTATTTGGGCCTACTAACTGTGTCAGCCACTCATTACAGTTGTCCTCCGCTGAACAAAGCCATGCCACCTGTTTAGTCCTGTTACCAATTTTGAACTGCATTTAGCCTACTTAATTATTTGGGCCTACTAACTGTGTTTGCCCCTCATTACAGTTGTCCTCCACTGAACAAAGCCATGCCGCCTGTTTAGTCCTGTTACCAATT
Source organism: Ranitomeya variabilis (assembly GCF_051348905.1). NCBI lineage: Eukaryota > Metazoa > Chordata > Amphibia > Anura > Dendrobatidae > Ranitomeya > Ranitomeya variabilis. The sequence continues at coordinate 307,241,461 of NC_135234.1, read as the reverse complement.
TTGAACTGCATTTAGCCTACTTAATTATTTGGGCCTACTAATTGTGTCTGCCCCTCATTACAGTTGTCCTCCACTGAACAAAGCAATGCCGCCTGTTTAGTCCTGTTACCAATTTTGAACTGCATTTAGCCCACTTTATTATTTGGGCCTACTAACTGTGTCTGCCACTCCTTACAGTTGTCCTCCGCTGAACAAAGCCATGCCGCCTGTTTAGTCCTGTTACCAATTTTGAACTGCATTTAGCCCACTTTATTATTTGGGCCTACTAAATGTGTCTGCCACTCCTTACAGTTGTCCTCCGCTGAACAAAGCAATGCCGCCTGTTTAGTCCTGTTACCAATTTTTAACTGCATTTAGCCCACTTTATTATTTGGGCCTACTAACTGTGTCTGTCACTCCTTACAGTTGTCCTCCGCTGAAGAAAGCAATGCCGCCAGTTTAGTCCTGTTACCAATTTTGAACTGCATTAAGCCTACTTAATTATTTGGGCCTACTAACTGTGTCAGCCACTCATTACAGTTATCCTTCACTGAACAAAGCAATGCCGCCAGTTTAGTCCTGTTACCAATTTTGAACTGCATTAAGCCTACTTAATTATTTGGGCCTACTAACTGTGTCAGCCAGTCATTACAGTTGTCCTCCACTGAACAAAGCAGTGCCGCCAGTTTAGTCCTGTTACCAATTTTGAACTGCATTTAGCCTACTTAATTATTTGGGCCTACTAACTGTGTCAGACACTCCTTACAGTTGTCGTCCGCTGAACAAAGCAATGCCGCCAGTTTAGTCCTGTTACCAATTTTGAACTGCATTTAGCCTATTAATTATTTGGGCCTACTAACTGTGTCAGCCACTCATTACAGTTGTCCTCCACTGAACAAAGCAATGCCGCCTGTTTAGTCCTGTTATCAATTTTAAACTGCATTTAGCCTACTTAATTATTTGGGCCTACTAACTGTGTCAGCCACTCCTTACTGTTGTCCTCCGCTGAACAAAGCAATACCGCCAGTGTAGTCCTGATACCAATTTTGAACTCCATTAAGCCTACTTAATTATTTGGGCCTACTAACTGTGTCAGCCACTTCTTACAGTTGTCCTCCACTGAACAAAGCAATGCCGCCTGTTTAGTCCTGTTATCAATTTTGAACTGCATTTAGCCTACTTAATTATTTGGGCCTACTAACTGTGTCTGCCACTCCTTACAGTTGTCCTCCGCTGAACAAAGCAATGCCGCCTGTTTAGTCCTGTTACCAATTTTGAACTGCATTTAGCCTACTTAATTATTTGGGCCTACTAACTGTGTTTGCCCCTCATTACAGTTGTCCTCCACTGAACAAAGCCATGCCGCCTGTTTAGTCCTGTTACCAATTTTGAACTGCATTTAGCCTACTTAATTATTTGGGCCTACTAACTGTGTCTGCCCCTCATTACAGTTGTCCTCCACTGAACAAAGCAATGCCGCCTGTTTAGTCCTGTTACCAATTTTGAACTGCATTTAGCCCACTTTATTATTTGGGCCTACTAACTGTGTCTGCCACTCCTTACAGTTGTCCTCCGCTGAACAAAGCCATGCCACCTGTTTAGTCCTGTTACCAATTTTGAACTGCATTTAGCCCACTTTATTATTTGGGCCTACTAACTGTGTCTGCCACTCCTTACAGTTGTCCTCCGCTGAACAAAGCAATGCCGCCTGTTTAGTCCTGTTACCAATTTTTAACTGCATTTAGCCCACTTTATTATTTGGGCCTACTAACTGTGTCTGCCACTCCTTACAGTTGTCCTCCGCTGAAGAAAGCAATGCCGCCAGTTTAGTCCTGTTACCAATTTTGAACTGCATTAAGCCTACTTAATTATTTGGGCCTACTAACTGTGTCAGCCACTCATTACAGTTATCCTTCACTGAACAAAGCAATGCCGCCTGTTTAGCCCTGTTACCAATTTTGAACTGCATTAAGCCTACTTAATTATTTGGGCCTACTATCTGTGTCTGCCGCTCATTACAGTTGTCCTCCGCTGAACAAAGCAATGCCGCCTGTTTAGTCCTGTTACCAATTTTGAACTGCATTAAGCCTACTTAATTATTTGGGCCTACTAACTGTGTCTACCACTCCTTACAGTTGTCCTCCGCTGAACAAAGCCATGCCGCCTGTTTAGTCCTGTTACCAATTTTGAACTGCATTTAGCCTACTTAATTATTTGGGCCTACTAACTGTGTCTGCCCCTCATTACAGCTGTCCTCCACTGAAGAAAGCAATGCCGCCTATTCAGTCCTGTTACCAATTTTGAACTGCATTTAGCCTACTTAATTATTGGGGCCTACTAACTGTGTCTGCCCCTCATTACAGTTGTCCTCCACTGAACAAAGCAATGCCGCCAGTTTAATCCTGTTACCATTTTTGAACTGCATTTAGCCTACTTAATTATTTGGGCCTACTAACTGTGTCAGCCACTCATTACAGTTGTCCTCCACTGAACAAAGCAATGCCGCCTGTTTAGTCCTTGTGATGGTGTGATATGCTATGTGGGTATCATTTTTGTTTATATTTCTATTTTACTGATTATCATGGTGTTACTGTATCTTGTAGGATGAGTTGTTATTTGCCATCTGATATTCTCCCCACAGTTCTGTATTGTTATCTCTTCACACGGTCAGTGAATAATGTTGTTTGCTAATATGCTAATGACATGTTGACCTAGCTTGTTGAAACAATGAGCCCCTGAGATCTTCCCCCTCCTGGCCTGTGAATGAGGGGGGAGACTTGGAAATATCAGGGAGGTGAGACACAGAGATCTGTCTGATGTGGAAACATGATGTGAAGAGCATATCAGAGAGAAAGAAGGGAATATGGACTGTTATCCTCTGTGCTGGATTGTTGGACTTTTATCCTGTTACTGAAATGCATTCGTGTTCTGGAATATTTTATCTTTTGTGTGATGGATCGTATATATGTACCTTTCGTGTTTTGCCTAAATAAAGGTCTTGGAATTTGTCACTATTCTCTTGATCTGTTGATTGTGTGATATCGGAGAAGGAACCCGTGACAATTGGTGGCAAGCCGCGGGATCAACAGAGCGTAACCTAAGAACCACACACAGAGTGAGTACAGAAATTGGACTGTATCCAGTTTACAGGAGAGAGCCAGAGACCTGGGCCTGAACTACCAGGGACTGACTAAAGAGGTCTTTATCGATCTACTGGTGGATGCTAGCCAGACCACCTACTCCCATATGTCTGAGGGACGAGCACTGGAGATGAGGACCCCCACCCCAAAAAGCCAGTGGGTGGTGTGGTACGAAGAAGAGATGGTGGTTCTGGGCCCAGGCATCTCTCAGGAGTACAAGGAGGAGGCTGCCCGCCGGGCACAGCGGAGACAAGAAGCAATGGAGCTTGAAAGAGGGAGTAACGCAATGTGGAATGTAAGCCCAACGATCCGGGAGCCTTTACGGATCACCTGGACAGAGTTTAAGCCATTTGATGAGGCTTCCAGAGATGTGGAGGGGTTCTTCAAGGACTTTGAGCAGCAGTGTGTTGTGATGGAGGTGCCCCACTCTGGCTGGATGCGTTTGTTAGTGGGACTCCTGAACGGTAGCCTGGCGGAGGCTTTCCGAACCATTGACTCACAGCGGAATCGGGATTACAACATTGTAAAGCAGACTATCCTGGATTACCATGCTATCACCCCAGACTCATATAGGTCCAAGTTCCGAGACCTCCCATGCACTACGGGGGGATCGTTTAGGATGTATGCACATAAGATGTCCCAGGCATGTCGGAGATGGCTGGAAGCAGAAAATGCCTTTAGTGTGGAAGATGTCATACAGGTGTTCCTTATAGAACAATTTCTTGCCAAGTGCCCCACAGAGGTACGGGAATGGGTCCGGGAGCGCACGCTGTGCACCGTGGATAGAGCTGCAGCCCTGGCCGATGAAGCCCTTACTATCCGACCGCAATGGAGGAGGCTTCTGGACAATGAACCACGGCCTTCGACCACGCCCCATCCCCCTCCGATTATATCTGCCCCTCCACTCAGCCGCAGGCCGATGACAATCACAGCTCACAATCCTTGGCCCCAACAGTTCTGACCACGACCTGGGGGTATCACAGAGAGGAGATGTTACGGGTGTGGGCAACCTGGACATTTGCAGTCTGGCTGTCCCTCAAGGATTCGGAGGAAGCCCCACGCAGCCCCACCTCGTTCAGTGCATCTTATGCACTCCATCCTGCCTGAGGAAGAGCTACCACTACCCCCACCAGAGTGGACCACTGACCACGGCACCATAGATACCCCTCCTGGAGTATACGGACTCCGGCCTTTGTCCATCAGAAATACACAGAAACGGCTTTGCCACCTGCAGGATGTCTTAATTGATGGATACAAAGTGTCGGGATTTAGAGACACGGGGGCATTCCTGACTATCGCTGCCCCCCGTGTGGTTCGACCCGAGGCAATTTACCAGGGCCCGGGAATTCCTATTGTCCTGGCGGGGGGGCGGGGTTGTCCGCAAATATATACAGAGAGCTTTGGTAGGTTTGGATTTCGGTTTTGGAGAAAAACTGTGTTGGATTGGCGTTATGGGAGGACTTCCTGCAGATATCCTCCTTGGAAATGACATTGGGGAGTTGCAAAGTCATTTTGTGGGAGCAGAAGGTCCGTGGGCCTCTCACTCTTCTGAAAGAACAATTGGAGGGAGATATCGCAGATACCGTAACGCCCATCATTCCCTACGTTCTAGAGTTCAGAGACTGTCTCGCCCAGCTAGCTACCTTGGCTAATGAACATCAGCGAACGGCCCAGTCCAGTCAAAAAGCCTGGTATGACCATAAAGCCAGGACCCGGAAATTTATGGACAAGTGCTCATGATTATTGCAACCCCTGCCACTGTACAAGGAACTATAGACAGTGGAGCAAAGTGGACTAAAATGAGCAGGCCAGAGGTCTGTGTACACCTAATGGCGTGCTCACTTATTATGAGGGGGGAGAGGTTGTGATGGTGTGATATGCTATGTGGGTATCATTTTTGTGTATATTTCTATTTTACTGATTAACATGGTGTTACTGTATCTTGTAGGATGAGTTGTTATTTGCCATCTGATATTCTCCCCACAGTCCTGTATTGTTATCTCTTCACAGGGTCAGTGAATAATGTTGTTTGTTAATATGCTAATGGTATGTTGACCTAGCTTGTTGAAACAATGAGCCCCTGAGACCTTCCCCCTCCTGGCCTGTGAATGAGGGGGGAGACTTGTAAATATCAGGGAGGTGAGACACAGAGATCAGTCTGATGTGGGAACATGATGTGAAGAGCATATCAGAGAGAAAGAAGGGAATATGGACTGTTATCCTCTGTGCTGGATTGTTGGACTTTTATCCTGTTACTGAAATGCATTCGTGTTCTGGAATTTTTTATCCTTTGTGTGATGGATCATATATATATATGGACCTTTAATGTTTTGCCTAAATAAAGGTCTTGGAATTGTTCACTATTCTCTTGCTCTGTTGATTGTGTGATACCGGAGAAGGAACCCGTGACAGTCCTGTTACCAATTTTGAACTGCATTTAGCCTACTTAGTAAGTGTACCTGTGTCTCCTCTCTTCTGCAGGGGACTCTCTTCAGACAATTTCACACAGAGACACAGTCCATTGCAAATTTCAACTGAACAACTTTACTGTCTTCAGTACTACAGTAGTAGTCCCATCATCCGGCTAATGTGTTGAATGTACAAAAAAAAAAACACACACACACACATATGCAGTACATACAACATACACCATGTGACATGCAACATGCGATGACATGCAACATGCAACAACATGCGACATGTGACGACATGCACCATGTGACATGCGATGACATGCAGCATGCGAAAATGCAACATGCGACGACATGCAACACCCGACATGCGATGACATGCAACACGCGACATGCGACGACATGCAACATGTGACATGCACCATGCGACAGCATGCACCATGCGACAACATGCAACATGCGACGGCATGCAACATGCGATGACATGCGACATTTCCTACTCCACACTGATGAGGGGCCAATACCCCGAAACAGCTGTCTGTGGATGAATACCATGTTTTGGCATAGGTGGTTTTCCTTTATTGGATGCTGCCCTTCCCGTGGTTGTTCCTTCCCGGTGAAAGACCTGGCTATTCATTGCTTGCGTTGAGAAACACGTGATGGTGTCTCTGCGGCTTTTCTACATGCGACATGTGATGACATGCACCATGCGACAACATGCGACATGTGACAGCATGCGACATGCGAAGACATGCGACATGCACCATGCGACATGCAATAACATGTGACATGCGACGACATGCAACATACGACATGCAGCATGCGACATGCGATGACATGCACCATGCGAGGACATGCAACATACGACATGCAACATGCAATGACATGCGACATGCAGCATGCGACATACGATGACATGCACCATGCAACAACATGCGACAGCATGCAACATGCACCATGCAATAACATGTGACATGCAACGACATGCAACATATGACATGCAGCATGCGATGACATGCGACGACATGCGACATGTGACAGCATGCGACATGCGATGACATGTGACATGCACCATGCGACGACATGCAGCATGCAACATGCGACATGCACCATGCAATGACATGCGACATGCAGCATGCGACAACATGCAACATGTGACATGCACCATGCGACGACATGCAACAGCATGCGACATGCGATGACATGCACCATGCGACGACATGCAGCATGCAACAACATGCAACATGCACCATGCAATGACATGCGACAGGCAGCATGCGACAACATGCAACATGTGACATGCGACGACATGCAACATGTGATGACATGCAACAACATGCCACATGCTACATGCACCATGCGACGACATGCGACATGTGACAGCATGCGACATGCGATGACATGCAACATGCACCATGCGACGACATGCAGCATGCAACAACATGCAATGACATGCACATGCAATGACATGCAGCATGCGACAACATGCAACATGTGACATGCAACATTTGACATGCAGCATGCGACATGTGATGACATGCGACATGCGATGGCATGCGACATGCAACATGCCACATACAGTACATACATACAGTACATACAACATACATATAGACATACAGTACATATAACAGAGTACATACTCACCATCACTTGTCACTTTGATCCCCAAAGCCAGTGCCATCTGTAAAAAATATTAAAATAATAAACAAACACTATACTCCCTGATCCGCAGAAATCCAATTAAAACGAGTGTCCCATGACGATCTCCCGTGGAGAGCAGGTCGCATTAGCAGCATCATGCGACCGCTCTCCAGGGGCTCCAGGAATACAATGATGGAAGGTATCCTTCCACAATGTATTCCTCACAATGCATTCCTACGCCCCTGTGAGAAAATAGTCCCTAGTCTCACTTTATGCCATTGCTGTGTGAGAAATTTTCCCAAGCAGCAATTGCCATAAAGTGAGACTTTGAACTCTAGTAACCTCTCAGTGATGCACTGTAGGAGCCATTGTCACTCGATGTCACTGTTCTATAGGGGAGATCGACGTGGGACACTCTTTATTAATTGGACTATGGCGGACAGGTAGTATACGGTTTATTATTTTACGTTTTTTGCAGGCGCTGAAGTATGGTAAGTATGGTTAAATGAAGAATATTAAAATACTTTTTTCCTAATGTGTGTGTTTTATTAACCCTTTATTACTATTGGATTAATAACGCATAGGCGTCTTATTGACGCCTCTCCGTTATTAACCCGGCTTAATGTCACCTTACAATAGCAAGGTGACATTAACCCATTATTACCCCATATCCCACCGCTACACAGGAGTGGGAAGAGAGGGGCTAAGTGCCGGAATTGGTGCATCTTACAGATGCGCCATTTCTGGGGCGGCTGCGGACTGGTATTTGTAGCCGGGGGGGCAATATCCATGGCCCCTCTCTAGGTTATGAATATCAGCCCGCAGCTGTCTGCGTAGCCTTTCTGGCTATAAAATATAGGGGGACCCCACGTCATTTTTTTTGGGGGGGGGTCCCCTTATTTTAATAGCCAGTAAAGGCTACGCAGACAGCTACGGGCTGATATTCATAGCAGGCTGCAAATATTGGCCCCCGGCTGTCAGATTTCCCCCTCTGGCGCAGAAAATTGCGCGGGAGCCCACGCCATTTTTTTTTTCGTTTTTTTTTAACTGAAACATATTGTTCATTAACCCCTTTCTGCCAGCTGACGGAATAGTACGTCAGCTGGCAGTATCCCCCACTTTGAGGTGGGCTTCGGCGGTGAGCCCACTTCAAAGCCGTAACATGTCAGCTGTTTTCAATATAACCAAAAAAATTTACATGAAAATGAAAATTTTTTCTTCTGGGCTCCGTCGCAATTCGTCGTTATGGGCAAAAAACAGATCCTGCAAATGTGCTTGCAGGATGCGTTTTTTGCCCATAGACTTGTATTAGCGACGGATGGGCACACGTCGCATCCGTCATGCGACGGATCCGTCGTATTTTGGCGAGCGTGACGCACAAAAAAAGTTCAATGTAACGTTTTTTTGTGCGACGTGTCCGCCCCCTCCTCCCCGCTTTTCACAATGGGCAGCGTTGTAAAACTGCATCCACTGCCCACGTTGTGCTAAATTTACCACAATGTCCGTCGGTACGTCGGGCCGATGGTTTGCGACGGCCCTGTACCGACGGAAGTGTGAAAGTAGCCTTACATCCAAATTAGCTGCAGATTGGATGCTGCATACTTGTAGTCCCATCAGATGATGCCTGCACACACAACCCAAAAGAGCCCCCGCACACACCCGAACAGTCCCGCGCACAACCGAACAGCCCGCAGACCCCACCTGCACACATATACATGCACACAGTCACCGCTCACACACTTCCCTCCTCCCGAACTGTAGTGTTTCTCGGACCCACATCCACAGCAAAAATGCACATATTTTTTACATCTGCGGTTTTGCCGCGGATGTGCCCGACTCAATGAAAGTCTAAGGCCGGAGTCACACTACAGCGAGATACGGCAGAGCCTCGCAGGTTAAAAACAAGCTCTGGCACCGGCACTCCGGAGCAGAGCGTGCAGTGTAATGACTGGCGAAGAGCGGATGCATCTGAGTAACGATTAGCCAGATGGACAACCCTGGCTGCTGCATTAACCCCTTTCTGACATTGGACGTACTATCCCGTCGAGGTGGGGTGGGCCCGTATGACCACCGACGGGATAGTACGTCCAGCGCGATTGGCGGCGCTCACTGGGGGGGGCGCGGCTGATCGCGGCCGGGCGTCAGCTGACTATCGCAGCTGACATCCGGCACTATGTGCCAGGAGCAGTCACGGACCGCCCCCGGCACATTAACCCCCGGCACACCGCGATCAAACATGATCGCGGTGTGCCAGCGGTATAGGGAAGCATCGCGCAGGGAGGGGGCTCCCTGCGGGCTTCCCTGAGACCCCCGGAGCAATGCGATGTGATCGCGTTGCTGTGAGCGTCTCTTACCTACTCCTCACTGCAGGTGCCAGGATCCAAGATGGCTGCGGCATCCGGGTCCTGCAGGGAGGGAGGTGGCTTACCGAGTGCCTGCTCAGAGCAAGCGCTTGGTAAGCCTGCAGTGCTGTATGTCAGATTGGTGATCTGACAGAGTGCTGTGCAAACTGTCAGATCAGCGATCTGTGATGTCCCCCCCTGGGACAAAGTAAAAAAGTAAAAAAAAAAATTTCCACATATGTAAAAAAAAATTTAAAAAAAATTCCTAAATAAATAAAAAAAATATATATATTATTCCCATAAATACATTTCTTTATCTAAATAAAAAACCAAAACAATAAAAGTACACATATTTAGTATCGCCGCGTCCGTAACGACCCCACCTATAAAACTAAATCACTAGTTAACCCCTTCAGTGAACACCGTAGGAAAAAAAAGAAAACGAGGCAAAAAACAACGCTTTATTATCATACCGCCGAACAAAAAGTGGAATAACACGCAATCAAAAAGACGGATATAAATAACCATGATACCGCTGAAAACGTCATCTTGTCCCACAAAAAACGAGCAGCCATACAGCGTGATCAAAGAAAAAATAAAAAAGTTATAGTCCTCAGAATAAAGTGATGCCAAAATAATTATTTATTCTATAAAATAGTTTTTATCGTATAAAAGCGCCAAAGCATAAAAAAATGATATAAATGAGGTATCGCTGTAATCGAACTGACCCGAAAAATAAAACTGCTTTTATCAATTTTACCAAACGTGGAACGGTATAAACGCCTCCCCCAAAAGAAATTAATGAATAGCTGTTTTTTTGTCATTCTGCCTCACAAAAATCGGAATAAAAAGCGATCAAAAACTGTCACGTGTCCGAAAATGTTACCAATAAAAACGTCAACTCGTCCCGCAAAAAACAAGACCTCACATGACTCTGTGGACCAAAATAATGTGGAGACGCAAAAACTTTTTTGCTATAAAAAGTGTCTTTTAGTGTGTGACGGCTGCCAATCATAAAAATCCGCTATAAAAAACACTATAAAAGTAAATCAAACCCCCCTTCATCACCCTCTTAGTTAGGGAAAAATAATAAAATTAAAAAAAATGTATTTATTTCCATTTTCCCATTAGGGTTAGGGCTAGGGTTAGGGCTATGGTTAGGGCTAGGGTTAGGGTTGGGGCTAGGGTTGGAGCTAAAGTTAGGGTTAGGGTTGGGGCTAATGTTAGGGTTAGGGTTGGGGCTAAAGTTAGGGTTAGGGTTTGGATTACATTTACGGTTGGGATTAGGGTTGGGATTAGAGTTAGGGGTGTGTCAGGGTTAAGGGTGTGGTTAGGGTTACCATTGGGATTAGGGTTAGGGGTGTGTTTGGATTAGGGTTTCAGTTAGAATTGGGGGTTTCCACTGTTTAGGCACATCAGGGCTCTCCAAACGCGACATGGCGTCCGATCTCAATTCCAGCCAATTCTGCATTGAAAAAGTAAAACAGTGCTCCTTCCCTTCCGAGCTTTCCCGTGCGCCCAAACAGGGGTTTACCCCAACATATGGGGCATCAGCGTACTCGAGACAAATTGGACAACAACTTTTGGGGTCCAACTTCTCTTGTTACCCTTGGGAAAATATAAATTTTGGGGGCTAAAAATCATTTTTGTTGAAAAAAAAAGACTTTATTTTCACGGCTCTGCATTGTAAACTGTAGTGAAACACTTGTGGGTTCAAAGTTCTCACAACACATCTAGATAAGTTCCTTGGGAGGTCTAGTTTCCAATATGGGGTCACTTGTGGGGGTTAATACTGTTTGGGTACATCAGGGGCTCTGCAAATGCAACGTGATGCCTGCAGACCAATCCATCTAAGTCTGCATTCCAAATGGCGCTCCTTCCCTTCCAAGCTCTGCCATGCGCCCAAACAGTGGTTCCCCCCCACATATGGGGTATCAGCATACTCAGGACAAATTGGACAACAACTTTTGGGGTCCAATTTATCCTCTTACCCTTGAGAAAATACAAAACTGGGGGCTAAAATATAATTTTTGTGAAAAAAAAAAGAATTTTTATTTTCACGGCTCTGCGTTATAAACTTCTGTGAAGCACTTGTTGGGTCAAAGTGCTCACCACACATCTAGATAAGTTCCTTAAGGGGTCTACTTTTCAAAATGGTGTCACTTGTGGGGGGTTTCAATGTTTAGGCACATCAGGGGCTCTCCAAACGCAACATGGCGTCTCATCTTAATTCCAGTCAATTTTGCATTGAAAAGTCAAATGGCGCTCCTTACCTTCCGAGCTCTGCTATGCGCCCAAACAGTGGTATCGGCGTACTCAGGACAAATTGCACAACAACTTTTGGGGTCCAATTTCTTCTCTTACCCTTGGGAAAATAAAAAATTGGGGGCGAAAAGATAATTTTTGTGAAAAAATATGATTTTTATTTTTACGGCTCTGCATTATAATCTTCTGTGAAGCACTTGGTGAGTCAAAGTGCTCACCACACATCTAGATAAGTTCCTTAGGGGGTCTAATTTCCAAAATGGTGTCACTTGTGGGGGGTTTCAATGTTTAGGCACATCAGGGGCTCTCCAAACGCAACATGGCGTTCCATCTCAATTCCAGTCAATTTGGCATTGAAAAGTCAAATGGCGCTCCTTCCCTTCCGAGCTCTGCGGTGCGCCCAAACAGTGGTTTACCCCCACATATGGGGTATCAGCGTACTCAGCACAAATTGTACAACAACTTTTGGGGTCCATTTTCTCCTGTTACCCTTGTAAAATACAACAAATTGGAGCTGAAATAAACTTTGTGTAAAAAAAATGTAAATGTTAATTTTTATTTAAACATTCCAAAAATTCCTGTGAAACACCTGAAGGGTTAATACATTTCTTGAATGTGGTTTTGAGCACCTTGAGGGGTGCAGTTTTTAGAATGGTGTCACACTTGGGTATTTTCTATCATATAGATGTGAGATGTGGTCCCTAAAAAAAAATGGTGTTGTAAAAATGAGAAATTGCTGGTCAACTTTTAAACCCTTATAACCCCCTAACAAAAAAAAATGTTGGTTCTTAAATTGTGCTGATGTAAAGTAGACATGTGGGAAATGTTACCTATTAAGTATTTTGTGTGACATACAGTGGGGCAAAAAAGTATTTAGTCAGTCAGCAATAGTGCAAGTTCCACCACTTAAAAAGATGAGAGGCGTCTGTAATTTACATCATAGGTAGACCTCAACTATGGGAGACAAACTGAAAAAAAATCCAGAAAATCACATTGTCTGTTTTTTTATCATTTTATTTGCATATTATGGTGGAAAATAAGTATTTGGTCAGAAACAAAATTTCATCTCAATACTTTGTAATATATCCTTTGTTGGCAATGACAGAGGTCAAACGTTTTCTGTAAGTCTTCACAAGGTTGCCACACACTGTTGTTGGTATGTTGGCCCATTCCTCCATGCAGATCTCCTCTAGAGCAGTGATGTTTTTGGCTTTTCGCTTGGCAACACGGACTTTCAACTCCCTCCAAAGGTTTTCTATAGGGTTGAGATCTGGAGACTGGCTAGGCCACTGTGTTTCTACCAAACAGTTCCAGTTTGGTTTCATCAGACCATAGGGCATTCTCCCAAAACTCCTCTGGATCATCCAAATGCTCTCTAGCAAACTTCAGACGGGCCCGGACATGTACTGGCTTAAGCAGTGGGACACGTCTGGCACTGCAGGATCTGAGTCCATGGTGGCGTAGTGTGTTACTTATGGTAGACCTTGTTACATTGGTCCCAGCTCTCTGCAGTTCATTCACTAGGTCCCCCCGCGTGGTTCTGGGATTTTTGCTCACCGTTCTTGTGATCATTCTGACCCCACGGGGTGGGATTTTGCGTGGAGCCCCAGATCGAGGGAGATTATCAGTGGTCTTGAATGTCTTCCATTTTCTAATTATTGCTCCCACTGTTGATTTCTTCACTCCAAGCTGGTTGGCTATTGCAGATTCAGTCTTCCCAGCCTGGTGCAGGGCTACAATTTTGTTTCTGGTGTCCTTTGACAGCTCTTTGGTCTTCACCATAGTGGAGTTTGGAGTCAGACTGTTTGAGGGTGTGCACAGGTGTCTTTTTATACTGATAACAAGTTTAAACAGGTGCCATTACTACAGGTAATGAGTGGAGGAAAGAGGAGACTCTTAAAGAAGAAGTTACAGGTCTGTGAGAGCCAGAAATCTTGATTGTTTGTTTCTGACCAAATACTTATTTTCCACCATAATATGCAAATAAAATGATAAAAAAACAGACAATGTGATTTTCTGGATTTTTTTTTCTCAGTTTGTCTCCCATAGTTGAGGTCTACCTATGATGTAAATTACAGACGCCTCTCATCTTTTTAAGTGGTGGAACTTGCACTATTGCTGACTGACTAAATACTTTTTTGCCCCACTGTATCTCTGTGATTTAAGGGCATAAAAATTCAAAGTTGGAAAATTGCAAAATTTTCAAAATTTTCGCCAAATTTCCGTTTTTTCACAAATAAACGCAAGTTATATCGAAGAAATTTTACCACTATCATGAAATACAATATGTCATAAGAAAACATTGTCAGAATCGCCAAGATCCGTTGAAGCGTTCCAGAGTTATAACCTCATAAAGGGACAGTGGTCAGAATTGTAAAAATTGGCCCGGTCATTAACGTGCAAACCACCCTTGGGGGTAAAGGGGTTAAGGATGGACTGGAGAGGGGAAAGTTGAGTAAGGGGGAGGCCAATTAATAGAGCATTGCAATAGTCCAGGCGGGAGTGGATCAGGGCGACAGTGAGGGCTTTTGTTGTCTCCATGGTAAGAAAAGGGCAGATTCTAGAGATGTTCTTTAGGTGTAAGCGGCACGAGCGGGCAAGAGATTGTATATGGGAGGTGAAGGAGAGATCGGAGTCAAACAAAACACCCAGACAGCGTGCCTGCTGCCGGGGTGTTATTATGGTGCCACCCACGGAGAGGGAAATGTCAGATTTAGGGAGGTTAGTAGATGGCGGGAGCAGAAGAAGTTCAGTTTTGGAGAGGTTGAGTTTCAGATAGAGAGCCGACATGATGTTGGAGACTGCGGACAGTCAGTGGCGTTCTGTAGTACAGCGGGGGTAAGGTCAGGGGATGACGTGTATAGTTGTGTGTCTTCAGCATAAAGATGGTACTGAAAGCCAAATCTGCTGATGGTCTGTCCAATTGGGGCCGTGTAGAGGGAGAAGAGAAGGGGGCCAAGGACTGAGCCCTGGGGTACCCCGACAGTGAGAGGAAGAGGAGATGAAGTGGAACCAGAGAACAGAACACTGAAGGAGCGGTCAGAAAGATAGGAGGAGAACCAGGAGAGAGCAGTGTCCTTAATGCCTAGTGACTGGAGCCTAGAGAGTTTGAGAGGGTGGTCAACAGTGTCAAAAGCTGTAGAAAGGTCGAGAAGAATGAGCAGAGAGTGGTCACCATTACATTTTGCTCTCAGAAGGTCATTGGTCACCTTGATGAGTACAGTTTCTGTTGAATGTAGGGGGGCGGAAACCGGACTGTGAAGGGTCTAGGAGGGAATGAGTGGAGAGGTTTTTTTTAGTAATGGAGTAATGATAGAGTGTTTGAAGGAGGAGGGGAAATGCCAGAGGAGAGGGAGAGATTAAAGATTGTGGTTAGGTGAGTTGTGACAACTGGAGAGAGAGACTGGAGGAGGTGTGAGGGAATGGGGTCGGTAGTGCATGTAGTCGGACGAGAAGAGGAGAGGAGCTTGGAGACTTCTTCTGTGATGGGATCGAATGTGGAGAGTGAGCCAGGGGAGATGCAGGGAGGGATGGGAGTCATTGCACTTGGTGTCTGGGAGCGGATTTCCTGACAGATATTGTCTATTTTCTCTATAAAGTGGGAGGCCAGGTCATCAGCACAAATGTCTGTGATAGGATCTTGTGCTTTTGGCCTGAGGAGGGAGTGAAAGGTGTTAAAAAGTTTCTTGGGGTTGCTGGATAGTGAGGAGATCAGGGTGGTGTAGTAGGTCTGTTTGGCGAGGTGAAGGGCAGAGTTATAGGTTCTTAACATAAATTTGAGGTGTGTGAAGTCTTCTGGTGTGCGTGTTTTCCTCCATAAGCGTTCAGCACTCCTAAAGCATCGCTGGAGAAATCGGGTTTGCGATGTGAGCCAGGGCTGTTTCACTCTGTGTTTGGAGGTTCTGAGGGTGAGGGGAGCTACTTGTTCAAGGGTGCTTCTAAGAGTGTCGTTGTAGTGATGTACAGCCAGATTAGGACATGAAAAAGAAGAGATTGGGGACAATGATGAGTGTAGGGAGTCTGAAAGTGTATGAGGGTTAATGGCATGTAGATTTCTGAATGTGTTGTAGGTAGGAAAGTGCTGGGGTGGGGGAGAAATTGTGAGTGTGAAGGATAGAATGTTGTGGTCAGAGAGGGGAAGCGGTGAGTTATCTAGGTAGGAGATTGAACAGAGACGGACAAAGACCAGGTCCAGGGTATTACCGTCTTTGTGTGTTTCAGAGGTTGAGAGCTGTGAGAGGCCTAGAGAAGTGGTTAATGATAGAAGCTGGGATGCAGATGTGGAAGTGGGGCTGTTAATGGGGATGTTGAAGTCTCCCAGGATAAGGATTGGAAGTTCTGAGGAAATGAAGTGCAGCAACCAGGCTGTGAAGTGGTCCAGGAAGTGGGTGGGTGAGCCTGGGGGCCGGTATATGACCGATACTCTGAGGGAGAGGGGACGAATGAGCCTGATGGTGTGGACCTCAAAAGAAGGGAATGAGAGTGATGGATCTGGGGGGATGACCTAGAACATGCATTGTGGGGACAGGAGTATGCCGACTCCACCACCAGGTCTGTTTGTGGGTCTCGGGGAATGGGAGAATTGTAAGCCACTATGAGAAATGGCAGCGGGGGAGACAGTGTCAGAGTCCTGGATCCAGGTTTCAGTGAGGGCCAACAGATTTAGAGAGTTGTTCAGAAAGTAGTTGTGCAGGAAAAGAAGCTTGCTACATACAGACCGTGGATTCCAAAGGGCACAATTGAAAGAGAGAGATGAGGGAGTGCAAGTAATATTAATAAGGTTAGTATGGTTTTGATATGAGGTAGGGTAGCGGTTGAAGTTGAGGGAGATGTCCCCCGAAGTCAGTAGGAGTAAGAAGATATAAATCAAGTAGTTTTTGGAAGTGTATGAAGTTTTTTTGTGCGGTGTGTTTGGGCAAGATGGGTTGAGGTTTTCCAGGAAGGTGAGAAGTGCATGGGAGCTGTACATGGGAGAGGGAAGGAGAGAGGATCTATCTATCCATCCCATATCTATCTATCTATCTATCTATCTATCTATCTATCTATCTATCTATCTATCTATCTATCTATGTGTAATGGAGTGTGGGTTGGACAAATGTAAAAGAGGAGGTTGGACAGAAATGACATCACAAATCTTTTTGAAGATAGAGGAGGGAGAGGAGGGAGGGGGAGGTTTCGGTGTGTTTTGGAGTGGGTGTGGTAGGTTCGTGCTTAGAAGCCTGTGCAAAGCATCATGGAACTTGTAGTATTAGAGCACAATAACTCAAGAGAAAGGAAGTTGTCGATTAACCCCATGAGAGCTGGATCCAGCACTGAAGATGTGCTGCTACAGCATGATAAAAGGTAATATTGCTAAAATAAACACAGTGGATGTTTTCAGTGGCACATAATAGCAAGATTTATGAAAAAAAAAATATTGTAGTGGACACCTTCTTTAAAGGTTATGGAGCTGACTGCCCTGTCAGGGCGCTCCCGCCCAACTGATTCAAATTCCCGACTTACCTCAGCTGAACGGCCGTTAGCTCCTCCCACTTTAAACTATGTACATACTGAACATACTTTACACCCCATCTAGTGGTCAAATTAGGGCACTACGCTTTCCCTATAGCAAGGTATTATATTATACAAGATGGTGACTGGATTCTCACGCATCGGGTATTCTAGAATATGTATGTAGTTTATTTATGAAGATTTAAGAATATTCAGTACTAGATGGTGGCCCAATTCTAATGCATCGGTGTCCTCCATGTTATTCTCTCCCTCACAGACTGTTCCCCATGTTATTCTCTCCCTCACAGACTGTCCTTCATGTTATTCTCGTTCTAGTATACAGTATGTATGTAGTTTATTTATGAACGGCTGATTGGTCGAGGTTGGCCGGGAGCGACCAATCAGCAACGTGGGATTTCGGTTACAAACAGACCCTTAGACAATTATATATATAGAAATGTGACTGAACTACGTGGCACTGTGACTGACAGAACTTGTTCAGTAAACATGACTGAACTACATCACACTGTGACTGACAGAACTTGTTCAGTAAAAGTGACTGAACTACGTGGCACTGTGATTGACAGAACTTGTTCAGTAAATGTGAGTGAACTACATGGCACTGTGACTGACAGAACTCATTCAGTAAACGTCACTGAACTATGTGGCACTGTGACTGACAGAACTTGTTCAGTAAACGTCACTGAACTACGTGGCACTGTGACTGACAGAACTTGTTCAGTAAACGTCACTGAACTACGTGGCACTGTGACTGACAGAACTTGCTCAGTAAACGTGACTGAACTGAGTGGCACTGTGACTAACAGAACTTGTTCAGTAAACGTGACTCAACTGTGTGGCACTGTGACTGACAGAACTTGTTGCGGACTGCGCCTGTCGCTGATTGGTCGTGGGCGGCAGGCGTGACCAATCAGCGACGCGGGATTTCCGTTACAGAGAGAATTAGACGATTATATAGTAGACTAGATGGTGGCCCGATTCTAACGCATCGGGTATTCTAGAATATGTATGTAGTTTATTTATGAAGTTTTCAGAATAATGTAATTTATACACAGGATTCGGCTGGCCGGGCACGACCAATTAGTGAAGCGTGGTTCAAATTTGGCGCCAATTCGCGGCCGGACTGTGCCTGTCGCTGATTGGTCATACCCAGCTGGCCGTGAACAATCAGTGAAGTCAGGGCCTGTCCCAGGTTTTTGAGGGCCCCGGGTGAAAGAGTCTCAGTGGGCCCCCCTCTTTAACACATACCACGATTCATGATGCACAGATACAGCAGAGAAATATACCACAGCCAACTAGCATATAATACAGCCCATGTAGCATATAGAACAGTCACATAGAATATAGCACAGGCCACGTAGTATATAGCACAGGCCACGTAGTATATAACACAGCTCACATAGCATATAGCACAGCCCACGTAGCATATAACACAGCCACATAGTATATAACAGACCACGTAGCATATAACACAGCCCATGTAGTATATAGCACAGCCACGTAGAATATAGCACAGCCATGTAGAATATAGCACAGCCCACGTAGTATATAGCACAATCCACATAGTATATAGCACAGCCCACGTAGTGTATAACACAGCCCACGTAGTATATAGCATAGCCCACGCAGTGTATAGCACAGCCCACGTAGTATATAACACAGCCCATGTAGTATATAAAACAAGCCATGTAGTATATAACACAGCCCACGTAGTATATAACACAGCCCACGCAGTATATAACACAGCCACATAGTATATAACACAGCCACATAGTATATAACACAGCCACGTAGTATATTGCCCAGCCACGTATATTGCACAGCTACGTAGTATATAGCACAGCCCACGTAGTATATAACACAGCCACGTAGTATATAGCACAGCCCACGTAGTATATAACACAGCCACAAAGTATATAGCACAACCCACGTAGTATATAGCACAGCTCATGAAGTATATAACACAGCCACATTTATATTGCCCAGCCACGTAATATATTGCACAGCCACGTAGTATATAGCACAGCCCACGTAGTATATAACACAGTCCACGTATTATATAGCACATCCCACGTAGTATATAGCACAGCCCACGTAGTATATAACACAGCCCACGCAGTATATAACAGCCCACGCAGTATATAACACAGCCCATGCAGTATATAACACAGCCCATGCAGTATATAACACAGCCCACACACTATATAACACAGCCCATGCAGTATATAACACAGCCCACGTAGTATATAGCAATGTGGGCACCATATCCCTGTTAAAAAAAGAAATGAAATAAAAAATAGTTATATACTCACCTCCTGGCGGCCCCCGGATCCAGGTGAGGCTTTTAGCGATGCTCCTCGCAATGCTCCGGTCCCGTGAGACCGCTACGTCATCATCTCGCGAGACCGCAATGCATGGACCGCAGCGTCGTGAGGAGCGGGACAGGCGCCGGAAGGTGAGTATATAATGATTTTTTTTTTTTATTATTTCTAACATTAGATCTTTTTTACTATTGATGCTGCATAGGCAGCATCAATAGTAAAAAGTTGGTCACACAGGGTTAATAGCAGCGTTAACGGACTGCGTTACACCGCATCATAACGCAGCCATTAACCCTGTGTGAGCGCTGACTGGAGGGGAGTATGGAGGGGGCACTGACGGAGAGTAGGAAGGGGCGAATTCGCGGCCGGACTGTGCTCTGTGAGGCCAGTCTCACCTCCCATAGGGGTGGAGCCGCATATTCATCCCTGTAATGAGCGGCACCACGTGACAGCTCACACAGGACAAGCTGCGACGCTGAGAGGAAGCATCGAGGGAGCTGGGTGAGTATTTTAATGCAAGAGGGCGGGCGCACAGGGGGTGGGAGGCGGGATGTAACCAGGAACTTTATTTTAACCACAAAAAAATAAAAAAACATTGATTTTTCATTCCTTCTCTCCAGCGAACGCTGCTGGAGTAAAGGAATTAATTCCGGCTTCGGCACCACACGCTGGGGACAGCGCTTACTGTAGCGCTGTCTCCTGTACTGTCCTTGTGCTCCTCAGTTGGCACACGGGCGGCACACAGACAGCATCCGTGTGCGGTACGTGTTTACACGGACCCATTGACTTTAGTGTGATCCGTGCGCTCCCACGAACACTAACATGTCTCTGTGTTTTTCAAACGGACACACGGTCCGTGAAAACACACTGACATGTGCAGAGACACATTTATTTTAATGTATCTACATGAGTCAGTGTCTCCGGTACGTGAGAAAACTGTCACCACACGTACCGGAGCCACTGACGTGTGAAACAGGCCTGACGCGGGATTTCCGTTACAGACAGACAGACAGATGGAAGTACCCCTTAGACGATTATATAGATAGATACAGTGGAGGAACATTAATTACATACAGTAGGAGATATTTACAGTAGCACTATACAAAGGCAAAACACAATATTAAACATTAATATAAATACATGCTGATATCTATACAGGAGGGTCTTTATGACCCCTTTTATTATCCCCACACAATATGATGTCCATCACAGCCCCCCACACAGTAGGTCCCTGCAGTAGTCCCCCACTCCCACAGTATGATGGTCCACCCACACAATATACCTGTGGTGATATTGTAGATAAAAAACGAAAAGTGAACCCTCAGGACCGTGACGACGAACCTCTCACGGACGAGCTGACCAGATGGACCGCCCCCTATACAGGGAGAGTTAGGGGCAGGCCCGTGAGGGACTATCGCCACGGAGGCTGG